>NW_016107582.1:2068323-2084826 GCF_001604975.1 Cebus imitator
CAGGAGCCAGGCCTAGCTGTGGTTTTTTTGCCATGTCAGTAGCCACACCAGTTGTTGATAAAAATCTGGCACCGTGAGATAAGGCCATCTGTGGTGAAGTTTAAACCTATTTACCTCTCTGGCAAGCTGGTTGAAGCCTCCCTTTCTCTGTATTCAGTGAGGCTGAAGATGACAAATGCAGTGGGATTAAAGCCATGGGATGAAGTTTGGGGCAAAACAAAACCCTTTCCCAAAGACAGAGCTCATGATAGCTATTAGCTGTAAGGATAAGCAAATCCCCAGTCTGGAGCATGCAGCCAAGAGACATTCCAGCTCTGTGTCCCACTCTGGGTACTTGAAGGAGACAGACAACTGGTTGTCTGGACTTTGGGTACTGGGAGATGCAAACTGGACTGTGCCACTTCTTTCTTAAAGGACCCTGGAATAATCCCAGGCTGTGTTTTGTGATTTGCAGGACAAAACCCCTATTTTAGAGAACTGTTCTCAGATACAGTTAATGAGCTACAGAAGAAAACCACCACACTTGTGACCTCCAAATAGGACTCCACAGCTTGACCAATTACCTGAACCATAACACTCTAGTCCAAAAGACTTTGGTTGCTTCCAAAAATCCAATCAACCCTTACAGCTACCAATGAGGCTATTCAGACACGCATGAAGTAAGCTCTGAAGTCAGTGCCAAATGCTTTGGACAATGGCAGAGTCCCTGGGCAGAGGCCAATTTACCATGAAGCTAATAAAGCTTCAGCTTCTGGGCCTCTTTTGAGACCCCTGAGAAGGCTGCTAGCAATGTGTTCCTATGTTTGTATTTTTGTTGCAAAATTTATAAAAGTAAGGTGTTTTAAACCCAATGAGTTGACTGCTGTCTCCATTTCTACTTTCCCTCTGTTAGATTTCCCCTTTGGTTGCACGGGTTGGAGTGATCTAAGGCAGTTCAGTTAGAGATACATTTAGTGTGGGTTTAGTGGGATAAATGAGGGAGAATCAAGGTCTCTTCCATAGGCAGTTACTTTACTGCCGGCCATCTGGATACAGGAATGGTTTCTAGTCATGCCTACAGCCCAATGTGCTGACCCACCTGGCAGGGTGCGCAGAAAGAGGCAGAGACAGAAGCTGACTCCCAATATCTCCACATGAAATTGTCTTACAGTGTTTGACACTGGAGATATGTGGGCAGTGGAGGAGAAACCAGATTTGAAGTGCGTGGGGCCAGATGCTACTCTGTGAAATGGAAATTATATATATATATTTTTAAGGTTATTATGAAGATTAAACACAATAAGGTATGTGTTAACCGGTGTCTAGTATAAATGGTTGGTAAAGAGAGGTGTTTGTTTTTCTTATCTGTAGAATCTGAGTATATTTACTATGAAAACCAGATACCCACTGGGTGTGGTGGTTTACGGCTATAATCCTAGAACTCTGGAAGGCCGAGATGGGTGGATCATCTGAGGTCAGGAGTTCAAGCCCAGCCTGGCCAACATGGTGAAACCCCATCTCTCCAAAAATAATTTTAAAAAATTGGCCAGGCATGATGGCAGGTTGCTGTAGTCTCAGCTACTCGGGAGGCCGAGGCATGAGAATTGCTTGAACCTGGGAGGCGAAAGTTGCAGTGAGCTGAGATTGCACCATTACATTCCAGCCTGGGTAACAGAATGCTTGGGAGATTGTGATAGCTCTTGAAATGTTATTTTAAAAAACCTATTGTTAACCTTTTTCTCCCTTTTTCTTTATTCTCAAAGCAAATTGAAAAATATTGAAAATCCTGCTATTTGAATTGTAGTTAATAGACATTCTCTTACTCTAAAATGATTAAAAATTTAAAACGCCCTCAAGATGCCTCATAGCAACATTAGTAATAAGAATCAGGACCCTCCCAGTTGCCACTGGTAAGAAGCAAAGTCCATCTGATATTATTAAGCGTTATTGATTGCTAGGCTCTCTAAGGATGGGAAGAACATCTTGGGTTTAGTAATATATGGTGCCTGTCTCAGCACATAGGTGCTCAACAGTGACTAATACACCTCTCTGATTGTTCTTTTTATTGGTTCCTAGTACATGGACTCTATCCAGCTTGAGTTTCACAGATGAAGTTGAAATGGACCACTTCCTCTCCATTTGGTATCATTTCTAAAGTAATGGCTGAAATCATCCCTAACTAGAGAGAAAAAAAAATAAAATGACACCTGAAACATTCTTGTCAGTTAATAAGCAATAGGCTGGTCAGAAGCAACTTTTTCTCTGCAGAAAAAGTCCATATTCCTTGTCCCATGCCTAGTCTACCTTCTGTTTCTCTTCTACTTTTCCTGCACAATCCAAAAAAAGAGGTGCCTCATTTAACTAAAAGCAAGTTTCCCCACGTTGGACAGCCCAATCCACATCTCTTTCAGCCTCAGCATCACCTTGGTGAAACTTCAAGAATGTGCCCGTACACAAAAGAGAATTTGCTCCTCCTTCTGGGAAACTGCTATCTCATGGCCCCACCAGGTTTGCCAGAGCCAGTTAGTTGAAAGTTTAGCAATCTTAACTGCTTCAGAAGGTCAGACCCAGCCAAAACCCAGGCTACTAGGTATCTAGGTATTAGCACCTCGGGGTGGATGGCTTGGGTAGAGAGAAGAGGAGAAAGAAAGAGAGAGAGAAAGGTGCAAGGGGACCCCATGTGTTTCACAAATTGCCTCTCTTCCACACCCACCCAGCCACTAGTGTATGAAATAATTCCTCCATTGTCCGCCAGCTGGCTTTCTAAGCTATCAGGATGAGCCTGCTGGACCTGTCTGGGAAGCTTGTTAAACTGCGTGGAGTAAGTCAGGGAGAGGGAGGGGTGGGGAAAAGATTAAAGGGCGAATACAATCTGTGTGAGGCAGTGGCTCTGACTCTAAAGAAGCAGATGATCTAAGGAAAGGAAGAGCTTCCCTCTAAAACCAGAGACTGCATGCAATGCAAATGACCCGCGCGCAGCTGCCTCTGGCAGGCAGCCACCCGCCTCCAAAGAATAAAGTCAGAGCAACAATTCACTCCTGAACCCTGAAGCTTAGTGACTTCAAACAAGAAAAAAGAAAAGTGACATGCTTTTTTCCCCCTTTCCCGAGTGAACTCATCCTTTCCCCAAATTGTGCTGATGACCTCATCATCTGCAGCTGTGTGCTCCAAGCTCTCTCACCCCTCAATCCCTGGGGATCACATCTGGTGTGGAGCCTTGGTACCTGGGGCTACAACATCTGGAGATGACTGCCTTTAAAAGTGGGGTGCTTTGTAACTGCCTTTACTCTGTTTGATGCAGCCAAGGGGAAGGGAAATCTTCAGCATCTTTTTCTTGGGAGATAGCCCTCTCGTGTTTGTGTGATAAGGATTTGCAGGGATAGTGATGTCAGGGTTAGTGTTTCAGGTACCTTTTCATTTTTCACCTTTACATTTATGAGAAACTATAGGTGTGACCTCAGAAATGATATTGGTCTCTTTGAACCAATCCTGCTTCTGTGTGTTTTATGGCCTCGCAAGGTCCTCACTGACGAAGGAGTGTGAGTTATTGTCAATATGGATATGAAAAATCACCCCAATCATGGCCTGGCTCAGCTCATGCCTGTAATCCCAGAACTTTGGAAGGCCAAGGTGGGTGGATCACTTGAAGTCAGGAGTTCAAGACCAGCCTGGCCAACATAGTGAAACCCTGTCTTTACAAAAAAATACAAAATTAGCTGGGCATGGTGGTGCATGCCTGTAGTCTCAGCTATTCAGGAGGCTGAGGTGGGAGGATCACCTTAGCCTGGAAGGTTGAGACTGCAGTGAGCCATGATTGTGCCATTATATTCCGGCCTGGGTAACAGAGTGAGATCCAGTCTCAATAAATAAATAAATAAATAAATAAATAAATAAAATACATCATCCCAATCAGCAGAATTAATGGACTTCAGAAACTACAATGGTAAAAATGCCCCCAAACTCTTTATATCTATGGGAAAATGTATAAATTTAAGAAGGGGACTCTTTTTCTATTGTGAGAATATACATTAATCCAACTAAGTTTGGAAAACAATTTGGGAATCCTCTCTGTAGAAAGGAACTTAAAAATGCTTATATACTTTCATTCAGAAATTTCCTTTCTGGAAATCTCTCATTGAAGCAATACAGAAATGCTAAACTATAGTACAAGATCTTCACTCTAGCATTATTTATTATTTACTACACTAAAAACAAAAACAACCCCCCATCACACAAAACACAGATAACCTAATCAAATGTTCAACATTAGAAGAAGGGCTGTGTAAATTATATTACATCCATACAGTGGGATGTTATGCAGTCATTAAAAATGATGAAAATTATGCAATGCCTTGTTTGTGGAATGCTGGAAAATATCAGAATAAAAGCATGATTTCTACTTTATACAAGGCGTATATGCATGGACAAAGGAATTGAAATAATACATATACTAATTCCATAAGGGTTGTTTTTAGGAGGGGATGATATTTCTATTATTGGTTTCTTTTTTTATGCATTTTCATGTTTTCGACTTTTCCACAGTGAGCTTGCTTTACTTTTATAATTAGGAAAATACAGTTATTTTAAAAGGTGGGAAAAAGCAAATCCTTTGCAGGCCTCTTTGGCAAGATATGTAGCAAATTATTATCCTATGGGCTATAAACTAAAATAGTGCAGGTGTCAGGTAGGCCTGAGATAAGAAAATGGCAAATCGTAGGGGAGTTTAATTCTAGATGATTGTTATCATAAGAAAATATAGATGGCTCAGAGCCACTGAATCTGATTTTTCTAGAGAAGTCCTAAATCCAGATTTTAAAGTGGAATCTACTAATTTTTAAGTAAGGCAATAAATTCACATTAAAAAATCAATTACCATATGTTGGGCAAGTAAAATGTTCAGCCTACGTGGCATTATTTTGAAACCCACTTGTTAGACAATGCAAGTGCAGTCCTGTGGAGACAGTCATAAGCCCTGGAGGGCTGCCGGGCTTTTCACTTCACTTCATTACTATTAATAATGTTGCAATGAAAGCCTTCTGCATCTTTCTTTTCACAGCTAGGCAGGTATCTTCCTAAGATAAACTTTAAAACAATAGATTTGAGATTCAAAGATTGCATTGATTTTTTCTTATACGTATTGTTAAATAGTGTTCCAGCAAGTTCAAATATATACTTCCATTAACTGTTCATGATAGTCCTTGTTTTCCATGCTCTCATAAGTATAGAGTTTGGTCAAGCTTTGTCATAGGTGAATGTTTATATCAAATTGTATTTAGTTACATTTGGTTAATCAATGATATTAAACAAATACCACATATTTATTGACCTTTGGTATTTTTTCTTTTATTAATTGCCTGTTCATATTTTTTGCTCATTTTTAAGTGGTCTCTGACTTTTTCTTATGGTTTTATGTAACCTATTTTTGTATACTATGGACAATAAGTATCATATGAATTAATTTTTAAAAATTTTCTTTGTATTTGCATCTTGTATAATGGAGTAAGTTTTTTGTTATTTTAACATCTGCCATGAGACTATTTTAAGTGAGAAATTAATTTTGCTTAGGAGAACATCTTGAGGCATCACTTAGATGATGAACAGTGAGGGAGCAGTTCATTAGGAAACAGTGAAGCAAAGGGCCAGCCAAACTCATGGGTGGGCTGGAAAACATTAAATGGAAGACATGCTAATGAGAGAGAAAAGTAGGAGATTTTTGCAATGCATATAATTGATAAAGTATTAGTACTGAGTATATATATATATATAACTTACAAATTGAGAGAAAAAGACAGACAACCAATTTAAAAAACAGACAAAAGATTTAGACACTTCACAAAAGAAGAAATCCAAATGGTCAATAAATATACAAAAATTTCCTAAAATCTAATGAGTAATCGGAGAAATATAAATTAAAATATCAATAAAAACACACTTAGATGTTTGCTGATGCCAAATGTTTTTGGAGATGTAGAATATCAGAAATTCTCATAAATCACTGGTTGGACTGTAAGCACCTAGTGTAGGGACACAGAAAAATGTGTATATAAATAATACTTATTATATTAAGGTCTATATACAGTCATTTTCATTGAAGCAGTATTTATAGTTTCCCCTAACTGGAAATAATGCAAATAGCCATCAGCAGTAACATAGATGAATAATTGTAATATGAAAACTATACAGCTGTGAATGTGAATACATTAAAGTTACATGTTCCAGCATGGATGAATCTTATCAACATGAGTTGGGAAAGAAAAGTGAGACACAAAGAACATATCCAATATTATTCTATTAATAAAAGTTAAAAAGAGACTAACATGGTTTACAGATGTATGCCTAGATAATAAAGCTATAAAGAAAAACAAGAATGTAATTACCAGCAATCTTAGAATATTGTCTATTTCTAGCAGATGGAGCGGTGGTTGTGATGGGAAAAGATGTAGAGTGTGTGTGTATGTGTGTGTATGTGTGTCTCCTCAAATGTCAATGATGCTGTTTTACTTGACCTGGGTGTTTTCTATTTTTGTGCATTTTTCTAATTCATGTAATAGTCAATAATAAAATAGAAATGTGGAGAGTTAGAAAAAGTTGAGAAATGAGAGGTGAAAAAAAATACTGTGAGATATAGATAGGGATAGACAACATGGGAAGAAACTAAAGCCTGCAGAAAAATATTGTTAATAATATATTCCAAATGGTGGGTTATATAAAGGAGTTCTTAGGACAAAGCTATCTGATATTCAATTTGATATTGTTGGTATATCTCTTCACATTCTAAACCTTCAATAAACTCTGTTAAATAAATATTTTGAATGAAATTTTAGGGAAATCAAAGAAAAGTAACCAAGCTGTGAATTAATTTAAAACAAAAATTTTTTTGAGAAAGGTGAGGAGTGAACATGAGCATGTGAATGTATACAGTAATCTTGGAGAGAGGATGAAGAGTACCAAAGGGTCTGCAATGGGGCTTAAGTCAAATGGATTTAAGTCTCTAAAGAATAGTGCCTTACCTGATGCCAAGAGATATTGGTTTATGGAAGTATTTTCTCTTCTTTCTTCTTCTTCTTTCTTCCATACAGAAGTATAAGTCTTATAGGTAAGCAGATTTATCCGTCTTTATTCTTTGATTTCTGGTTTCCACAACATGCTTAAAAGACATTTTATCATGTTCAAGCATTTAAATCTTTGATTTGCCCAGAATTATTCTTAGTGGAACGATGGAAGGAATTCTTACTTTTGTTTTCCCAGAAAATCAAGTCAATCTTTTTCTCTGATAATTAGAAATACCTCATTTAATCAGGTATTGAATTTTCATATTTACATACTCTCTATCCTAGTCCAGTGATTCTATTCCTGCGCTACTTCCATTTGATTAGTAGAATTCTTTGATAAATTTCAACATCTGATAGAGAAAGTCTTCCTTGTCAGTATTTTCTTGGCATTGCCCCTTTGATTATTCTTTTAAGCCATAGGATCATTTTCCATATTTCAAAACAAAACAAAAACCCTGTTGGGATTTCTGTAGATAAGTCATTTAATTTACAGATAACTTTCAGTAGCAATACAGAATATTCTATTTAAGAACTTAGTGTCTGTATTCAGTTATTTTTTGTATGTCTCTCTTTCTGTTACGTATTTTAAAAATCAACATCCTAAATATTTATCATCTTTAAACTATCCTGTTTATCAGTTTCAGCATCCAGTATTAATTTCAGAACCTAATTGATAGACATTTGCTTATATATTAAAAGATCAACTACATTTCATTAAGGGATGTCAGTTGGGTGTTAAAATACATATATTAAAAATAAATTATATATAATTTCTATTTAAGGGACAGTCTTCCCAGACTCTGGCACTGGGTTAATAGTCTTTGTTTTGGGTGGTATGAGCTTTCAAGTTTTCTTGCTTTTCTTTTTCTTCAGAGAAATTTTAAAGGGAAGCTGGGAGAATACCCCAGGAAGCTCTAGCCAGGTACCATTTTAAAGCAGAAGTCTGTTCACTGACTAATAAATAATAAAATTTCAAGTCATAATTGGTGTGCCTTAATACTATTCCAGGTTACAAATCCAATCTGTTACTTTATTTCAAACCCATTCCTGTTACCTTAATTGATAGATGCACCCAATATTTTGAATGTAGATGATTTCAAGGTATGCTCAATATCAAGGCATGTGGACTGTTCCACCACCTGTTATTGTTTCTTTTCACCAGTGGAAACTAGCGCACTTGCTACTTTTATTTAATTCTGATTTAGCCCTTTTATGATAATCAAATGTCAATTGCCCAAGACTAGGGATGAAAAAGCACTGTACTGTGAGCCTGGGGGTCCTTGAAATAAAAGGTTTGGTAATTTATATTTTTAATATAAGTGATTTAGAGCCTGAGGCTTTGATCCAATTAAGTAGAGAATCAAATTCGCTGGAGATTAAATGAAAATAGAATGAGGGGAAGTCTTGCTGGCTCTTGAGTTTTCTAAAGAAGGCTCTTTGCAGTGCAGTGGTTCTCAACCTTGGCTGCATGTTGGAATTACTCAAGGAGCTTCAGAAAATACTGATGCTCAGGCCCCAGGCCCAGAGATTTCAATGCAATTTGTCTGATGAGCAGCCCTGGTATCAGGAATTTAAATGTCTTTCCAACTGATTATATCATAATATGCAGCTGAGGTTTAAAATGACATAGTTTTTACTCTTGATTGAATTAAGTGACACCTAGAGGCTGGTTTAAAAATGTAGATTCCAGGGCTGTATCTGGATCCCTTCTGACATAATGGACCGAAGTAGGCTCCAGGAAGCTGCATTTCTAATAAGCGTCCATGTGATTCTGGTGTAAATGATTCCTCCTCTACAAGATATATCTCTGGGGGTAGTCAGCTTTCTCCCCACTCAGCTCTCAGAATATCTTTCTTAAATATGTATATCTTCTCAATTTAAAACATTCACTGGCTACCCTTTGTCTACAAAATAGTCTTTAGTGCAGCTTTCAGGGCCTCTCCGACTCCAGCCTTTGTCCATCTTCTTGGCCTTCTCACCCACTCCGTCCCAGTCCTTCTCTACCATGCTCATTGCATCCTTTCCTGATTAACTTCTGGCTTCTTTCAGAGCCTTTGCTTACACAGTTACCTCTAACTTCAAAGACCTTTCCCACCTTCAATCACCTAATCCTGCTCTTCTAGCAGTTAGAATGCCAATACTTCCATGAAAATTTGTTTGATCTTTTAAAATTAGGATTTTTACACTTTCCTCCACATGCCTATTGCAATTGATCTGAACCTCTCCCTTACTTGCTTTGGTTTGGTTGGGCCTGAGCTGCGGAAAGTTGAATTCATCTTACGCCTCTGTGCAAATAGCATCTTATCTTCATTGGTCAATGCCAGGACCCTCTAACATGTTTGAACAGTGTTCATAAATATGTGTGTACCCTTCTAAAATAAGACATGCTGCTCAAGTGTAGTTGGTTCTGTGCCGGAAACCTCACTCTTTTTTCATTTCAGATTTCTTTTATGATCTATCCACACAGCTAAAATTAAATAAAATTCATTGCATCTACTCACTGCATAGCATCCCTTAGAGGGCACTTACCACCACATTTTACTCTTCTGTTTCCCTCTTAATGGATGTCTAATTTGCCCTGAATTCTCTCCTGTCACAAGGAAGCCATACTCTACATTCTCCTAGGTGGTCCCTTGTGGATCCATATGAGAACTTTTCTTAAATATATGCCAGAGAATGGAATTACCTAGCCAGAGGGCACAAACTCTCATAGTTTCTCCAGATACTGCCAGAATGCTCTCTGGGCTAGCTGTGCAGTTACACTTCACTTCTGGTCTTAGGCACTCACCTCCTACAGTGCACTTATACCTGGTGAGGATTATGGTCTGATAAACTACGCAGGCATGGGAAGGCATCATTTATGAACTCATTTATAGGAAACAATTGAATTAGGATCTTGAGATTGCATGTGATTGTACAAAACCCTGAGAGATATTTTTATGTCCACAGAAGCAGTAAGTACACAAACTACATACTTAGTAAGGGGATCACCAATGATATTCTTTAAGCTAAAAGCAATAATAGATATTTTTATCAGTGGAAGTAAGAGATCCAAAGGTCTTGTCTGTCCTGCAAAAAAATAAACAATAAAAAACAAAAGTCTAGAAAACATTGTGATTACAACTTGATTAGGCCAATTTTATAACCCCTAAGTGACTCAAGAACACTCTATCTGAGATTTTTGCTGTAGGGGAAACAACCTTTAAAAGTCAATTCACAAATATTGAAATTTTAGAGACAGGAAGAATGTTAGTGTGGAAATTGCTGTTAGAGAGTAAGCTCCTTGAAAAGAGCATGGAAAAATAATCGTGTACAGTTAACACTTTTGGAGAACTTATTATGTACAAAGCACTGTACTAAACAATATATAAATATTATCTAATCCTCATTAATCCTGTGAAGTTGATACCATTTTTGTTATCCGTTTTTAAAGATGAAAACACTCAGAGAATTTAAGTAATTTTCCCAAAGTCATACAATTGCTAAGTATCAAAGCCTGAATTTAAATTTAGTGATATTTTTTAATTTTTATTTTTTAATTCCAGATTTCAAGCCCATAACTAATACAGAAAAAGCACAGATTTGGAGTCCAACAGACAAGGTTCAAATTCTTGCTTTATCCATAACTTACGAGTTACATGATGCTGGCAGAAATTATTTAACTTTTCTGAGCCTTGCTTTTCGCCTTTACACAATGGTGCCAGAAGGAGTGTATTCTCCAGAGAATTGTGAGTATAAATGAGCACAATGTATGATGTATATTAGATGCTTAGTAAATGTTACTTCCCTTATTAAATCACTTCTTATTAGCTTCTGGCATAGGTTAGATATTGGTATGTTTATTGCATAAATCTAATAGGTGATTAAAATTTTTAAATTATTATCTGAAGTTTGCCTATATTAATTTGGTAGGGCAAAGATCTGAGACAGCTAGGAAGATGGGCCCTAAAAGAATTGCCTTGACAAGCCAGAGGAAAACCTAGGACGTTTTGCAGTTTCCCTGAAGACTGCCCTGGCTGTTGTCCTTTCTCAGCATAGTCAATGAGTTACCTAACTTATCTCCAGAAATGGAGAAACAAAGATACCAGCAGAGCAACTGCATACAAGCTCATTTTTCCTCTTTCACCAGGCTTCATGCAGGGAGTGTTGTGGGTTCACACAGCTATGAACCAATGCAAACTCTCCCAAGGAATCGCTGGAGAGGAAATTAATTAACCCCTGCCATGGCTTCCCAGTGGGGCTCCAGGAATTAAGCTGTCATTTCTCCTGGATGCTTGGATCAGCCCCACTCTGGCTGTCTTAGAATCTGAATGAATAGCCCATCTCCCCTCCCTTCCCAGCACCCTTAGACTGAGAATGCTACTCTAGGCAGGTAAGATGGGCAGTCCCTTTCAGAGGCAGAATTGTGCAGTCACTGCCACTTGTTTATAGGGCTGGAAACTTAGGAGAAACCTCTTCCAGGGGGATCAGAATCAAAAGTCCGTAGCTAAAGTAATGCGATTTGCAGAAACCTTGAGAAAGTAGCTTTAGCTGTGGACACCAAGGAAACTGTTCAGCATTTGGGATTCTCTGGCATCTAGACCATTGTTAGCTCTCCAAAGGGAGGCTCATGCCATGTGAAATTCAAAGCTGTTGAGAGCTCCACTTTTAATGAGATCTTTCAAAGGGGATAGCTCAAATGGTCCATAAGAATCATAATGTCAGGTGGATTTCATGGTCTAGACAGATCTGACATTGCCCACTCCCCACACTTTTTTTCTTTAAGATTTCTTCCATAAACCAACAATAATAAAAAAATACAGTTCTTCTGGGAAGGTATTGATTTATTAATAGAAGCTACTGGTTTTCGGCATTGATACCCCCAGGGACTTTACACGGTTGTGATGACTGGCTTTCCCCACCAAATCTCCAGAGCTCCCAGCAGTCAATTTATCAACACAGGATGACAACTTCATTGTTGTTCTCTGGAAACTTTGGCTCTTAAGAACTACTTGGGGTTTTAGCTGGAAAGATGCCTTTGGGAGAGCATTCTAGTGTGGAGTAGTAAATCTGCTTTAAAAACACCAGATCTTCTGAAAATTGAAATCGAACAAACTTCTTGCTTTTCCCAACCAACACCCCCAAGGAAGTGTGTTTTTTTCCTGGAACTCTCTAAGAGCCAATCAACTGGGAAAAAAACAAACACCCTAATTTCTGGCGGTCTAGAACTGTTGGAGCTTAGCTTGGGTAACCCAGATATTATAACATTCCCCAGCTTGTGTAAACAAAGGAACTCACATTAATATGAACAACTCAGATTTCCTACTTGTATTAATTTCCCAATGCTGCCGTAACAAATTACTACAAATTTGGTAGCTTAAAACAGCACACATTTATTCTCCTACAGTTCTGGAGGCTGGAAGCCTACCATCAGTTTTACTGGGCTGCAATCCATGTGCCAACAGGACTGGTTCCTTTAGGCAGCTCTAGGGAGCATCTGTTTCCTTGCTTTTCCCAGTTTCTAGAGACCATCTTCATTCCTTGGCTCATGGCTTCTCCTCCCATCATTCCAACTTCTGTATCTGTTGTCATTTTCCCTACTTACCTGATTCTAACCTTCCTGCCTCCCTCTTGTAAGGACCATTGTGATTATCTCAAGCCCACCAAGATAACTGCAGGCTATTCTCCCCGTTTCAAAAACCTTAATAAAATTTGCAAAGCCCCTTTCACCATCTACGTGAATGTAAAGTAACACTCACTGATTTTGGGAATTAGAATGTGGAGGTATAGCTGGGAGCCGTTATTCTGCCTACTACACTACTCTTGCTCTCATTTGCTCATGCAGGACTTTTGGTTCCTGCAATGATCCCTAAAGTGTTACTTGGAGTTCATAATGAGTGCCCCTGACCCACCCATTTGTTCACAGCAGACTCCCTATTGTTAAGGCTGGCCTACTTTTCAGAAAATGAGCTAAGGAAGCCTCATCATGGCATCCCAGATGGCAACTCCAAAGCAACCAGGGGTCCACTCGTCCAGCTGTGCTGGATCCAATGAAGAGAAGTGGAGAGTGTCCTCTGATTTGGGATGCACCTTGTTGCATGGACATTGTAGCTGAAATTCTACAAGGCATCCCTTGAAAACAGCTTCTGACTCTAACCCTCTTCTGACAGGGATAGAAAACCAATCCAAGAGGCCAGGTGGGGATCAGGGCACAGACATGATGCCAAATTCAGCCCTATGATGTTGCCAGGTACCGTGCTATTGCTGACACTTCAGAGATGAAAGACAGTCCCATCTTCTGAGGATCTGCATAGTCTACCTGTTAAGGCAGCCTTTCCACATTTTCATGAACAGAGGAATCACCTGGGATCTTAAAATTAAAATTTTAATTCAGTGGGTCTGAGGTGCGCATAGAGATTCTGCATTTCTAACACTTTGAGTAGCAAGGGTCTGGGAGAGGCTGACCATAAACAGATAATTAATTACGGGATGATCTGAGAAGTGCATTGCCACAAGTTGTTCACATGTTTTGGGTGCAACAGAATGCACCTAGCCAAGAATGGGAGAAGGAGAGGGGATGACTCCTAAAGGAAATGACCCCTGGGAAGAGTCTTCAACTTTGAATGAAAGTTTTCCAGGTAAAGAATTGGAGAGGAAGTATGCAGGGAGACAGAGCGGCATGAACAAAGAGATTTGGAGACAGGAAAGTTCTAGAACTGAAAGAATTGAAGCATGACTGCAGCTGAGAGCTGAAGGATGGCGGAAGGGGATGTGATGAGGCTGTTGATACAGGAAATGTGAGTCTGATCACTCGGGACTTTGTACTCCAGTCTCATACATTTGGACTTAATTGAGTAAGCAATGGGGAGTAAGGAAAAGGAGAAAATAGAAGCAGAGAATTCTCTCTTTTACTATTTGTTCTGGAAAATGTCCACCAAGTTTTGATTGGCAAATTATTGGGTAATTAATGACAGAAAAAAATTTTTTTTTAAGTAGGTCTTACGTAGAACCTACGGACATATTAAAACAATGTTGTATTGGAGGTCAGCCTAGATCTGCTCCATTATAGGTCAGTGCTAGGGGCCAAACCAGGTTCTGACACCACTGGAAATAAGCATGGGTACGTGGATGGGACGAGATGGGATGGGATGGGATGGGGATGGGGGAGAATAGGACCAGCTATTCTGGCTCATGAGACAGGGAGCACTGTCTCCAGGCCTTGATTTCATAATGCTTTCCCGCATGCCTTTTCTAGTTTAGTCAGCATATTGCCTTTAAAAATCTTTGTAAAGGTGCCATTTTTGGAGAGTGTGCATAAGGACAGGACTCAGAACTTGATCCCTGTACTCCACTCTCACCCACACACCTGCCCGAAGGTCAGAATGAAGTTGTAGAAACAGGCATGGATGTAGGTGCTAAAAGAAAATTAGTCTGGAGGGTAAAGATGCCCAAAATGAATTAAAATGTCTGTCATTGATTAAATACCTGCTCTGTGCCAGGCTTTGTACTAGGACTTTAAAGTATATCATCACATTTAATCTTACATAATTTGAGGAGATAGGCATTATTTTTCTTCTTTTTTTTTTAATGAGAAAACCAAGGCTTAGAGATACATTTTCATTTCCCAAGGATGTGCAGTTTGAGACTGTAAAAACTAGGAATTGAACTTGGGACTGCTTAACCACAAAACTGACTCTACAAAACCACCTGAATCAACAGCAAAAGTAGGTTGTGGTTCAGGTAGGTAGCTGGCAAAGGATGCATTCAATGTGTTGGAGTAGGGAGGTGGTCCAGGCGCTGTGGTTGGGAGTTTGGGAGTGGCCATGCATGTGGCTCCAGGAAAACAGATGGTCAAGAGTGAGTCCTTACCAGGAAGTTAAGCCAGCCAGTAAGCAGGACTCCAGTTAGATTGTTTCAATCAGAATGATCAGAAGAGATACTACAGAGATAAGTGTTCAGAGATAAGCAGGGAAACAGGATAGAGGCACAGGGAAATGGACTGGGGCAAAAATCTACTTATTTCAATAGGGCGCTAGGTAGAAATAGGCCTCAGGAATAAGGCAGGCACCACATTTTCAAGATTGGTCAAATGGTTAGGGGCCTTTAGGGCTCCTAATGAGTCCCACCCCCCCATCCCCCCTACCACCCCATCCCCCCCACCACCTGCTACCCTGTGTGCTCACAGTAGACTCCCTATTCTTAAGGCCGGCCCACTCCTCAGAAAGTGAGCTAAGGAAGCCTCATCATGGCACCCAAGACAGAACTCCAAGTTTCCTAAACAATAAATATATCTTAATTGACCATTGGGTATAAGTCCCAAGAGGGCAGGAAACAATTTTCTTCCAATCACAAAAGCAAAGCAAACTGAGACCTTGAAGAAGGCCTGGCATACATCTGGTGCTCAATACATCTCAGATAAATAAATACATGAGTGTAGGGGTGTTTGTTTTTCCAATTAAGCTTTATTTTCCAATCAAATCTAGCTTGTTT
Organism: Cebus imitator; assembly: GCF_001604975.1. Taxonomy (NCBI): domain Eukaryota; kingdom Metazoa; phylum Chordata; class Mammalia; order Primates; family Cebidae; genus Cebus; species Cebus imitator. The sequence goes on from NW_016107582.1 coordinate 2,083,824, forward strand.
TTCTCCTTCTGTACCAGGCTTCTAGTTTTTACAAACTTTAGAGTGCTTAAAGTTCACCTTGGGAGCTATTTTAAAATGCAAATTATCAGAACCACCTTCAGTAGAACTGAGGTTGGAGCTGAGTAATGTTTTTTCTTTTTTAAAAATTTATTTATATTAACAAATAATATTGTATATATTGTGTACAATATAATGTTTTGAAATATGGATGCCTTATGGAATGTCCTAATCAAGCTAATTAACATATGTATTACCTCCCATACATTTTTGTGTGTTGAGAACACTTAGTAATTTTTAAGAATATGATACACTGTTAACTATAGTCATCATGTTACATAATAGATCTCTTGAACTTATTCTCCCTCTCTTAATAGAATTTTGTATTCTTTGACCAACATCTCCTTAACAACCCTGCTCAACCCAGATAACCACCATTCGACTCTCTGCTTGCATAAGTTCAGCTGTTTTAGATTCCGTATGTAAGTCATATCATGCAGTATTTGTCTTTCTGTGGCTGATTTATTTCACTTAGCATAATGTCCTCCAGGTTTATCCATGTTGTTGCAAATAACAAGATTTCCTTCTCTTTAAGGTTGAATATCATGTGTATGTATGCCACATTGTCTTTATCCATTCATCCCTGATGGACACTAGGTTGATCTCATGTCTAAACTATCATGAATAACACTGCAGTAAACATGAGAGTTCAATTATCTGTTTGACATACTGATTTCATTTTCTTTAGATATATACTCAGCAGTGAGATTGCTGGTATCACATATGGTAGTTCTATTTTTGATTTTTTGAGGAGCCTCCATACTGTTTTCCATATAGCTGTACTAGTTTATATTCCCACCCCCTATGCAAGGGCTTCCTTACCTTCACTACCTCACCAACACTTATTATCTTTATCTTTTTTTTTTTTTTTTTTTTTTTTTTTTTTTTTTTTTTTTTTTTTTTTTTTTTTTTTTCTCCCTCTCTTTTTTCTTTTTCTTTTTTTTTT
>NW_016107582.1:2084846-2156473 GCF_001604975.1 Cebus imitator
GGCGTGACGGGCATTTGGGTTTAATTGTGAGCACAGTAGGAAGCCACTGGGCAGTTTTGTCATTGTTTGTTTGTTGAGAGGGAGTCTCGCTCTGTTGCCAGGCTGGAGTACAGTAGCGCAATCTCAGCTCACTGCAACCTCCGCCTCCTGGGTTCAAGTGATTCTTCTGCTTCAACCTCCTGAGTAGCTGGGACTACAGGCACCCACCACCACACCCGGTTGATTTTTGTATTTTTAGTAGAGACGGGCTGTCACTATTTTGACCAGGATGGTCTCGATCTCTTGACCTCATGACCTGCCCGCCTCAGACTCCCAAAGTGCTGGCATTACAGGCATGAGCCACCATGCCTAGCCTCTCTTTTGTTTTTTTGGCAATAGTCATTCAAACAGGTATAAGGTAATATCCTATTGTAATTTTCATTTCCATTTCCCTAACAATTAATGTGGCTGAGCATTTTTTTGTGAACCTCTTGATCATTTATATGTCTTCTTTTGAGAACTGTCTATTCAGGTCCTTTGCCCATTTTAAAATTGGGTTATTTGTTGTGTTATCATTGAGTAGTTTGAGTTCCTTACATACTTTGGATATTAACTCCTTGCCAGATGTATGGTTTGCAAATATTTTCTCCCATTCTCTAATTGTATTTCTCTCAATCACTTTCGATTGTTTTCTTCACTGTGTAGAAGCTTTTGAATTTGAAGGAGCTGAGTACTTTTTAACAAGCACCAATGCAAATTCTGATGAAGGTGATTCAAAGTTTGCATTTTGAAAACCTCTGATCCACACCCTTCTGAACTTTAAAATCTGGGGCTACTTGACCATTTCCCCCTTTCCCTCTAGGTGTACCTCTAGCTCTCAAGATCAGCCCTGATCATAGATATGTCTTGAGTCTATGTTTTTACCCCTTAAATGATTCATACTCTGAAGCCTCTTCCATCCTCTGCTCATCTAGAATTTACCCATTCCTCAAGGCGCAGAGCAAGTGCATATTCTGCATGAATCTGTTCTTGCTAACATTAGCTCTGAGGTTGGGCAACTCTGCAAGTTGCTAAAAGTATTCCCTAAAAAAGAGCTTCTGTTGTCAAGTATGTTTAAGAAATGATTGTTATTCAAAGTTAAACAGGTTCCTCCAACATGCCAGTAAGCAATATAGTTTAGTTGCCAGTAAGCAACTCTCCAAAGGGACATGGCTGTGTTTCTGTAGAGAGCAGTTCTGGGGACATCCTACTTCACGCCACACTCATCCCAACTTCTCTGATCTTCTTTCTTATATTTATAATCCATAATACAAAATAGGGCACATACTTATATTACGGTTAATCTTCTTCCAGCTATGCTGAACACTCCCTGAGGTCAGGAATCAGCTATTATATTAGTCCTCCCCACACTGTCTTTGGGATGATCATATAATCAGAGCTCACTAAATGCTCCTGTGAAGATAGAATTCCTTTTCCCAAGTCCAGCTATGAGCCACTAAGGTAGATATTAGGTTCAGTTCAAAACTGTGTTTTCCCCAGGGAGTGTTTCTTCTAAAAGACTTTTTAAAACATGAGAGTTAAAAAAAATCTTGCTTTATCTTTAAACAGAGAGGACTGAACTATTGAACTCTTTTTATAAATCAACTTTAAAAGGAATCGTTGCCTCTTACAGGAATCTTAGAACATTCAGACAAGTGCAAAGATTGTGGACCAAATATACCTATTGTTAAGATTTTGGTTCTTACCATGAAGTTTTATTTTCTGCCTTTATACTTATACGTTAATGTGAATTCATTTCTTTTCTACCAAGCTTCTTTACATGCCCACCAGAGCAGGATGCTGCTGGACTTTGAAATATATCATCACATATAATCCTATATGATTTGATGATATAGGCATTCTTTTTTCTTTTTTTTTTTCAGATGAGAAAACTAAGGCTTAGAGAGGTGTTTTTATTTCCCCAGGATGCACTGTTGGAGACTGTAAGAACTAGTATTTGAACTTGGGTCTGGTTAACTAGAAAGCTATTAGTCACTGTCCCTGACAATCTGGGCTCCAATTTGGTACCTGGAGCTTTCTCTCAAACGCCAAGAATTTTTCTGCATGGGCTGTCTCTTAAGACAATTTCTTTTTGACATGAACATGTGCCGAAGATGGCAGGAGAGGCTTATGACCAAAGAGAGCTGCCAAAGAGGAGTACCACTCTAAAGAAGGGTGTCAGTGTCAGAAAGGACAGAGCCCACTGTGAGCTTAGTTGTGGGCCAGAATGGGAAATGGGGAAGAAACAGCTCACTCTTAGTAGCAAGCTATGCTATTACAAGAAACTTAAGAGAAAGCAGAGTTCTTGACTTCTCATTTGTCTTCTCTTTTGTGTTAAGGAACATTATCTTTAAATTGAAAAGGAGCAAACCAACATGGCTTGGAGGTTTGTTTACTTCGCCTGATGTAGGAAAAGAACAGGTTAGTTGAAGAGTGAACCGGATAGTTATACTTATGCCCAAGTCGTTAGGCTCTAATTATTAATATCTTAGAAAATTTAAAAGAATTATAAATGTGATCATTGAACAATGCCAGTAATCTCCATGGAATTAATAATAACTGGAGACATGCCAAAAAGTCCTTGTTTTAAAAAATAAAGACAGAGGATTTCTGAAACTTCCCTTGGCAAATTTTTTGGATGAATTTTAAAAAATGGATGGTTTATAAGTACTTGAAAAGTTAAACAGAGATAACTGAAAGTCAACATGGATTTGTTACGAAGGCATATAACAAACCCATCATTTCTTTTTTAAAATAATGAGATTTAAATAAGACATATATTAAGAGATAATAGCCAATATCTGCACGGCGGTTAATATTTACAATATATGTAACCTCTTTGGATCGTCATAGCAAGTCTTGAATCAGGTGTTATTAGTGAATTTGATCCTCACTTTTCAAATGCAAAAACGCAAAAAGGAAATCATAGATACGTTAAGTAACTTTTTTGTGTGGAATTTAAAGAGAGATTTTCTAACTCCACAGCCTGCACTTGTTTCTTACATCATACTCTATCTAGATTTTGTGTATGTTGATTTCAGCCAGGCAATGGCCAAAATCTTTATTGATGCCCTCATGGGACATATGGAGCACCATGGGTAACTGTAAATATACTGTGTTGGTTACTTGTTGAGCCAATATAATCAGTGGATATTGATTTGTGGTTTAATGTCATCTTAGGAAAAATTTTTGGTCATGAGTGTACTAAGTTCCTTTTTGTGCAGTTATGTTCAATAATATTTTTAGCAATATTTAGAGAGAAATAGGAGCAATATGTTTACCAGGTAATACTAGGACACTCTGCAATTTAAAATGTAACTGTTTTCTTTAACCATGTTGGAATTTAGTTTTGCTCTTAACTCTCATTCTGTCCTGGATCACAGTCTATTCTATTCATTTTGTCATGCTGATTTTTTTCTAGTCAACTTAAGTGTTATTATCTCAGTCTCAATCTATTGACTTTGGGGTAAAGCAAAGTCTTTGAAGACTTCTTCCCCTTCCCTTTCCTTCTTCCTTTCTTGGGGAAGACATCTGTGCACAGAGGGAAGCTTTCAGAAACAACATCACAGTTCCAGAAGGAGGGCTCCCTAGCTTCTGTGTCCTTGTCCAGTCTCTGTTGGTGATGAAATGGATCCCATCTGGCCTTTGCGCATGGACCAGCATCTGCTGATGTTTGAATATTTTACCACCGCCTTCAGTCATGATGATCTCATGTTCTGGGCCACCTGTCAGTACAACAGGACATTTCATTCCCTTTTTTTCTCTGATTGGGGCATGTAGGACTACTCATTCTCTAGTGTGCTGTGGTCAAGCTATCGGGTTTGGGGTGCACGACCTCAGAACCCTTGCCCTGAGGACATCCCATGGCTCTGTACTGCAGGGCAACATGACTGAGTGGTTGTTTCCTAGACAAGCATGGCAAACTCCCTTGGGCCCCAGGAATCTTCTTCCACTTACTCAAGATTTCTACGGTCTTCTCTTCCAGCTGCACCCAACCTTGAGTTTCTAAACTGAGATATGGGAAAACCTTGTGGGAGATGAGGGAATGGAGGGAATCACAGTAATTCTCTTTACCCAGCTGGAGGTCTGCCATATGCAAGGGAAGTTTTCAAACTCTTTGAAGAAAATTCCCCAAGTGATTGAAGTGTGATTTTGGACACAGGTCTTTCTGACCCCAAAGCTGGTCTTACAGAGTCATAGAGTGTGGCGCTCAGTAAAGGGAAGTTATTCTGAGCATCCACCTAGGTACGTGGGTCGAGAGGATACCTGATGACTCACTTGAATTTTCTTTATAAACACTAAATGTATCAATGTGCTGGAGAACTGAGTTGTGCTTGACACATCTCCTGGCACTTACACAGAAGAGTCCTGGAAGCACTGGCTGTTTCTGTTTTATGAGACATGTGAAAAGGTAGAGGCAGGGCTCAATGCCAGCTAGCCTAGGCGAGCTCTGTTAAGTTTATCCTCTGGGCACAAGTCTATTCCTCCTTATCCGCAGTTTTTCTTATTTAGTTTGCCATTTCACAAAGGATGCAGCACAAAAGTGAACTCCTGAGGGGTGAGGCAGGGAAGGTGGAGAAGGGAACCCCTGGCTAGCACTCGTCTCATTAAAATTTGTCAAAGTCAGAGGAACAGAAGGCAGCAAGGAGTTAAAATCAGATGTCAGTAGCTTTCAGAATATGTTGACATGTGGGGGAGCAAACTGTAGTGACAACATGCCCTTCAGCTGCCTTGGCTCTCAGCTGGTAATAATAAAGGCCTTTGCGCACTGCGTGGGGGAGGCAGACAGCAGTCTAGCACCCGAGGACAGGAGGTGCAAAGGACAGTAACAGCTGATAGGTTATAGGACTTTACCATGATTTACTTTTACGAAACATTTTCTCTTGCTAAAATTGGATTAGGAAAGCCAGTGTGATTTTGTTTGTAAGAAGTACTGTGAAGATGGGTTCACTCTGAACAGTTCAGATCATTAACTTTTTACCTGCACTTGTTGAAAATATTTACACTTATATGAAAAGAACAAACTGAACCTTATCAATCCAGACTCTACAGTTAATAGCAGATGCTGTGAATGATGGAGTCATTTACTCAGAAAGGTGAGGCTGAATATTGACTTGAATGAAGATAGTATGTATAAATGTAAAAAGATATTATGTAAAAAAGTAAGGAGGCAGATAGATAGGGGTTCAAATCTTGGCTCTCCACTTACTGTGTCCCCTTGGGCAATTTCTGTAATTTCTCAGTGACTCAATTTTCCTCATCTTCAAAAGAGAGATGTTTATTTCTTGCTTTCAAAGTTATTGTGAACATTTACGTAATAATGTAAATAGTATACTAGTGTGCTATATGTGGTGTAATCAACACTAAATAAATCCTTGTCTTGCATATTTTTTTATATTTCAGAATCCATTTAATCTAGTTACTTATATTTTAGTATCTATTTAATTTCTTCTTCACCAATAGCTTAAAGGATCAACTTAGGACTTAGAGCTACTCCGGGATACGCCTTGGTTCCCCAGTCTTGCTTATTACTCTGCATATTCCAAACATACCATTCGCTTCCTCTCAAGACTTGATCAGATTATATAATGGGGTCAACACCTCTACCTAAATTCCTGCTCCTCAGAAAAAGGGTCATTTGTACTCCTTTCACCTTGGCCTTTAGAGTAGGTGTTTTTCTGTTTCTACAAAGAAGACAAAGTAGCTGCTGGGGAGAAATAATTTAGAGGAAGGAAAAGGATATTTCTTTCTAGAGATGGTGGGGCAGGTAAAAAGGCGAGGTAAATATGATAATAACAGGTTTGGATTAACATTTTTAAAATCAGAAATCTGGAAATCTGGCCTGGTAAGGCCTTTTTCAAAAAAAGTGTTGAAAGTTTAAATAAAAAGTCATATTACAAATATGAAACTTAAATTGACAAACATATATTTAACAAATGGCCTATATCAGGAATAATGATAATAAGTAAAAGTAAAAAACTTCACAGAAATGAGTAAAAATAAATATTAGCTAATCTAATATTTGTTATGAAGACCTAAGGCCAAAATAACCATGCTAATAATTCAAAATAGACATTTCTGTAAATCAAAGACAAAGAAGAGTGCCTAGTAAAAACTGTTAATAAATATTGCTACTATTAAAATATATAAGGAACAATAGATAGTAAGGAAGTTCTCTCTAATTTTCTACACTTCTCCATCCTCCCCACCCACCTCCCGCTTTAGATAACTGTTAGAAATTTGGTGCCTATTTCTCAGAATTCTGAAGTTTTTATTCATAAGCATGTATTTAATAAGCTTATTTGCAGATTTTGCAACTTGCTTTGTGCATTTAGTATCTTTATATTTCAATACATTTATATTTTCTCAAACTAGCAAGGGAAAAATAAATATGGAAGTGAATGTTTATAAGCAAATTCGAACTGAGACCCATAGTCACCAATGTCTAACTCCTCATGTCTATCCCTGGCTGAATTCCTGGAAACAAAACTTACGCATCCTTATCGGTGTCTATGGCTGGCACTTCTCTTCTGCACGGTAGACACTGTGTTTCCAGCCATTGCTGTTTCCAGTCCTTTTCAGAGTTTATTTCTAGTGGGGGAGATTATAGGAAGTTATTTTAATAACTATATTTCTGAAAAAGGTTTTTTATTGCTCTCCAAAACCTTTATTGACCTCTCTTTTTATACTGGAAATTTCAGGTAGGATATTCTCTGATTGATCTACGAGGCTGTTCTTTTTCTGTGATTATGATTTACTCTCTGATTCATCTAACTGAAATCACAACTATAATTTTATATATCATAAATCATTTGACCTTTTCCAGTAAAATTAGCTAAATTAGAAGATATTATACTCAGAAATGGCTCAATTGGGGCGAATAGAAGAAAAGACTCACTATTCCATTTTTAAGCCTCAAGGTCACCTAACAAATCTGAGCTTTATGGAACTGGAGCCTAGAAGCACAACCAAAAACCTGAAAAACCTAGCTTTTAACATAGTGCCTCTAAGGTAAGAAAGAAAAAGCCCAAGGGCCGTTACGCTTTCATGGAAGCATGAGACTGGTCAGTGCCTCTCTGTTTTTCACTCAGCAGGTCCTCACTTTATCTTTCTGCCCTTCCAAACCCTCATGTCCTTCCTAGCTCAGAGATCACATCCTCTCCATGATCTCTTCTCTGACTTTTTCAGACCTTAGTTTTCTTCTAACCCATCAAACCTAAATCTTCAGTCCAATTAATTCATCCCTCCATTCTTCCATCATACAGTTATTTATCTAATAACAGATCTTGGAATACAAAGGTAAGTGAAGTGATGATTTTCAATCTAAAGGAACTTACAGTTTACTTAGATTACCACTAAAGAATAATAATACACAGTAAATTCTATCATTATTTCAAAACTGAGAGTCTTCTCTCTTCTAAGATATGGCTTGAGGTTTTTATTTTTGTTTGCTTTAAAGAAAGTGTGTACTAGATTCTTTGTATTCAAATTAGAGAGCACTTTGATGGTTTCTAGTGCATCTTGCATTGTATATAAAGTTATATAATACTTTTCTCACATACATTTGTTTTTGGATTTTTTAAAAACTGTTGTAAAATATACATAGCATAGTGTTTATCATTTTAACTATTTGTAAGTGTGTAAGTAGCATTAAGTAATTCATAATGTTGTGTAACTATCACTATTATCTATATCTCAAACTTTTTCTTTTTTTCTTAGATTTTTTATTTCCATAGTTATTGGGGAACAGGTGGTATTGGATTAAATTAATAAAGTTCTTTAGTGGTTATTTGTGAGATTTCGGTGAACCCATAACCTGAACAGTGTGCACTGTACCCAGTTTGTAGTTTTTTATCCCCCCTGCCATCCCACCCTTTCCCCCTGAGTCCCCAGAGTCCATTGTGTCATTCTTATGTCTTCACATCCTCATAGCTTAGCTCTCACTTATAAGTGAGAACATGCAATGTTTGGTTTCCATCCCTGAGTTACTTCAATTAGAATAGTAGTCTTGAATCTCATCCAGGTTGCTGCGAATACCATTAATTCATTCCTTTTCTGGCTAAGTAGCAGTCCATCATATGTATATACCAGTTTCTTTATCCACTCATTGACTGATGGGCATTTGGGTTGGTTCCAAATTTTTGCAGTTGCGAATTGTGCTGCTATAAACATGCATGTGCAATTATCTTCTTCCTACAATGACTTCTTTTCCTCTGGGTATATACTCAGTAGTGGGATTGCTGGATCAAATGGTAGTTCTACTTTTAGTTCTTTAAGGAATATCCACACTGTTTTTTCACAGTGGTTGTACTAGTTTATACTCCTACCAGCAGTGCAGAAGTGTTCCCTGTTCATGCCAACATGTATTATTTTTATTTTTTGCTTATGGTCATTATTGCAGGAATAAGGTGGTATTGCACTGTGGTTTTGATTTGCATTTCCTAGATTATTAGTGATGTTGAGCATTTTTTCATTTTTTTTTGGCCATTGGTATATTTTCTTTTGAGAAACGTCTATTTATGTCCTTAGCTCACTTTTTGATGGGATTGTTTTTTTCTTGCTAGTTTGTTCAAATTTGTTGTAGATTCTGGATATCAGTCCTTTGTCAGGTATATAGATTGTGAAGATTTTCTCCCACTCTATGGGTTGTCTGTTCTCTGCTGACTGTTCCTTTTGCCATGCAAAATCTCTTTAGTTTAATTAAGTCCCAGCTATTTATCTTTTTAAAAACTGCATTTGCTTTTGGGTGCTTGGTCATGAAATCTTGCCTAAGCCAATGTCTAGAAGGGTTTCTCTGATGTTATCTTCTAGAATTTTTATAGTTTCAGGTCTTAGATTTAAGTCTTTAATCCATTTTGAGTTGATTTTTGTATTAAGAGCTGGGGATCTAGTTTCATTCTCCTACATGTGGCTTGCCAGTTGTCTAGCACCATTTGTTGAATAGGATATCTTTTCCTCACTTTATGTTTTTGGTTGCTTTGTCACAGATGAGTTGACTGTAAGTATTTGGGTTTATATCTGGATTCTCTATTCTGTTCCATTGGTATATGTGCCACTTTTATATCAGTACCATGCTGTTTTGGTGACTATGGTGTTCTAGTATAGGTTAGGTAATGTAATGCCTCCAGATTTATTCTTTTTGCTTAGTCTTGCTTGGACTATGTGGACTCATTTTTGGTGCTATATTTGTTTTAGAATTGTTTTCTTCTAGTTCTGTGAAGAATTCTAGTTCTGTAAAGAACTTAGAGAAAGTTCCAAGCACTGATGAGTAGAATGTATATTCTGTGGTTGTTGGGTAGAATGTTCTGCAAATATCTGTTAAGTCTGTTCATTCCAGGATATAGTTTAAATCCAATTTTTCTTTGTTGACTTTCTGTCTTGATGACTGTCTAGTGCTGTTAGTGGAGCACTGAAGCCCCCCAATGTTATTATGTTGCTATCTCATTTCTTAGGTCTAGTAGCAATTGTTTTATAAATTTGGGAGCTTCACTGTTAGGTGCTTATATGTTTAGGATTTTGATATTTTCCTGTTGGATAAGGTCTTTTATCATTAAATAATATCCCTCTTTGTCATTTTTAACTGCTGTTGCTTTAAAGTTTTTTTGTCTGATATAAGAATAGCTACTCTCGCTTGCTTTTGGTGTTCATTTGCATGGAATGTCTTTTTCCACCCCTTTACTTTAAGTTTGAGTCCTTATGTGTTAAGTAAGTTTCTTAAAGGCAGCAGACACATGAATTCTTATCCATCCTTTATCTTTTAAGTGGGACATTTAAGCCATTTACATTCAACATTAGTACTGAGATGTGAGGTACTATTCTATTCATCATGCTATTTATTGCTTGTATATCTTGTTTTTTTTTTAATTTTATTTTTTGTAGGTCCTGTGAGATTTATGCCTTAAAGAAGTTCTGTTCTGATGTGTTTCCAGGATTTGTTTCAAGAGTTAGAGCTCCTTTTAGCAGTTCTTGTAGTGCTGGCTTGGTAGTGGCAAATTCTCTTCAGCATTTGTTTGTCTGAAAAAGACTGTATCTTTTCTTCATTTATGAAGCTTAGTTTTGCTGGATACAAATTCTTGGCTGATAATTGTTTTCTTTAAGGAGGCTGAAGATAGGGCCCCAATCCCTTCTAGTTTATAGGGCTTCTGCTGGGAAATCTGCTGTTAATCTGCTAGGTTTTCCTTTATAGGTTACCTGATACTTTTGTTTCACAGCTCTTAAGATTCTTTTCGTTGTCTTAATTTTGAATAACCCAATGACAATGCACCTAGGCAATGATATTTGTGTGGATGAATTTCCTGGATGTTCTTTGAGCTTTTTGTATTTGGATGTCTAGGTCTCTAGCAAGGCCAGGGAAGTTTTCCTGTATTATTCCCCCAAATACGCTTTCCAAACTTTTAGATTTCTCTTCTTCCTCAGGCATACTGATTATTCTTAGGTTTTGTTGTTTAACATAATCCCAGACTTCTGGGAAGCTTTGTTCATGTTTTCTTATTCTTTTTTCTTTGTCTTTGTTTGATTGGGTTAATAAAAAAAACTTGTCTTTTAGCTCTGAAGTTCTTTCTTTTGCCTGTTTGAGTCTACTGAGACTTTCCAGAGTATTCTGCATTTCTATAAGTTTGCTCATTGTTTCCTAAAGTTTTGTTTTTTATTTATGCTATATATTTTATTGAATATTTCTCCCTTCACTTCTTATATCACTTTTTTGATTTCTTTAAATTGGGCTTAGTCTTTCTCTGGTGCCTCCTTGATTAGCTTAATAACTGACCTTATCAATTCTTTCTCAGGCAAGTCAGGGATTTCTTCTTAATTTGGAACCGTTGCTGTTGACCTAGTGTGATTTTTTGGGAGTGTTGAAGAACCTTGTTTTGTCGTATTACCAGAGTTGGTTTTCTGGCTTCTTCGCATTTGGATAGGCTATGTAAAGGAAGGTTTAGGGCTCAATGCTGTTGTTCAGATTCTTTTGTCACATGGTATATTCCCTTGATGTAGTACTCTCCCCCTTTTCCTAGATACGTGGTTTCCTGGGAACCAAGCTGTAGTGATTGTTATCTCTCTTCTGGATCTAGCCACCCAGCAGGTCTACCAGGCTCCAGGCTAGTACTGGGGGTTGCCTGCACAGAGTCCTGTGATATGAACTGTATGTGGATCTCTCAGCCATGGATACCAGCACCTGCTAGCTTTTGGGGTGTCTCTCAGGTCCTGCAGGAGCATTCCATTTCCTTCAGAGAGTCTGTGAATTCTCTTTGCTTTCCTGATTTATTCCTGCAATATCCTGGAGCAAAAGTTCACAATGTGAGATTCCACATGCTGCTCTGTCCATTTAAGTGAGAGCTGCAATCTAGTCCTGCCCCCCGTCTGCCATGATCCTCCTAAATCTATATTCAAACTTTTTCATAATCCCAACATAAACTCTGTATTCATTAAACACTAACAACTTCCCTCTCAGCTCCTGATTATCTTTAATTCTACTTTCTATATCAAAAAATTTGCTTGTTCTTGGTACTTTGTGTGTGATCTTACAATGCGCTTCTGTGTCTGGCTTATTTCACTTATATAATATTTTCAATGTCCACCTATTTTGTAATATGTATCAATATGTCATTTCTATTCATGACTGAGTAATATTTCATTGTATGTATATACCACACTTTATTTATTTATCTATTGACGGACATTGGGTTGTTTATATCATTGGCTACTATGAATAGTGCTGGGATGAACATTGGTGAACAAATGCCTGTTTGAATCCCTGGTTTCAATTTTTTTGAGATACACACCTGAGAGTGGAACCACTGGTTCATGTGGTAGCTCTATAACTTTTTGAGGAATTCCCAATTGTTCTCCACAGTGGCTGCATCATTTACATTTCCAGCAGCAATACACAAGGGCTTCAGTTTCTCTACATTCTTGTCAAAACTTGTTATTTTACCTTTTCTTCTATAGTTTAGCCATCCCAGTAGGTGTAAAGTGTTATCTCATTGCAGTTTTTATTTGTATTTCCCTAATAACTAAGGATATTAAGCATCTTTTTGTGTGCTTATTGGCCATTTATACATCTTTTTTGAAAAATGTCTATTCAAGTCCTTTGGCCATTTTGAGTTGGATTATTTGATTTTTGTTGTTGAGTTGTAGGAGTTCTTTATATATTCTAGATATTAATTAATTAGCAGATACATGATTTGAAAATATTTTCTTTCACCTGGTAAGTTATTTTTTCACTATCTTGATAATCTGATAATTTGATGAAGTTGTATTTATCTATTTTTTATTTTGCTACCTGTGATCTTGGTGTCATATTCCATACTTTTTTTAAAGCTTTTTATTTTGAAATAATTTTAAGTTTAGAGAAAAGCTTAAGGAATAATATCAAGACATCCAATATACTCTTTATCAGGTTGACTAGTTTTTAGTCATATTGCCATATTCGTTTTATCTTTTTCTCTCAATCCTCTATAACTATCTACCTAGGTCTATATAGATAGATACAGATAGATGATAGATGTACATAAGTATAGATAGGTAGATATGTAGATAGATATATATACACGCACATCATAAACATATATTTGAATACATTTTTTTCTGTACCATTTGAGAGTAGGTTGCATGCATTAATGCCCCATGGAACTCCTGTGGTTTGAATCCCCTGTCAGTGTCAAAGAAAGGAAAGAGTGTCAAGGCTTTCTTTCCAGCTATTCACAGGTACAACATAAGAGGAAGAGGTAGAGGTAAAGCCTAAAAACTGCTGAAGTCAAATATAAAAAAAAAATAGAGCTAGGCATGGTGGTTCATGCCTGTGATCCCAGATACCTGGGAAGCTGAGGCATGAGGATTGCTTGAGGCCAAAAGTTTGAGGCTGCAGTGAGCTATGATCATGCCACTACACTCCAGCCTGGATGAAAGGGTAAGACCCTGTATCTTGTATTATAATTCACCTCTGCTGTTTTACTGATGACTGAAGCATTTCTTACACATGTTTATTGGTACAACAAGTTGTTCCAGTCTCACTTTGTACCTTGCCCCCTAGCAGTAGAATCAATCATTTGTCCAAGGGACACTGATCCTTTATTGGGGAATGGTATTTAGAAAGCAAGATTTGGATGCTAGGTGTGCTCACAGCTACTGATGTGTCATTGCTCCTAGGTCTTTATCTGCCTACCTATATCTATCTTTTCACAAAATCACAGATTTGAACTGATGCCAATTCCAGCTCAACCCACAGGATTCTTTCTTGCTTTTCCCCATTCCAGATTTGTATTTTTCTTTCTCCACAGTAAGAACTTCAGCTTCCAATAAAACAAATGTGTTTACTCATTTTCTCAATCCTACAAGACACAAAAAATTGTTTCAGAATACACATACCATTATAAAAACAAATCTATGAAAGATTCAAGATTTGCTTGCCATTCTTTTTTCCACTGGATTGAGAATGTATACGGTCAAAGTCTTTTGTTTAAAAGTTAATTAAATGTATCCTTTTATTTTTATTTTTCCCATTCAGTGTGGTTACACCGTTCATTTGAAATACAGTGGGGATGGCAGGGCACGGTGGCTCACACCTGTAATACCAGCTAATGTGTATAGATTGCTTGGGCCTGGGAGTTCAAAACAAGCCTGGGCAACGTGGTGAAACCTTGTCTCCACAAAAGTAAAAAAATTAGCTGGGTGTGGTGGTGTGTGCCTGTAGTCCCAGCTACTCAGGGGGCTGAGGTGGGAGGATAGGTTGAGCCCAGGCAGTTGAGGCTGCAGTGAGCTATGATTGTGCCACTGCATTCTAGCCTGGGTAACATAAAAGAAATACAGCTGGGTTTATATGTTTCTGTTTAGGGTTTTAGGGTTTTTTTTTCTTTTTCTACTGCCATTCTTACTGATTGAATTTTACCTTTTTAACATGAAGGACATTAACACATTTCAAAAGTCAAAACCATATATAAAAGTATATCCAGAGAAGTATCCTCCCTCTACTATTCCTTTTATCCCTGTTCTTTCATATCTTTTTGTAAGTAACCAATTGCACTACTTTCTGGCTTAAACTTACTGTGTTTCTTTTTACAAAAATAAGCTGATATCTGCATTTTCTTTCTTAGGTAAGAGGAAACATACCATATATATTTCTTGTACATTGTTATTTTTTCCCCTAATAAGGTATCCTGGAAATATTTTTTGTCATTTTACAGAGATCTTCTCCTTACGTTTTACAGTTGCATAATGCATGTTGTTGATATACTTGAGTTTGTTCAGTCAACCTCCTAAGACCCACCTGAATATGGACATGCTTAAACACTTAGTCTTCCTATTTCTGGACAAATAGATAGTTTCCAGTATTTCGCCATTGCAAGTAATGCTGTAATGAATAATCAGATGCATATTTGTTTTCATATTGTTAAAAGTTTATCTTCAAGATAGATTTATAGAGTTGGGATTGCTACATAGTAATTTTGTTGGATATTGCCAAATTCCCCTCTATAGAAATTGTATCATTTTGCAGTCCTACCAGCAATGTGAGTATGCTCGTTTTTCCAGAGCTTTGCCAACAGATCATAGTCAACTGTTGAATTTTTGGCAATCTGATGGGTGAAAAATTATATCTATGTTATTTGGATTGTATCTATTTTACAATAAATGTGGTTTAACTTTTTTCATATGTTTAAAGTAATTTTTACCTATTTTTGGTGAATTATTTTTGCTCATGTCTTTTGTCCATTTTCCTATAGGATTTCTCATGTTTCCATCCCCCTTCCCCAATTTTAAAAAGTGCTTTATACATTTGGGATAATAGTTTCTTTTCTGTGATATATATTGCAGTTGTTGCTACCAAATTGTCATTTGTTTTTGTTTCTGGTGTGTTTGTTTTTAATTTAAAAAACCCTTTACTGTTATGTGATCAAATTTATCAATCTTTTCATTATCACACATGGATTTTGAATGACATTTAGGAAACCTTTTTCCTTTACCTAAGTTATATACACATTCATTATAGGTTTTGTTCTAGTACTTACAAAATTTCATTTTTAAAAAACATTAGCCAGGCTTGGTGGCTCATGCCTGCAATCCCAGCACTGTGTGAGGCCGAGGCAGGCAGATTGTGAAGTCAGAAGTTCAAGACCAGCCTGACCCACATGGTGAAACCCTGTCTCTACTAAAAATATAAAAATTAGCCAGGCATGGTGGTGCACACCTGTAATCCCAGCTATTTGGGAGGCTGATGCAGGAGAATTGCTTAAACCTGGGAGGTGGAGGTTGCAGTGAGCCGAGATTGTGCCACTGAACTCCAGCCTGGGTGACAGAGCAAGACTCTGTCTTGGAGATAGATAGAGAGAGAGAGAAAGAAAGAAAGAGAAAAATATTGTTCCCTGATGCATTTAGAGTTTATTTTTGTGTATGGTGGGAACAATGGATATATACTTTTTCTTTTTTTAAATGTTTACCTGAATGTCTCAACATCATTTATTTAAGTCTCTGTTGCCTCAGTCACTTGAGATACCACTTTATTACATACTAAATATCCATATTAGAGTGTTCTGTTTCTGTTCTATTTCATTGATCTTTCTGTTCATATGCCATTACCACACCTTTAATTATAGAGGCATTTTAGTGCTTTTAAGTATTTGGCAGGGCTCATAGCTCAACCCATAGTTCTTACTTTTCAGTTTTTGTTCCTTGCTATTTTACATGTTTATTTTTCTAAATGAACTTCAGAATCAACTTGTCTAGTTTGCAAGAAAAAAATACTTTGTAGCATTTGTATTTGTGTTGAATCGGATTTATAAATTAGTTCCAAGAGAACTGATATCATGATGATGTTGAGATATGAAGAACAAGATACGTTTTTCAATGTTATTTTCATATCTTTTGAGAGTATTTTATGATTTGTTGCATACAAGTTGTGAATTTCTTTGGTTAAATTTATGCCTAGGCATTTTATTTTTGTTGCTGGTTTAAATGAAGTTTTCTCTTTTGAATTTTATCTTCTAACTGCTATTATTTGCGTATATGAAGGCTAGTTTGTTTTTCATTTAAGAGGGGTCTTGCTATATTGCCCAGGCTGGCCTCAAACTTCTGGTTCAAGCAATCCTCCTACCTCAGCCTCTGGCGTACCTGAGACTACAGGTTCACACCACAATGCCAAGTTTAGGTTACTGATTTTTATGGGTTAATTTTGTATACTGCTATCTTGCTGAATTCTTTCATTAAGTTTTATCATTGATTCTCCAGAGTTTACCATTTAACTATTATCCATCTGCATATAGTCATAGTTTTGTCTTTCAATTCTTATGCATTTAATTATTTTGTTGTATCTAATTACATTGGCTTGTATCTCCAGTAAAATATTAAACAGTAGCTAATATAGTAGGTTTTCTAGCCTTTTCCCCAACTTCTATTGGGAATGTAGCATCTCCTCATTAAGTAAGATATATATGTAGATACATAGATATGCGTGTGGTGTGGAGTGTGTATCTTCATATCTTCGTGTCAAAGAAATCAAATTAAATATGCAAAGTAAAGAAATATGCATCCATTCTTATTTTCTGGAGAGATTTTATTAGGAATGGATATCAAATTTGTCAAAAAACTTTTTAGGATTTAGAGAGGCAATAAGTCTTTTAGACTTACAGGGAATTATGTTAATATAGGTTCTTATATTGAACCATCTTTTCATTCCTTAGATAAATCTCACTTGATTATATTTTCTTAATGAGGTATTAGAATCTGTTGGCTGATATATTATTTAGGATTTTTCATTAATGTTCATCAGTGATATTGGCCTGTAATTTTATTTTTTGTACTATTTTAAAAAATCACGTTTCTGTATCAATGTTATACTTACTTCAAAAAGAATTTTTAATTAATTTTCTGTGCTCTAAAACAATCTATGTAGCTTTTGGATTATCTCACCTTTAAAGATTGATTAGAATTCCTCTGTGAAAGCATCTGAGCCTGCTGGCCTGCTGCTCTTGGAGAGATAGTTCCCGGATAATTTTATGTCTTCTCTGGGAATTTGTCATTTAAAGCCTTTTATTTCTATTAATGTCAATTTTGTCAAAGCTTAGTTTCATAATAATTTACGCATTCTATCTAAGTTTTCAAATTTAATTGTATAGAAGTGTATATAACAGTATTTTATAAATTTTTAAAGAAGATTTATTCGTATCAAGAGGTAATTCCTCCAAGTCATGTCATTTTCTATATATATGTTTTCTCATTTTTAAAATTAAATTATTTGGCAGTTTTTCATTTTATTGACTTCTCTTTTAAATAACTAGTATTTTGAAATAGTACGTTAGTCTATAGGTTTTCTGCTTTATGCTTTATTTGCCGCTCTGATCTTTTCTTGTGTGTGTGTTTGTGTGTGTGTGTGTGTGTGTGTGTGTGTGTTTTATTTTTTTGCTTATTTTTTCATCTTAGGCTTTTGAAGTAGAAATTTTAATTATTTTTAAACATTTGCATTATTCCAGATAAAGTCCCAGATATGTGCTTAGCATTTTAGCAATTAATATTGAATTTCATCTTTTCGAGGGTGATTTTCTTTTTCTGTCTCACCTATGTACTCTGTTTTCTTCCCCTGATTTTTATGAAGTCTCTCAAAGACAGTATCTTATATTACCGTCTCTGAGAATGTATTGCCAATAGAGCTCTGTAAAAATTTTTATTCATGGCATTTTTTTTTCAGGTAATGCTAAATGTGTGGGTCATGTGTGGTTTATTTATTCCCTCTTTTTGATCTTGTAGTTTGTAGGGAGATTTGATTCATGTGGCCATAATCATCCTTAATGGAAAACACTCCTATAGTTTAACAAATTTACTGTGTTTTGTGTTTCTTCTGCGTCTTCCCCGCTTATTTATCAAAGTTTTGAGTGCTTAGTCGATGTTCAACAAATGAATTAATATAAAAAAATTATAATAAGTTTTAAAAACTGTTTTTGCCTTGTCTTATTGCTTTGGCTCAAAGTAACTGCAGTTTAGTAAATGTTTAGTAAATGTTCTAGCCTTGGAACAAATAATTTCTCATGATAACCAGTCTTAATTGGAAAACCAATTACAACTCCAGTCTGGTGAACAGAAGTATCTTCCTCCTTTATCTTTGTCTTGGATCTTTGTACTACTGACTTGGGAAAATGTTAATTGATTTGTTGCAGTACTGCAGCAATAATTACCTTTAACTGGAAATAGCTGTCTTATACTTAGAGAATGGTGCAAAGGTGCAAGACTCTAATACACAGACAAACTCTAGACATTGGTGGAATCTTTGGCAGGTGAAAAAGCTTGTGTAGGGTTCAGTATAAACAGGAAAGGCAAAGACAACAGTAGGATTCCACTGTTTAACATAAGGAAATGAAGTTTCCGTTTTTTTGAACTATTGGAGAGAGTTCAGCAACATGTGTGCCTTGGGTGAAGAGTTGATGAATAAAAGATCTAAGATGGTTTGTGGCTTCCAAAATGGCAAGTAATAAAGATGTTGCAAATAGGATCCAGCAGAAAGGTAGAGCTGGCCAATGGGCTAAAGGGATGAAGACTTCACTGAAATGGAGCTGAAAGGAATTATCCTGGGTCATTTTATAGATTCACTGTATAATATGGTATGAAGTCTTGGGAGACTGTGAGGTTAAATGCAGAATCAGCTGCTTTCCAAGACCTTAAATATCTGCTCCAGAGAAGGAATATAGTGTCAAGATTTGGGAGATAAATTTGTTTTGCCTAATTAGGTCATCTAGGAATACTTAGAGTCTATATGCATTTTACCCAAGTAATATTTGACATAAATATCATACAATATTTTCTATTAATTACATTCCTCAACATAACATTGTGGTAAGAATGCTTGTATTTTATAGAAACTCAGGAGTAATGGTGAGGGAGAATATGCCATCCAGCAATATTTCATAAAACTAATTACCTGAGGGAATTCAGAAAAATTTGTGCAGATAGATACACTACACAGGTACAGTAATAAGCTCTTATAAAAGATGAAGTGTTCTAATTACAAAGAAATTATTATAATGCATAACAATTTTAAATTACTCTCCTTATTTTGTGTTGCATTTAGTTTTTATTGGAAAGCAAAACAAAGCAGATAGGAATTTGGCATCCATTTTTAGTTTCACTTTTTAATTTCTCTGAAGTCTTTCAGGATAGGTTGCTTTTGATTTTAAATACTATTCTAGAACAATTTTTATTTACTTAAAATTAAACTATGATGAATACATATTCATCTTTGGTTTTAAAAACTATGTTGATGGCATATAAAAGAGTTAATAATAAAAGCTGCCTCAGTTATGCCCCTTATGTCTGTGTAATGCCTATTTTGCTTAATTTTCTTTCCATGCCTAAGGACATACAATAGTTATCATTTATTGTATGATTTTTAAAAATGCTTATTAAGTATTTCTTTCAATTTTTTCAGGAAAACAAACATTCACAAAAACCACATATTCTTGGCCTCTGTTTTTTGTTGTTATAATTCCTTTAGTTACATCTGAAACAAACAGGAAAATCCACAGAAATCTAAGAGGCAAAAAATAAATGCTCTGTTCTGTAAATGTAGCCAACGAAAGAGTAAAGAGAAAAAATAAAATCAGGCCAATATTGGGAGTCCTCGTTCTCTCTGTGTGTATATGTGAGTGGAGGGGAGGGTAAAGGTGGTGGTGGAGAGGTGGCATGAGGAATACAGGTACTTTTATTTTAAGCAGTATTGGCTAAGATGTCATGCATTTTAATTTGTTCAAAATATAACACTTATGATGCTCCTTGTTGATTCTCTGCACAATAGCTAATTGCCACCCTTTTCTTTTTTCAGGTGGGTAGAGACCACAGCCTGTGTTAGAAACCAAAAACACAGACCCTTTCCTTCCTACTTTCCTTGATGGCAATGGCCGTTTGACCCAATGGTGACCATTCATACATAAGAAATTCGTTGGAGGAACTTACAGGAAATCTCTTTCTCCCTGATAGAGAGACAGTTGAGGAGAATTTCCTTGCCCTTCCGGCCTTCCTTGCTCCACTCACACCAGGGTTGTGTGAGTGTATGATGCTTGGAATGGCTACAGCTGTCTTGGGTTATGCAGATGGCCATGAAACACAGAGGATGGCAGGGGAAACACACCTGGAAAGTCTGGATCCTCGAGGTTGCTGAGTCACTGCATCAACCTGGAGACCACTATTCTTCTGGACTTCAATTTTTCAAGTCATTTTTAATCTTATATTCTACTACATGTAGCCCAATACATTTTATTTATTGGGTATCAATTTTTTTTTTAACCTTAGAAAACACTGAGTTGGCAAAGAATCTAACATGGTTATAGCCACACATTATGTAATGTTACCTGTAGAGTCACATGTTTCTTTTTTGTAAGCCTAAGGTCTATGGATTTCTTTGTAATTATTGTATAATTCCTAAATCCTGTTAAAATCCCATCTCCACTGCATCTCTTTCACATCTGGTGAAAACTGTTTAGTCATTTCTAGTTTGCATTTTAACCTTCCCCAGTTTCCCTCCTCTTTTGTCATCTCTCCCACCAATCAACATAAAGTTCTCCGTTGAATCCAGAGTAGTTCTCTGTCTAAACACAGCAGGCTGCCATTATCCTGTGTGACTTTCTCACTTGCCACCTTACAATTTGTGCTTGCTTTCTGCTCAGGAATCACATAGTTTGATTTGATTATTATCTTAGTATGGACACAGGCCTTTTTAATGATGGAAGCTCCTAGATAGGTGGGAGCATGTATGTTTTCAGTAATTTGCTATTGTATCTCATTGATAGAGTAATCATATATTTCAGACTAATTCAAACAACTGCTGTAACAGTATAGAGTAACCATATACACCAGACTAAGTTAAACAAATGGAACAAAATATCTGTACTTAGAACTGTCCCATTAAATCTGAGATATACAGTTGCACGATTTATGCATAGCAATCTGCAAAGAGCTAATTAATAATTAGCCTACTGATCACACAGTATCTGTTGAATATTTACTCGTTTTCCCAGTCAAAAATACTTATTAAAACATTTAGAAGCAACACATGCTTATATAGAAAATGTAGAAACTGCAGACAGAAAGATATAAATTACTCAAGTCTGTATATTCCAAAACAATGCTGTTAATATTTTGGTAATTTGCCCTGCAATACTTTTTTTCTGCATAGGTTTCAGTAGGAATTTTTGTTTGTTTGTTTGAAGCTATGACCAGACAGAACTGAAACTGCAGGAGAAGCTGAAGGAGTGTTAGGAAAGCTTCCCTAAAACTCCTCCCGAGCCCATATTAATCATAGAACAATAATTACAACTTTCATTGTTTATTATCTTCAAGATGATGTCCTTTAGTTTTCAAAATACTGTAATTATGAAGTAATATTATTATTTATATTTTAAAGATGAGGTACCTAGGTCAGAGAAATTAAAGAATTTGCCCGAGGTGAAACACGTGCTAAGTCCTAAAGCTGGAAATGAAGTCCATGTCTGACTTGACTTCAAAGCAGGTGTTCTTTTTTTCTCTTATGCTTTTACCCAATTACCAAACATCAGAACCAGCAGGGAGTTGTTTGGTTCCAGTCCTTTTATTTTATAAGCGAGGAGACTATCAAGAAGGCTGCTTTGGAAATTAGGCCTAGAGGTTGCTGTTTTTGGATTCAGTTTCTCCTGCTGTCTCACTTCTGATCTGGTCAATAGCTTCAAACCAACGAACAAAAATTTCTTCTGAATCCTATGCAGAGAAAAATTGTTACAGGGCAAAACACTGAAATGTTAACACTTTTGTTTTGGAATATAGGGACTTGGTTAATTTTTGTTTATTTCTTTCAGTCTGCAGTTTCTAAATTTTCTATTTAAGCATGTGTTGCTTTTAAATGTTTTCAGTTAAGCTCTATTGGTCAGTCTCTAGCCTCTTTCTGCCTTTCCCCTCCATACAATCCCTAGTACTAGGCACTGTACAAATTACTCCAAATGGTGAAAATCAACAATCACGAGCACTCTAAATTCTAAGAGTTTTGAGGCGCTCTTTGACGAAAGATAATGTCTTTCATTTGATGTGCCCACCCTCAGATGCCATCCCTAAAAGCAAGGCCCCATTTTACATCCAATCCAGCTTTCAAACGGGGTGAACATTTCAGGGCAGAGCAAGGAGGAGAGATTATAGAGCCTAAAGCTGGCAGAGGACAGCCAAGATCAGTTTATTTGGGGTGTGCTTGCTTTCTTAAGCCTGCATCCCAGTGAAAACTGGACACAGCTGTCCTTTTTCAAGGCAATTTCACTCCCAGACTGAGTGTTTGGATTTCAGCTTGTTGTTTAATAGTTCTAGAATTCAAACGGTCACCTCGAGGCAGGAAGGTTAGCACTCCATTAAGATGGATGGGGAAAGTTCACACCTCTCACTTTTACTTTATTTCTTTGCTTTTCTTTCTTGCCTGCAAACTCAGCAAAGCTAAAGCACATTTACTACACAGTCTGTTTTTATACCCACTGGGCTGAAAAGCTGATTTACTAAAGAACTTGGATTTTCCAGGAAAAGGAAAAGTCCACAGAGAGTTTTAAAGTCTGCAAAACAGGTAGGATTATCAGAGGAATAAGAAACCTTATGCTAGATCCTTTGGTTCTTAAATCAATCCCCAAAGAGGTTTTAAAGCTCATGTCCTTCTTGGATGGTTCTTCTGGGCCTTCTTATAAATGCTCTTCATATAATATTTGTTAAGAGGGAGAGCTAAAGCCGACAGTATTTCTGTGAAACACTGGCTGGTGCATTTTTGTTCTGTTAGCTTTCGCAAATGTTGATGGAAAAACAATGGAAGGGAGTTAATATTTGCTAAATGCCTAGTGTGTGAAAACCTTGGGCTGGACACCACAGCAGACGGTGAAGAATAATGCCTGGCTCAGTCCCTTACCTTTGATGAAGGAAAACACACAATTTCCCTAATACAAGCCCCAGACTCCGAGAATAGTTATAATAGAGATTCATGCAATAGATTCATAAAGAAAAGAATGAGTTCTTTTGACTGGGGCATTTAAAACCACTTATTGGAGGTGGGATTCAAAACCAATTTGGGGGATCTGGTAGGGGAAAGATGAACTGAGTGGGAGAGTTCCTTTAGCAAAAGATTAAGGTAAACCAGAATATGCAGTATTGAGAGCTGAAAGCTACTCTCAGTTATCTGTAGTGGATAAGGCAGAGACTGGTGACGTTCCCCATCCTCACCTCCCATTTGTGAACATACAGAAAGACCACATTCCTCAGTCCCACCTGTGGTTAAGTGGGATCATGTGACTGTTCTCTGGCAAATGGAATGAAGGTAGAGTGATGTATCCCTTTTCTCCTTTTTTTGCGTGGCTTGTTTGGCCAGCTGAATGCAGAGGATCTAGCAAAGCCCTCCTAGGAAGCTCTTACAGATGATGGTCCCATAAAATAAAAAAAAGCCAAGATGCTGTGACCATGGAACAGAAGGCCATGCACCAATACCTGATCAGACTGTGAAGGGAACAAGAATGATTGTGTTAAACCACTGAGAGTATTTGCTGTTGTTATAGAAGCTGGCATTCTAGTGGGGAGGGTAAGACTGAAAGGGTAGTCTAAAAGATCTATGAAACCCTCCCAAAGCAAGTCATTCACAAGGATTATGTTAATACATTAAATAGTAATAAGCTTTGAATTAATATATGCCAACACTGGGAGAGGGAAAGGCCCATTCTTTCTTTCTTTTTCTTTTCTTTCTTTCTTTTTCTTTTTTTTTTTTTTTTTATATTTCTTTATTTTAAGACAGAGTCTTGCTTTGTCACCCAGGCTGGAGTGCAGTGGCAATATCTCGGCTCACTGCAACCTCCACCTCCCGAGTTCAACTGATTCTCCTGCCTCAGCCTCCCGAGTAGCCCACCACTAAGCCCAGCTAATTTTTTGTATTTTTAGTAGGGATGGGGTTTCACCATGCTGGCCAGGCTGGTCTCAAACTCCTGACCTTGTGATCCACCTGCCTCAGCCTCCCAAAGTGCTGGGATTACAGGCGTGAGCCACTGCGCCCGGCCCAGCCCATTTTTCTGATGTGGATTTCTATGCGTCAGTTTCTTGGTGTTGTTTTATGCTGCAACTTAATTAGGGGTTCTAAGTAAAAATGTTAGAAAGTAGAGAGTTTCTTCACGACAGAGGATACTTGGGTATTTCATAGCTTATGGAAAGAAGAAACAGACTTGGGGTGCTCTGAGGAGATGGGTTTAAGGCTGGCTGGTTTGGGATGACTTTAAAAACACCTTTTACTGCTGTCTTTGATTAGAAGAGTAATACACATTCCTTGTAGAAAATTTGGAAAGCATACAAATGTCAAGGGAATAAATTAGTAACTATTGTTTATGTTTTGGTGTGTTTCCTACCAGTTTTTCTCTTTGTCTCTTTCTTTATATTATATGTACATATAGGTGTATATCACTGAATTATAGAATGTATAGTATAATTTATTTTTCATTATTAAATTGCTTTATAAACTTAATTATAAATAGTTGTATAACTTTTTCATTATATGAATATGCCATAATTTTTACAATTTCTCGTAAAGCTGAATACAATTATTTTCAGGTTCTTTTTTATTATTTGACAAGAATGAATATCATTATTCACAAATATTTGCCTGGATTCTTGACTAGATTTTTAGGCTAGATTCCTAGATATAGAGTTTGTAGTCAAAAAGTTTGAAAAATTATAAAAGATCTTGGTGGGCATAAGAAATTAGCTTTCTAGAGAGTTTATAGCAGTTTACTTTTCCATCAGCAGAATGAGACCATCTGTCTTACAACCCCGTCAGTGCATCTAACGCATTGACTGGTAACATTAAAAATTATCTACTATATATAGTTTTCTCAATAGGTCACAGATTGAAGGACAAGAAATCCATGATTACATGTGATAACCTATTTTCTGTTGGCCAAGTGGCTGTCTTCTGCTGATGTAGGTATAAATATTTCATTTTAAGGAGCCACAGCATCTTCTGATCATAGCATGTAATAAGCCATTTGCATTTAGTATAGGCTGGGCTAACCTGTGAACAAATCACCCCAAAATTTCAGTAGCTTAACACAACAGAATCTTATTTCTTGCTCAGGGTACATGACCTGCAGGTCAGTTATGGGTACTTCACCCATTCGTAAGTACTATAACCTAGAGAAGGGATATGGTAAATCACGTCTTTACTCATTTTTCACCTGGAAGGAATACATGTATTTTCCATTCACATCTCCTGTGGTCACAAGCCACAGTGACTATAAGGGTGTGGGAAGTGGCAATGCTACCATGTGCCTAGGGAAAGAAAAGAGAATACTCAGTGGCCAGCACTAATGACTATCACCCGTGACTGTCCTTTAACCTTTGAGGAAGGGGCTGCAGCCATAGCTAACCTCCTCTGTAGTGACTCCTGAAAGTGTCCCTTGGCAATTTTTTCCTTCTGAATTTCTCAGACATGGGTCAGCAAACTTTGGCCCATGGGCCAAATGTGGCCTGCTGCCTGTTTTTGTATGGTCTACTAGCTAAGAGTGTTTTTTACATTTTTAAATAGTTGGAAAAAGTCAGAAGAAAAGTAATATTGTTGACAAATGAAAATTATATAAAATTCAAATATATGTTCATAAAATATTTTATTAGAAAACAGTCATTCTAACTTGTTTACATATTATCTGTAACTGATTGCATGATGTAATAGCAAAGTTGAGGCGTTACAATGGAAACTTTATAATCTGTGGAGTTAAACATTTACGATTACAGAAAAAGTTTGCCAATCGCTGATCTTAAACATGATCCTAAGGAAAATTAGGATAATTTCAATATGTCTGCCTGAAAAAAAATCATCCCCATGGAAGTCATTATTTGCTAACTTTTTCAAATCCAGGTTGATAGATTCAAAACAAAAACAAAAAGTCTCCTCATTGTTGGTGTGCATTATTGCAGTGGTTGTGCTGAGCCATAGATGGAAGAGTAATGAGAACTGAAACCCAGCAGCCAAATTGGACGGAGATTCGAGAGGTAAGTCATTGCAATTACCAGGAGTTTGCCTGAATTGGATATTGCAGTTGCAAACTGGACTAGATGAGTTTCTCACCAGGACTTTTCACCTTCTTGAGGATTTGTTATACAAATCTGCTCAGTGTTTCAGAATCAACCTGGATACAGACATAAGTCATCATTGCCTCCTGTTAAAATACATGCATTCATACATACATCAAAAAGGAAGGAAAGATTGGCTCTCCAAGTTGAAGAAAAACCCCTGAGTTTTGTCATATAATTTCCCAGCTTATTGCTTCTGGAAGTATTTCACTGACAACTGTGATTTTTTAAAAAGTGTTTTGAATTTCTCCTTAGAGGCTTCATAAGCATTCAAATAGAATTGGCTTTCTGGGTGACTTACCACCTGTGCTGTGTAGGGCTTTCAAGGGGTATGTGCTCTATTCACTGACAGAATATTCCTTGTGTTGAGACTGGGACTTCTACGGTAACATGTTGGTCAAGGGACAAGTGCTATTTCTCTTTGTTTAGTGTTGAAATAATAATACACCAATTAGTATTGCTAGGGATGGAATGAGAGACACATTACATGCATATTCCAACTGAGGTCAGAATCTATTCTTTTGAAATGTCGAAAATGACATTCTCTAATTCCTATGTATATAGATTCCATTTATTTGCACACTTAAATTAACTCCTTTCTAATCCAGCTACACAGCTGCCAAAGACTTCCTGTGAAAGGCATTTTCTTCTAAAGTAATCATAACTCACATCCGGCTCTGATTGGAAGAATGCCTCCTTTGACTTCATGCCCATAGTAAAAGGTATAGAAGCGTCTTATCTAATTCAAAGGGTAAGTTTTACCTGCTCGAAAACAGACACCTCTGATAGCTCTTTGTTCCTTTTCTCTCCTGAGATAGTTCCATGTTGCATCCCTTTTTAATCATTGACCATTCTATGTCATTCAGACGAAGGTGATAATTATTAAAATATTGTGTGGAGAGTTTTAATTACATGATGTATGTTTACATATATCATTAAAATTTAACTGGCTATCCTTTCCCCTTTCCAACCTATGTAAAAATGCACCCTTTGAGGAGTATACTTATCTGGACAGTCAGGCAAAACTGTTGAAATCCAGGTCACCCAGGAAAATCTAGGTCATATAGTTGTCTTGGCCATATAGTACCCATCTAACTGTAGAACACAGGAGACATCTTTAGGTTGAATATAGAAAAGTGATCGTATGTCAATGACAATAATGTTGTGGAGGTAAAGTATTCTCCTATATGTTACTTCATTTAACTTTCCCAGTCCTCCTCTGAGACTGAGAAGGCCAGGGTCATTATCCACATTTCATAAATAAGGAAATTGAAACTCAAAAAGACTAAGTGACTTGCATGAGGAAGTCAAGCCTTGGAAGAGATTAGGTCTAGCTCTCTTTGTCCCTGGTTAGTTGCACTCCTTTGTGATGCTGGTCCCCCAGGATCGGTAGAATTGATACTGACATGGGCCGTCATCTGAAATTTGTGAGTTTCTTTCAGAAGAAAATCTTCAATGTGATCTTCTTCTCTTGTGATAAACATCTCTTCTTAAAGTGGAACACTGAGAAAAAAAATCAGGTTCAGGATTGAAGCCTATGAGTTAGGGGTCTGTTTGATCAAGAATTTACTGCACATCTACATTGGACACTTGCCAAACTCAAGAATAGCTCTTTTCTCTAGCTTTGGCCCAATTTTTATTTCTTCTAAAATAAGATATGAAACAGGAATTTTCAGACATCCAGACCTTGACATGAAGACCAATTAAGGCATAATTATGTTGCCCATTTATTTTTGTCTCAAAATGGTATTATACAATATTCACACATTATAACATGGTTTTCATTCCTCTGTGAAATTTTTACCTTTTTTACATGTCTAGCAGATCTGGGGATCCTAACTTTGGAGGTGAGTTAATCTCAAATCTCAGAGGACTGGGTATCTGATTCAAAGGAGAGAGCTGCTCTAGATATTTTTGTAACCTTTTTCGAGGCAATGCTGAATGCCAGGAAAGGTATCCAAACCCAAGTCAGTACATCATTTATAGTGAGTACATGGTTAGGCATTTCTCTGTTTCCTAGCAGCAAGGTAAACAGTAAACCAGGACAGCTTTTAGACAAGAATTTATCCTTGGAACTTGGAAAGCCTTACATGTTCCATGCATTATAGTAAAATAAGAATCTTTCTGGGAAAGGTGTCCAGATCTTGAATTGCCTTACATTAGAAAAATATTTAATAACAAAAATTTATTTCTATATAATAAACATTTTATATTCATTAACAATGTCTAGTGTTCCTATCTATTAAAGAGTTACTATGGATTTGCAACAACGCAAGCTTTGAAAATTTTTCTTTGATGGGCACCATAACTCAAAAGGAGAGCTGGGGATGGAGTTGAGTAGGGGCAGATAAGTCCTCCAGACTGGGGAGTCCACAACTCTCCCCGTCCCTCCCCATGTCATCCAACCCAATTAACCTTTGCTTGAGTACAGAAGTCTCTGCTCTTCAGCAAGACATTTATGTATTCTATCTTAGAAATTTATTTTGGATTTCTCAAGAAGAGGGCAGTGGGAATAGAAGAGAATAATATAAGCAGAGGCCTGGAGATGAAAGAAGAGATGTAGAAGAAAGTGAACTGCAAAGGTATGATGGATCCAGATCTTGCGTCTTAGGGCCAGTTCACAGGGGGCTCTACATTATTCTGTAAATAAGAGGACACTATCTTCACGTGCTTTCAAGGAGAGCAAGAGCGGAGACAGTGGAGTCAGTTGAAAGCAGTGCTGATGTTGCGGATGAGAGCCTGACTAGTGGAGTCGCAGTGGGAGTGGAGGGGAGAATTGTGAAGGACATTGAGAAACTGACTTGGCAATGGATGCCCACTCTGCCACTGTCCTGACGAACTCAGATCAAGGGTGTCTCTTGCCTTCTAGGAGTTTACTAGTTATCTGCATTTGGAATTGAAAATACAGAATGGAGGCAAGATGTTGATCATATTAATGACAGGGTGTCTTTCAACAGGACCCACAGGGTGGCCATTTTATAGCTTTGAAACCAATTTTACCACTATACTGAGAGGATCCGTATCTCAGGGAGGATTTACAGAAACCCAGTGCACAGACTGGCAGAGAGTTTACTGCCTACATTTTCCCCTATACTCAGCTTTCTCATGTTAGATCTTTGGGGAAACTATATTGTATTTAGAATGTTGCCTAGCGAGCATAGAATCAGAATCAGAATAAATTATAGGAATTAGACAATACTTAAATTATTCAATCATCACCTAAAATTAAAGTTATCACCTAAAAGAGCTGGTAGCACTGGATCCCCTCGGAGAGATATTTTGCCAGTGGAACCAAGTCACCTGATGTCAGAGACTTGGACTTCCTTTTCTCTCAACGCGACTCAGACAGGCCCTACCAACATTTGCCTTCCAGATTCTCTGCTTCTGATGCTGATGATTCCTTGCCCCTCCACCTTACATTTTTTCTTTTGATAAATTAATAACTCAGGCAAGTCCCAGTTCTCTGCATCACCATTTCTGGGACTCTACCTTATAAAATAGTAACACAAATCAGTGAAAAAAATATATTCACAAGAATGTTAATTGCAGCCTTTTTGTAATACCAAAAATTGGCAATGAGCTATGTGTTCCTCAGTTGGGGGATTCATTAAATAAAAGATGTTATGATTATTTAATGCCATACTATGCAACCATTAGCAAGAATACATAGAAAAGTATGTACTGACTTGAAATGATATACAAAATAAAATGTTAATATAAAAACGAATTGTATATCAATAGATACAGCAGAATCTCATCTTTGTGAAAAAGAAATACACATTATGTATGGCTATTTGTATATGATGTATATATACAGGCATATACACGTACACATATATATGCTTGCATATCAAATTTAAGCACAGAATAAATCCAGGAAAATAGTGCTGTTAAGTGTTAACAGTGGTTACCCCTGGGGAAAGGGTGGGATTGCATATGTTGGAGGTGACCTCAGACTTTTTCCTCTTCCTGTATATGCACACACACACACGCATACATGTGATGGAATCATAAGCGCAATTTACTTTTTTTTAAAGAACTTTTATTTCTCTCTTTGCTCACCAGTTCTCGAAAATCTTACATTCTTAGGAAAATCACTATAATATACGAGACTAAATTACTATTCACTGTTGAGACTGATGACTACTGAAAAAGAAGATAAATTGATCCTATGGGCTTCTGGGAAATTGAGAGATTGCTTCCAACTGCATGGGGGTGAAAGTGAAGAGATGAAAAGATGTTATATTCCCCCATAACTATAACACTTACTTTTGCAGACCATAGGCCTTGCTTTCACAGAGCAAGGAGCCCACTATTAAATAGTCTTTAATATCACCCCTGCTCAAATGATCAAAATGCCTGTAAATTCCAATATTGGGGGAACCTACAGTGCATCTCCCTGACTGTCTCTTGAGTTGGAATCTGCTGCAGCTTTTCCACATGAAACCCTGAATTCCAATTTTTGGTTCACAAAATATGTTTTCTGTACTCAGGTCTAACTACAGCACTTTGCATGGAACAATTACTTGATAAGTAGTTGCTGCACGGTGGATTCTCAGGTGCATTTAAAGAAAATAACATTATCTGATGATCGTATTTAAATTCAAAAGTCTATTATCCTTCTTTGGAAGGACAGGATTATTACTTGAGGCCTCTCAAAGCCATCTAATCAAGAATAGAAAACTATCAGAATGAAATGAACTAGCACCAGTGAGGTTTTCTTTTTTCTTTTTTTTTTTAACCAACATTTCCAAAGAGCATTTAGAGTGTTTTATGAATGAATGCACAATATAGCATCGAACGTGGCAAAACCTTTCCTATGAAGATAGCCATATAGTTAAATCCAAGCATGCAAGATTGAATGACCCCGATTGACAACCCTTGCACTCCGTTACAAACAAACGAGACCAGGAATGTGGTCCCCCCACAGTGCATTCCGGGATGCCTGCACCCACCACCCTCTGCCATCCATCTCCTCCTTCTCTGATTTGTGTGTGTTTTTGTTAAACAGTGGATCTTGCTATGCTTTTCAGAAAGCTGACAAGAAGCAAACTGAAAATTAAAAATGGGTGCCGAGAGGCTTTACGGGAGTCTAAATAAACAGCCCGACAGGAAAGACGTGTGGCAGGCTAAGGTTTCAGGCTAGTGGTCGGAGCGAGTTAACAGACATCCGTATAACAGAAGGCTGTGTTTGTTTTCCCTGTCCCTGCTCTAGCAAATTTATTGGGTTATCTGTCTTATTTTGACACTTGGGTGTTTAAGGTTTCTGTTTTAGGTGTCTAAAGACATAAAAAAATTATTGTACAGTTTACATTCCTGGCAGAAGCTTTGACATGTGCTAGCTGAAAAGTTCCTATCTGCCAGTGATTTCACAGAAAAAGCCTCAGAGAGTTGGGTTTTCATAGAGGGTCCAAGAATCTTCTGTGAAAAGCACCAAGGACAAAGTGTTTCTTCTTTTATTTCTGTCCTTATCATCCTACTGTCTAGTGAAGTGTGGCCACAGAGCCATTTGTTTCCCATTGTGCTGGTTTTTCACTTACCATGCAACATATAGGGAGCCTTACTTCTGTCTTGTAGAAGAAATTATTTCCATCAGTGGAGCTTGCACTCAACATAGACTGACAAGATACAGTTTGATTTGCTGCAGAGGTCATGAATGCACGGCAGTGTTGAGTGAATACTAGACATTATGATAATGCACCATCCAAATATTAGAGTCATATGTGTAGAAATATTGACATTTTGATGATGGATGTACTAAACCACCCACAAGCAATGTTAATATATTTCCTCTTTTCTGAATACCAATTTGGAAATAATTTTACTTATAAATTGATACCCTACCTTGTTTCTGAAAGGTTTTGTGGCTGCAGTAACTAATTAAGGAGTGGTAGGGAACTTAAATAGCTCTCCGACAGAAACCTATTTTCATTTATTCATTTAAATGGCATTCAGTAAACACTCATGTATTTAATTGTTAGGAAGCAGGAAACAAACATGGGAGAAAAGTATAAAACACAGTCTGTGGCTCTAATGGAAGCTTATAGTTTTTTCTCTCATTATCTTTTGTAGTAGACAAACTGCCTAGCATAGTCTGGTCGAATTTTCAGGATACCGGGTGATTAGCACTAAGTCAAGTCAGGAAAAACAGTCTTTTTTTTTTCCCTAGGGCAAATAGCTTTGCAGCAGCTAAGGCTATTTGAGCATATTACTTTTTGTTTCTTTTTTCAGTCTTCTTTTTATTCTGTATCTTTTTCTCCTCTGTTCTGTATGGCCCAAGACTGAGAGTTGGCAGCTGGTAGCTATAATTTCTGTGCCTCACAGTGCTCTTTGCAAAGGCATATCATCCCGGCCACTGGACAAATAGTTTTCTCTTCTTGGGCACTCTCTTTTCCTACCTGCTACATTTGCATGTCGCTTCTACTCACCTCACTATTAGTAAAGGCTGCCATTTTGTATACAAAAAGCACAGATTTTTAGAATCAGCAGAACTAAATTTGAATGCAGACTCTGCTACTTCATTGGTGGGTGACTCTGAGCCTCAGTTTTATCATCAGTAGAAATGTGTATAATCATGTCTGTTTCACAGGGTTGTCAAGCTTACATGTGATCATGTGTTGAATGGAGCCAGCATGGCTCCTGGCTCTAGCAGGTGACCTCCTTCCTTCTTCAGGTCATATCAGACATGGAGAGGCCTCCTGGCATAGTGGTTCACACCTGTAATCCCAGCACTTTGGGAAGCCGAGGTGGGCCAATCACTTGAAGTAAGAAGTTCGAGACCAGTCTGGCCAACATGGTAAAACCCTGTCTCTACTAAAAATACAAAAATTAGCCAGGCATGGTGGCTGGTGCCTGTCATCCCAGCTACTTTGGAGGCTAAGGCAGGAGAATCACTTGAACCCAGGAGCAGAGGCTGCAGTGAGCCGAGACTGTGCCACTGCACTTCAGCCTGGGCTATGGAGTAAGGCTCCATCTCTTAAAAAAAAGACTTGAAGAGATGAGGCATTTGAGAGAGCCAAAGAAAATAGTTGTGTCATAGAAACTTTATAGTTCATTGCTTTCCCGTTCATTTCAGACAAATGTAGTGTAAATTAATTAAAAAAAAAAACAAGAAAAATATTTAACAGTGAACTTGCAGTCTGGTTTATAATGGGTATATATTAATGCTATGTCCATGTCTGAAAATGGGCTTTGAGAGGCATACAAAAAATATGTAACACAAATTTTATTTGCTAGTAGCTTAGGCACAACTTGAGGAGACATCTGTATAGAAAAAAGTCAAATAGTAATAAAACTAAGTATTTCATGGGTGTTACTAAGCAAAAGGTAATTAATGAGCAGGTAAGTATTGTCTCCTGCAGAACTCTTCAAAGACCCTTTAATCTGTTAACATACAGTCAGAATCTCTAAGAATGGAAATAGTAAGCAAAGTCTTCTTCACCTATTTCATCATGAAACTATTTAAATAATAATAACTATTATTATTTGAGTGGAGTCTCACTCTGTCATCCAGGCTGGAGAGCAATGGTGTAATCTTGGCTCACTGCAACTTCCACCCCCTGGGTTCCAATGGTTCTCCTGCCTCAGCCTCCCAAGTAGCTGGGATTATAGGCTCCTGCCACCACACATGGCTAATGTTTGTATTTTGAGTAGAGATGGGGATTTGCCATGTTGGCGATGCTGGTCTTGAACTCCTGAGCTCAAATGATTTGCCCACCTCAGTCTCTCAAAATGCTGGAATTACAGGTGGGAGCCACCACAGCTGGCCTTCCTTAAATTATTGTAATCTTATCTTTATAGCATATTAGGTGCAGAAAGAGAGGTTGGGATCATAGAAGGGCTTGAGTGAGCATCAGTACACTACCCTGAGGGCACTCGTGTCATTTCTAGAAAGGGGAGCATGATGATTCAAGTATCAGAGAGATGTCTTAGAAAGAGTGTGTGGTGGTGATCTATATACTAGGTCATGAGAAAGGGCTTTCTCAAGTATTATAGAATGGTCAGAATATCAGCCAGATTTCAGTTAATTAAGGAGATGTTAAACTGTGGCATATAGTCAGCTGGTAGCAGAAGTCATTTTAGGAGTGAAATATGAGACTAAACCAAGACGGTTGTAGCTCAAGAAAGATTATTCAGGATAGGAGAAATAAGGGCTTGATAAATTTCAAGGGGAAAACCACAACAATGAGAGCACCACAGATAGGCTTGGAGTAAGTGGGGGCTAACTGCAGGATCGAGTCCCTACACAGAGTAGAGAGCAATAAGACAGAAAGCATAGGTAGGGGAAGGCGCTAAGACATGGAAGAGATAGAGGAAAGACAGCTATGCAACTCTCCTTTCATAATGCCTTCTACCACGTGCACAAGGTGAGCCTCATCATGTGCTGTTTTCATTCTTAATTATACCAGCTGTTCTGTGGCAAAGAAATGATGTTCTTCAATTTGTGGACATGGAAACTGGCCCAAGCTTACATAGCCACTACATGGTGGACAGATCGGGCATTTGAACCTAGTCTTGCTGCCTCCAAAACCATAAAATGTAAGTGATAATAGAGAAATCTTCTGGGGAAGAGAGGAGAAAAAATAAAGGAGCTCATGCTTAGTAGCCTCAGTTTTTCAGGAGGTGAGACGAGGATTCACTTGAGTGGTGGCTGAATTGGAGGTAAGGGAAAGCAGGTGAGGGGTAGAGGAAAGACGCTGGAATTTTCAATTTGGAAAGGCAAGGCTTTCATTTCTAAGGCAATCCTGGAGACATGTTTTCAAGTTAGCAGGAGACTCACACATTATAAATACAATAATTATATAATGTATTGTCCAAATCAGGACCCTTTTGAGAGAAGCGGAAGGTTTGTGGGTGGATAATACCAAGACCCTGGAGGCGGACTATTATCATGGGATAGCTCAGGCTTAGTATAGTGAACAGCTAATATGGAGGGGAAAATCAGGGGGTGCAGAACAGGAGGTGAAAAATTCTGAGGTCAAGGTTTTCATTGGCTGATTAACTGAGAGCTGGAAATAAGGGGGCCTTTTTTTTTTTTTTTTTGCCTGCTTATTAGAGCTGCATCCAATAGCTGTACATATAGCAGACTATACTTTCCACTATGCCTTGGTCTTCACAAGGGAATAGAAAGGTTGCCATTAGAAGATGCCAAACACCACCCACTTCCTGTTGTGCCCAGCTATGGCACCCCAATTGCAGCAGGTACCCAAATCTACCATGTCACTTGATCAGCGTGTTTTACTTTTCACTTGAGCGCTTGCAACGCTGGCAGAAGTAGGGTTTGCACAAAATGCATTCCACCCTCTCTGCCTACAGATCTGCCTCCCTCCCCCACCCCAAAGACAAAAACCCAGAAACACCTGAGTCAGCTTCAGTTGCTGGAAATGTAGCAGTTTAACAGCAAATAAAACCCTGTCCAATGGCTGATGAATCAAATTAAATTCTGAACAAACAACTCTCTGGCCGCATCTCAGTCAGTCTGAGAATCGATGCAAGTGATTTATCGTTCCTTAGGGTTGTATTCTCTTTGCAATATGCTGGGATTTCCACATGTAGCTACCATTTACCACTAATGAGCAGCACGCATCAGTCCCTGGGCACCCGGAAGAGAACGCGCCACATAGTCTCGTTCAGCAGCACGGGCTCTTTCCACGCAAAAGGGGCTCCTTGGCTGGGTCAGGGGCCTGGGCCTGTTGGATGGAAGCTGTTAATACAAAGTGCTGACAGCCTTCAGTCTTTTTCTCCCAGAAGCATCAGTGCGTTTTAATTTAATGGGTCTCTGGTGTGTGAGAACCATTTGGGACAAATTTGGTTCTCCAGCCTTAGTGTGCGGATTCAGACAGGAGGCAGATAGCGGCAGAGGTTCCTGTATTGTTTCCTTTGTTACCAGTTGATAAAAGTGAGTCTTGGGTCTACATTTTTATGGGAATGAAATAATACCCCAGCTCATAGCACAGCGTCTGGCACATAGCTCCATAGATAGTTGTGGAAGAAATTAATAGATGGCAGGCAGAGGCACATGTAAAGTGTCTATCTCTTGAATCAGGTGCTTGGGAATTCTCTTAGAGTGTTTGCTGGCCCAGGAGGGAGTTAGTCAGAGGGGAGAGATCCCGGAAAAGCTGCCATTTTTGAATGCTTTACACTATGCTAGGCCTTATTCTAACTCTTAATTTCATTCTTTGCTCACAATAATCTTTTCAGGTATATATTGCTATCATCCCCATTTTAGGGATGAGGAAACTGAGGCACAGAGGGATTAAAGCGACTTGCCTGAGGACTTGCAGGGAGTAAGTGGTAGCCCTGAGATTTTATTGCAGGCATTCGGCTTCCAGAGGCCCTGCATTTGATTACTACATAACAGACAGTTCTCAGAGGCCTTTCCCACTTGGGTAGTAGAGTTGTTTCTCCAAGGCAGTTAAAAGACTAGTGGTACTTTCAAAATGGCACAAAACCCCACAAAGCTGTTTTTGCAGCCTCTGAGTTCTCAGCTTCCGTGGCAATTAGCAATGTAGAAGTGAATTCATTTACACCATTGGTTTCAGACCAAAGAAAGTGGAGGGTGACCGTGAGGCGGGGAGGAGTGGGGGTGAGAACAGATTTCTAAGCTGCTTTTGAGGCAGATTTTATCTTTTTGAAGATGAAGTTGAAATAAGGAAAAGAGAAAGGCAGAGACTTTGAATTGGCATCATCAGTAAGGCCTTCGTCTGGGAGTGAAATGACTTTGAGGTTGGAACTTAAGCCTCATCTGCTGGGAAGGATTCTTCTTGCTGATACAGACGTGTCACTTCCTGACTGCTGAGGTGAGTTCATCTTCTAGGAAAATAGAAGAGTGAGAACCCTGAAAAAGGAATTTTATAAATGAAACATTAGTTCCCTGGGAAAATACAGCTCCTCCATGAGACCCTGGGATAGAGGAGGAATCGCTTTTTCCTAAGATTTTAAGTTTCATATAAAGTTGAGGTAAATACCCACAAAAATTGACATCAGAACAGATAGTCTACAAATAATAAGCAAATCACTTTGGAATCTGTTTTCTAACCTAACCTAAATTTTTCATATCCAAAATTCATAAGGAAAAGAGAGCCACCTGTATTGAAACTTGATTTAAAAAATAGTTTCTAGAAAAATAATAAGTAAGCTCCAGGACCCCCTGGGAAAACAAATGGCTCTTAAAAATCTTAAACTGCATTGTAGAGATTTTTATGAATGAGCAACATATGGATTAAATTACTCATATCTGAAAAAAATCAAATGGCAGAACACACTTGGCAGTTTTATTGAGCCTGAATTATTTGGAAAATAGTCTCTAGATACCTGGGAAATCCTAAATGAAGCCTAGTTTACCAACCATCTTTGAAAAATCAAATTTAGCCATTCATATCCAAAGGGCTGTCTCCATTTGAGTGTAAAGAGGTTAGGATAAAAACAAGTTATCTTGGTTTTCAAAGTTGTAAGGGGTTCCAAAGATAGTGGACCTGGGCAATGACCACATGTATAAGTTTCTTAACTCTCAGGGCCGTGGACAGTGGAACAATGTTCCTTCTCAGTGCCATTGTCTGCCTCAGTTTCCCTCTTTCTTGAATCCTTGTACTACTCGTTTTGGCAGATAGGCTGAAAACTTGACTATTCACTCTGTTCCCTAACTTTGAAATTTAGTTATCAATACTGAATGAGACATGTTTTCTGAAAAATAATTTGTGGTCAATTTATTGCAAACATTATGATTCCTGTGGCTATTTTTCATTCAATATTTGAGGCTATTGGGGGAAACCTTTTTGACTCTGTTTAAAAATATTGTTACTGTTTAAAAATAGCTTTAGAAACAGTCTAAATATTTATTGAGCAGTGAATAAGAGAATGAGTAAAGATACCCAAGGGAAATAAAAAGGTCCTGGATTGATTTTTATTATTAAGCCTAGAAAGGAATAGAAGCCATGAGTTCCTGGCCCAGTGGCCCAGGGCTCTTTTACTCTCATATCTCATACACAATGTCAACATATCACATGCCAAAATGTAGACACAAGTATTTCCAAGACTATCTTGACATTTTGGACAAAAACTATAAAGGTTTGACGTGACTGAGATGCAAGCCCTCTTTATCAATAAGTCGCAGTAGGAGAACTTGAACCCAGGTCTTCTGATTTCAACTTCAGTATTCTCTCTGCCAGAATATATTCCTTAGGACTGTAAAAATCCTAGACGCCTCCATTGGCATTAAGTATTGAGCAGTGGAGACACATCACATGTTTAAGTTTTTAAATTCAACTATGCAACTGAGTTTTTAAATACTTAACATGAAAATGCCCTAAATTTCGTTTGCATAGGTGCTACTTACAGACTTTTATTACCGTATGCATTATTCATTTACCCACAGGTCAATGAACAGGGGTGTCAACACAAAACGTGTGTTACTCTTTGTGGATGGCTGATGGGATGTTCAACAGTACTTTTTGACCACAATTATTACGTGCCTTATATCCAAACTGCAGCTGCCTACCTTGTGTGAGATGTGCCTCCATTTAATATAACATCTATGTACTGGAGAGCATTCTCTCTCTTCATTAGCATAAGCACACCCTTTTTGCTAGTCGTACTCAATTTGCGCATCTCCACTGCTTGCTTTCAACGTGGTGTAAAGTCCTTGATACAAGGTTAAAAAGGTGATATTAAAAGAAAAGGTGTTTAGACACATTCTGGGTAAAAATACAGTGCTGTTGGTCACTGAGGAAGTCCATCTTCTGCCAAACTAAGACGTCTGAGAAAATAAGTGTTTTAGGGGATGCTCTGTCTCCCTGCTTTTCTGAATCATTGCTATTGTTATGTGTTCCTTGGAGGCTATGATCAGTTATCATTAATCCTAAGTGGGACCTGTTTTCTGAAAAATAATTTGTGGTCAATTTATTGCAAACTTTATGATTTCTGTGGCTATCTTTCATTCAGTATGGGAGCAGAGTGGTAAATATGTTGGGGCAATTTCAGCATTAAAGCTTCCTTTCTGGTGAGAAAAATTGGTAAATGAGAAACATGGTTTAAATTAATCTGAAGAACAAATTCAGAGAGTACCATCTAAGTGTTAAGTGTGGAATGATTGTTTTGGGTTGCCCTTGGTCACTTAGGCTGTTTCTTTGCCTTTGTATGTACTTTTCTTTCTTCTGGGCATGACTCCTCTTTATCTAGCTACTTCTTCTCATCCTTTAAAACTCAATGTAAGCACTATGTTCTCCAGGAAGCGCTTTGTAACTAACCAGGCTTATTGAGATGCCTCTCTTCCAGATTCCTGTAGTGACACTGGGCACAGTGCTGTGGTAGGGCTTACTTATTCTGCAATAATAGATTTGTCAGTAAATACCAGAAATAGAGCCCTCAAATGCAAAGATCACATCATTTCACTCTGA
Source organism: Cebus imitator (assembly GCF_001604975.1). NCBI lineage: Eukaryota > Metazoa > Chordata > Mammalia > Primates > Cebidae > Cebus > Cebus imitator. Next base: position 2,124,329 of record NW_016107582.1, read on the forward strand.
ATATCCAGCCACCAGCCTAGTGTCTGGCACATAGTAGATCTTCAGTAAATGTTTGTTGAGTGGCTAATAAATGAGTGGCTAAGTCATGCTGCTGAATGTCCGACACCAATCATGAGTGGAAATCGAGAAGAAGCCTTGCTCTTTCTTTATTATGTTTCACAATGTGTCTTGTCTTTGGAAAAGGAAAAATGCATTTCCCGACTCCATGAAATATATGAATATATTTCAGAGTCTGGAGCTTGAAGTTTCAGCCCCCAGAAAAGCATTCTAGGAAATTTAAAAAAAATGAAAACCTTGGCTAGGTGCAGTGGTTCACGCCTGTAATCCCTGCACTTTGGGAGGCTGAGGTGGGTGAATCACCTGAGGTCAGGAGTTCAAGATCAGCCTGGCCAACATGGTGAAACGTTGTCTCCACTAAAAATACAAAACATTAGCCGGGTGTGGTGGCATGCACCTGTAACTTCAGCTACTCAGGAGAATCGCTTGGGCCTGGAAGGCAGAGGTTGCAGCGAGCCAAGATTGCGTCATTGCACTCTAGCCTGGGTAACAAGAGTGAGACTCCAACTCAAAAAAAAAAAAAAAAAAATTAAAACCGTCTAATTATCCATCACATTAGCAAAACTGTTTAGTTCAAGCACATCATTTTTTAGCCTCATTCACATGTTTATAGATTTCTGTGTAGTTGTAATCCATCTGTGGTTATCACTTAAGGGGAGACATGATTGTTTGTTAAGCATCTTCCATGTCTCAGGCACAGTGATAAACTCTATATGTGTTATCGCAGTTAATACTTACAATGACCTCGTGTGCTAGAATCATTATCTTCATATTGCAGATAGTACTTAGCTACCTGCAATTACTTAGCCCACAATAAACTAAGTAATAATCTAATAAGTGGCAGAAACAGGATTGGAACTGACATCTATTTTTTATTTTTAATTATATTGATATAATTAAAACTTAAAATTTTAAATTGTAGTTAAAAATTAAATTTAGAAAATAAAGATCGTTTTGTTAGGCCAAATTTCTTGGAATAGATTTATTGGGTTAGAATTAAAATTTGTCTGATTTTAAAATAATTGTTGCTAAGTCAGTTTCCAAAAGGATTGGGAGAATCCTAGCGGTGGCGAGTCTTCACCACTACGCCGCAAATTTCTTGAAGGATTTGAGCCTTATCTCTCAATCTCAGAACCTAGTGCAGTGCTGGGCACCTGGAGGCTTCATGGAGTCTCCTAAAAAGATGTCTGCTGAATAAATTATTGACTAAATGGACCCTGCCACCAGCAGTATACATTTTCTTTGAAACACGTAATGTGGAGCCTGAGAAATACACAAACCTACAAAAGGCACATAGATTTTTTTTGTCCCTGAATATAAGAAAAGAGATGACTTTTTGGAAAGCAGATCTGCTTTTCCGGTGAAGTGGTTGATATCCATTCTTTGGCAAGCAACGAAAAGTATACCTTTCCATTTCTGCATAGAAGAATTTAGTGAATCACTTGAATATATGTGATCTGAATAAATTCCAGACCATTTAGCGGCCCTGGTACAGTTAGACACACAGTTCAGCAAGCAAAAGTAACTAAAATGTAGTTCCAGGCTTTATTTGAAATTTTCTAAGAAAACTAATGGGACTCTGATAACACTTTTGAAAATTTTCCTTTCTCCTGCTTCCAGTTTTTTTTTTTTTTTTTTTACATCTTCAGCGGCTCTCATTCCTACCAGTCTCTAAATCCCTATTCTAAAACTGTGCAAACTTATACTAGACTCTTTAACCTGATGGCTCTTTTGGTTTTCTTTCTTGGAGTCCCAGTGGGCTCAACTCTTCTGGAAGTTGCTGTGAAGTCTTCAGACTGAAGTTGCCCTGGCCTCCATGATTCCAGGTCTCTTTCCTCCATTTCTCATTACAAGTATATTTCTTTTGTTATTGTTCTTTTGTTTTTTAAGGGAAACCCTCCTTGAGAAGTTTAAAGCAATGACTACAAAAAATCCTTAACTTCATTATATATACTTCTTCGTGTTACAGATATGTTTCTTCATAATAGGCAGTATTTAGGGTCAATCCATCCACCTGGAACATTGCTTCTCAAATCATCGTAGATCTTTCCTGTGGCCTCACCAAAGCTTCGCCAGTTTTTCTAATGAAGCTTTCTTGAATATCTTTCTGGCTTTCCATATCCACAGCTTCAGCTCTTGTCAATATCACAGTTTTCATGAAGCTATGAATCTATGTGTACAATGTTGGGTCAGTTCCCTAAACTTTGTCCTCCATGGTCTACTCCTGTTTCCCTTCATTAAAACCTGCCTGTTTTCAACTCAGTCACCTCCATTTCTTTGGGAGTTTCCCTTCTCTCAAAACAGGAAAGATTCAAATAGAATTCACCTTATTAAGTTAAACTGAATTCGTATTTAGATATTTCTCATAAGTATTTGTCTTTAAAAACATTTTCTGACCCATTTGCAAAATAAAACAAAATATAAAAAAATAAAATAAAATATATCTTAGGCTAAGCTTACTGCTCAGTTGTTTGTTTTATTTTCCTGAATTAAACCACTTACCCTGATTCAAATTAAGTTTTATAACTTTTAAGAGTTGAGTAAGTGATGTTGAGTAACTTTGGCAATGTATACAAATAAATAGAGAAATAATGAAGTAGATTAAACTTATACTTTTGTGTTTTCAGAAGGTAAATTAGAATAATTATCTTAATCTTTTTTGTATTTTAGACATTTGAAATATTGAGAAAAATTGACAATTTAGAGAAATTGCATATTAGCTTTGTGATTGTCATTTGCAATGCTTAATTATTACTAGATTTGTAATTTTTCATTTGAAAAAAGTAAGAATATAATTAGTTTTGCAAGCAGTGTTGCATGTTTAAGAAAACCTGATATTTTTAACATTTAAAATTTATCCTATCAGATTTATAAAAGTTTTGCTTATATTGTTTGTAAGTTTGCCCTGTCGGATATTTGAAGTTTGTGAAAGAATCAGTTATATCAAATTTGAAATGTGTAAATGTGTATCTGTCAAGAGTTTAATCTGAGAAGCAGATCCTGTAGGAACTGTGTGTGTGTGTGTGTGTGTGTGTGTGTGCGTGCGTGTGTACACACACGCATGCACGCATGTATGATTTATCACAAGGAATTGGCTTTTGCAATGCAAGGGCTGATTAAGCAAGTCTGAGGTCTGTAAGGCAGGCCATTAGGAGGGAAAATCCTTAGACCTACTTTTAGGCTTTCCAACTGACTAAGTCAGGCTCACCCAGAATAATCTCTCCCTTACTTAACGTGAACAGAATAGGAATTCAAATCTCTTCATAGTTGCACTGAGATTCAAGTTTGGTTCATTAACTGGGGGACTGCAGCCTAGCCAAACTGACAAATCAAAACACCATCATAAAATGTTTCTGACATTTTGATTAATTTTAAATAGACTATACCATTTAGTGAGTTCTAACCTGCTAAATTTATAATTAAACATACTACAAACCTTTTCTTTTGAGATTTTTTTAAACAGAATAACAAAATTGATAAATTGAACCTAAAGACATAAGAAAACTTAAGTTTTAGCATTTATAATTTTAGCATTTATGATTAACCAAATAGTTTTAAATAATCCTTTCTGTGTATGAAGCTTTGCATATGTGTGAAAAATTGACAGACAGACCGGCTGAGTGGAATTGGGTAGTCCACGGTCCTGAGATCTCGTGCAAGAATTGGTGAAAGTGAAATCCATGCTACTGGGGAGTGAGATTTGAGCCCTTTAAAAGATATTTGTAGCAGTGTTTGAGATAATGATTAAAACATTTTTCATATTACCCATGTGGTCTAGTCTCAGAGCTGTATCATGGCCCCAAAAACTCAAAAGCAAAAATCTACCAATCAATAGAACTTTCAAAATAACGTAAAGGTTTTACTTGCATTTCTGATGCAATAGTGGATCACAGCAACACATTTAAAATAATTCCTCTTGTCTCCATCATCTAACTCTTTCATGTAGCACTTCAGAAATTCTTGCAGCAAACTTTTCTCTAATTCTCAGTCCTAACGGGTATACTGGTTTTTCTTTACCCCGTCTGCCTCTACATGGTAATGTGCCCAAACAACTGTTCTAACTAAGGAGGCCTCTCCTTGGAAGACAGGGAGATCTAAACACAGGTGTAGGTAGAAGGGAGAGACTGTGGAAGTTCAAATGCTAATTGGTTTGGGTCTGCCTCCTGAGGGTGCTAATACAGTGTTAGAATCAGAAAAAATTACCCATGTGTACAGTATTAATAGTATGGATACTAGAAAACTAAAAGTGAGAAAAGAAAAAGCTAAAATATGTTCAGCTATGTAAAAGTACAAAAATTACACTTAATTACATAAACTGTTTACCATATATGCCTAATTATTCCCAAAGCACAGTCACAGTTATGCACCTCATTAGCTACATACATCAGATTAGCCTGGCCATAAATTTTATTCTCTTATGACACTAAAGCTGTATGTTTCAGTCCTTTTAGATTATTGCTGCTTTTGCTCAGTGGCCTGCATATGCTGTCTGGTCATCTGTTTATAAAGTAAGGAAATTTAGAGGGACGCTTGTCCTTGATCTGCCCAGCACATCCCTGAACCTTTTGCAATTGTCTGTAGCAGCTCTTCAACTTTCAGCTTCTTTTCCTTTCCAATTTATTATGCCCACAGGAATAAGAATAATCAAAAGCCTCCTATGGCTCACAGCTTTCCCTCATCTCATGAAAGCTCCTGAGTCTACTTCTTAGGCCTTGACTTTTGCTACAATGAAGTTATATTTTCCTTTAAACACGGAATCTGTGTGGGGCATCTTCCTTTAAGACCTTGGACCTTTCCTGAGGAAGTTGAAGTGTGAAGGAGTTTTGTTTTTCAAGGCATGTCTTGACAGGTGTCCTTTTCCCTGCATTCAAATTCTTGGTCTACTTTGGATTCTGTATCCATTTCTTCATCTGCCTCTGGTCCAGTCCTCATGCTAGTCCTCAAGGATGAACCGTGGGAAACACAGACAGGCCTGGAATCTGGACGCCCCGCCTGGCCTCACATTGACAGTGGGATAAATAACCTGCTCTGAGGGGAGATGATTTTATGGCCTTTGGAGATCCTCTCCAGTGGGGTATTGGCAGGGCTAAGCGTCTTTGCTCTGCTTGTGTGCGCAGGGCACGTATTGCTTCCCTGTAAAGCCCTGCTTTGAACTGCTTTTATAAACAGGAAGTTTCTGGATCAGTGTATTTGTTACAGAGCCCACATTCTGGAAAACAGAAGACGTTTCGGCTATTGTTCTTCATTACTTTTGTTGTGGTGGTTTGTGAATACATCCCTCCAGCCCCCATGCAGGAGATAAGGGCAGGAAAGTCATGCTGGGACAGATTACTGAGGCTGGGTCTAGGGCAGGATATCCTATGTGATGTCCAAAAAGTAGGAGTGGGCCACAAATGAAAGGCAGATGACAGGCAAGGAGTCGTGGATGATTTTTTGCACCTCCACCGTTCCCATGCAGCTCTGACCACCATTGCCTTGCATCCGCAGTCTAATGCCGTAGTCTCTTAACCGGTCTCCTACTCAGCATCCTACAACACATTCTCCACTTAGCGGCCAGAGTGGTGCTGTTTTTAAATGTACTAAGAAGATTATGTTTTCCCTTCCCTCAAATTCTGCAATGGGAAACTCTCTACAAAAAATACAAAAAATTAGCCGGGTGTGGTGGTGCGCACCTGTAGTCCCAGCTACTCAGGAGGCTGACGCTGGGAGATGGCTTCAACCTGGGAGGCAGAGGTTGTGGTCAGCTGAAATCACACCCCTGCACTCCAGTCTGGGTGAGAGTGAGACCCTGTTCCCCCACCAAAATAATTTTAGTTGACAACATTTAAAAATCAGGACTTTTCACTTAAAATCCAGATTTCCTTTTAAAATCAAGTCAGGAGAGCCAGTGTAAAAAAAAAAAAAAAGAAAGAAAGAAAGAAAGAAAATCTGCAATAGCTTTCCTAATAAACTTACAAGCCTTACAGGATCTGATTCATGCCTATATTTCACATTAAATCAATGACTTTTTTTCCTAATTCTGCTTTTAGCTACTCAAGCCCTTTTCAAACAACCCAAAGCCTTTCCTGCCTTAGGTTCTTGCCTATGTGGTTTCCTCTGCCTGGAAGACTCTTCCCCTGAAACCCTTCTGAATGCAAGATGTCAGCTCACATGTCACCTCGGAGAGGCACTCCTTGACCACCCAGGCTGAACTATATCCCCCTCTCTCCCTATTATTTTCCATCATGCCACCTTATTTTACTTTTTTCATAATCCTGAGAGCTTGTGAAATTACCTATTTCATTGATTTATTTCTTGTCTCTTTTCGATGAGCTAACTTTGAGGTGGATATTTATTTCTTATTCATGGTGGTATCTTCAGGGTCTAAGAAAATAATCGCCACATACTTGGAGTTTTGTAAATATTTAAGAAATAAATAAAACGTTTCTGGCATACAATTATTAGCTAGTCTTATACACAGAAGAATTGGGTTGCCATAAAGATGACAAAGGTATGTGGCTGAGGATTAAGTTTTAGATTCAAAGGGAAAGAATCTCTAAACAGCAGCTTCAGATCAGAAGAAATAGAATTGCAGGCCAGAAAAAAACCCTTCTAGGAAATCTTAAAGTGTGTGTGTGTGTGTGTGTGTGTGTGTGTGTGTGTGTGTGTAGTAAATTATACATAATATTTACCATTTAATTTTGCACATTCCCAATGTTGTGCAACCATTTCCTCTATCTAGTTCCCATTTGCAACACACAAAAGGAAACCTTGCACTCTTCAAGCCATTGCTGTTATTCTCCTCCCCAACTCTAATCCTTGGCAGTCATTAATCTACTTTCTGTCTCCATGGATTTGCCTACTTTGGACATTTCAAATAAATAAGTTCATAAAATGTGTGGCCTTTTTTTGTTTGGATTCTTTTGCTTTCCATGTTTTCAAGGTTCATCCATGTTGTAGCATATATCAGTGCTTCATTTCTTTTTATGAGTGAATAATATTCAATTATATGGATATACCACATTTTGTTTATTTGTTCATCAGCAGGTGGTCACTTAGGTTGCTTCCATCTTTCGGCTATTGTGAATAGTGCTATACATGTACAAGTTTTTTTTAGAACATCTGTTTTTAATTCCTCTGGTAAATTGCTGATAAAATTGCTGGGTCCTATGGTAATTCTATGTTTAATGTATTGAAGAACCATCAAACAGTTTTCACCAGCAGCTGCACCATTTTACATTTCCACCAGCAATGTAGGAGGATTCTGATTTCTCCATATTGTCTTCACCAACTTGTTTTTCTGGGTTTTAAAAATTATGGCCATTCTTAAGTGGATGTGAAGTGTCTCATTATAGTTTTGATTTACATTTCCCTAATAACTAATGGTATGAAGCATATTTTCATGAGCTTGCTGACCACTTGTATGGCCATTTCTCTCAGAATAAATGTCTAATCATGTTCTTTGCCCATTTCAAAAGTGACTTGATTGTTTTATTTGCTGTTGAGTTATGGGTTCTTTATATATTCTAGATATTAGGCTCTTATGAGAGATATGATTTGAAAATATCTTCTCCATTCTGTGAATTGTCTTTCATTTTCTTTATAGTATCCATGAAGTCACAAAAGTTTTTACTTTTGAAGTCCATTTTATATATTTTTAATTTTGTTGCTCATGCTTTTGGCATATGTATGAATCCTTTGTTAATCCAAGGTCATGAAGATGTACTCTTATATTTTCTTCAAAGAGTTTTATGTCTTTTCACTTTATTTTTGAATTAAATTTTTGTATGTGGTATGAGGTAAGAAACGTCGTTCTTTTGCAGGTAAATGTCTGATTGTCCAAGCACCATTTATTGAAGAGGTTATTCTTTCCCTATTGAGTTGTCTTAGCACCGTTGTTGAAGCAAATTGACTATAAATGTAGGATTTATCTCTGCATTCTAATTCTACAAAAAATCTTACACTACAAATATATTTTGAGATCGTGAGGAAAAAGGCCTTTGAAAATTCTGGGCTCTCTTTTGAATGTTCTGATTAATATGGTTTTAATACATTAGAGTAATGCAATCCAATAGTTAAAATTATAATTACTCTAGTTTTGACATCAAAATCTACTGAGATATTAGCATTATTATTAGCAGTAACAGTAAAAAGAATTATAGTCTCTATTTACATGAATCTTAACATCTTTAAAGACATATTATCCAATAATAAATATTAGATTAATGCTTCTCTCAGGACCTGTGTGTCTCATCTGGCAACATTTGAAGACGATATCTCTTCCCTCACCAGTCCCTTCAGAATCCTACAAACTAAATGATGGACAGAGAAGGGAAGAAAAATTGTGTGGACTATAGTATGTATTTATTTCTAAAACACAAATCATCTGCCTTTCCTATGCTTTCTTTCACCCCAAAGACTTAAGCAGGTGACTTGGACCTGGGGATGTGGGTCCTTCTAAATCAATCTGAAATTACACAATTTCATTTTAAAGTCCAGGAACGTTAAGCAAAACCAAAAGGTTTAAGAAATGGAATTAGCACTGAGCTCCTACATAGTAGGCATTGGCTGATTTGGGCCCATGTTGCACCCACTTTTCCTCAAAATTTCTTTTCATTTTCTTTGGAAAATCAGCTATCTGGTTGGGGGAAAATTTGGGTGTTAATAGAGTGACCATCTGTCCTCTCATTAAGAAACTGCCACGAGACTAAAAGTGCTGGTAATTTATTCATGCCTACTGCCTGACATTGGTCTTGCTGTTTCTGTGCCCTCCAGAGCACCATGGTTAGCACTTCTTGCCATGACTGTTCCCTAACCTTCCAGTCTGTCTCTTATCCTTCTAATAAGCATCCTTAATCTTGAGTTAGAACCCTAACTGGAACAATGACCTTTCCTTTTCTCAGGTTATCTCATTGAAAGTCTCTACAATATACCTGTACATTAAATGCTTCACAGAGAAGGAAACAGACTCACAGAGTGGACCCACCTCTGGAAAGAGATGGAACTGAGGTTTAAACATAGGTCTTATTGAAGACAATCTTCTTTATTTTTTCCATCATTGCCTCTCCTGAGCTGGATAAGGTTTTGTGCTTAGAAGTGTTTCTGAAGTTAAGGAATTCTCTCAATTGTTGTTAAAAATAACTAAAACGTGTAAGTAATTGCCTTAATATAAAAATGATGTTTTCCTAAAACAAAGAGTTAGACTTTAATTTTTTTCTCAAGAAAAATTAAAATCATTCAATCAGCAAGATGGAGCCCCCTCCCTCTTTCAGAATGTTTACTAGGGATTCTGGGCAGAGGCTTAGATAATTGAGAGGATTAGAATGAAGGAATGAAGGAGAGAGGAAACATTCCCTCAGGCAGAAAGGGAACCAGAGCATTGGGAAAATGTGTCTGGATACAGCAGAAAATGTGGACAAAGCAAAAATATTTTTAAAGACATGAAGAGGAGAGGGGTTAGGGTGGGGTAAAGAAAAGGGGGAGAAGGGCAAGAAAAATATATAGAAAACAAGATGAAACAAAGTTTGGTCTGTTTTTAATTTACGTCAATTGACGAATCCATGAAAGCTGTTCTAGGCATGGATATTCCCTCTGTAATGTAAGTAACTGAAACCAGTTCAGAATGTACTTTTTTCTCCTCTTCCGAAAAATATGATATACCCTATAGACAGAGGCAACACCAGTAACATTCCCTGCCTCTGGTGCTACATTCTTCCCCTCTCCTCAACACATTCTGTTCCTGCCTACAATTCAGGACTGGTATAATTAAGGGAATTAAGGATATGCATGAACATAAAATATATGTGTGTTTAATGTGCTCTCAAACTAAAAACACAAAGATGAGTGGTGGATGGGCAAAATTCCTCTTCTAAGATTTTGTTGAAAACTTTTGATCCTTAAAGACTCATTCATTTCCGGCACTTTCCCTAACTTTGGAGTAAGGATGAAAGAAAAAGTATGTTCATTTGTGTTGTATTCAAATGTATTTTTAAAATGTAATGTGCTGAATTCTAAAAAGAATTTAGGGATGATTATGCAGGCATGTATGGTGATGTTTCTACAGAACATTAACCTTGCTGATTGATTGCCACAGATAAACTAGTGGAAGTAGGAAGCTTGAGGGCAATTAACTGACAGAAGTTTAATATCTAGAAAATAATGTCTACAAGTCAGTAAGATAGTGAACCACCTAGTAGAAAAATGAGTAAAAGGCATGATCGGGTTTTCACAGAAGAAGAACTGTAAACATTTTCATAAACATATAAAGAAATGCTCAAACTACTCATGGTATTTCACATTGAAACCAAAGAAAGATATGTTTTTACACATACTAACTTGACAAAAATTAAAAATGTAGGCAGAGGATTTGGGGCAGAGCAAGATGGCAGAATAGAAAACTCCACTGATCATCCCTCCTGCAAGGATACTAGTTTGACAAATATCTACACATACACACATGCGTGCACACACACGCACACACACACACACCCCTTTATAAGAACCAAAAATCAGCTGAGCACTCACAGTACCTAGTTTTAACTTCACATCACTGAATGATGCGCTGAAGTGGTAGGAAAAACAGTCTTGACTAGCCAGCACCATCCTTCCCCTGCCCCATCTTCTGGCAGCTGCAGAGTGGTATAGAGAGCAATTCTGTGTGTTGGGGAGAGGGAGAGCACAGCAATTGTGAGTGATTGAAATCAGTACTGTCCTGTTAGAGCAGAAAGAAAAACTAGACCAAACTCAGTTTATACCCACCCATAGAGGGAGCTTTTAAACCAGCCCTAGCCAGAGGGGAATTGCCAATCCCCACAGTCAGAAATTGAGTTTCCACAAGCCTCACCACCACGGGCTAGAGTGCTCTGGAGCCCCAAATAAACTTGAAAGACAGTCTACAAGGACTGCAACTCATAAGTGAGTCCCATGGGCTGAACTGGACCCAGAGACAGTGGACTGAGGGGACACATGACCTACTGAGACACTGGTTGGGGCAGCTATGGGAGTACTGGTATCACTCTCCCCTGACCCTGTCCTATAAAATTTGTATAGGTGTCTTGTAGTCTTGTATGTATAGGAGGTTTAAAATCTACACATGTGTTGAGTATATTTACTGGCTATAAGACTTATAAAGGTTTAAAAATAAGCACCTGTGTTATATTAATGCAATGTGCAGTTGAGCAGATAAAGGTTCAAATTCTAATTTTGTAATTTCCTATTTTTGTGACCTCAGTCAAGTCACTTTCCTTCTCTGAGCCTTAGTTTTCCCATCTGTGAAATGAATACATGTATCCATGTCATAACGAGTTCTCAAAAATGAGTTTTATGATTACTTTTGTGTGTGTATTATTTATTCTCCTAGATAGTAAGTTCCATGAGGACACAATCATGTCTGATTCATTTAAAAAAATCTCATAGCACCATGCACTAATCTTTTTAAAGGAACTCTGATGAATTGGGCATTTGATAGTTGTTATTCATTAAAGCCTCATGGCAAGCTTATGCAGTTGACTTTACCACTTCACTGAGGCTCAGAGAAGTTAAGGTAGTTGCCTGTTAATGAGCATCTGGATTTGAATCTAGATCTATTGTTCGTCCATGCTCTTTCTACCATACCAAGGTACTACCTCCAGCTGTGTTCAGCATATGTTTGTTTTATGCATTTTATGGCCCTATCTTCAATAAGTGAATCTTTCCTTGGGCTACCCAATATTCTTACCCTGTTTTCTCTTCTGAAAGTAATAAGGCCTCTGTTGAGTATGTATAGTTACTGAATATAAGCAGTTGTGTTGCCAGATTAGTTCAGGCAGAGGGCCACAGACATAAGAGAGGGAACTCAGGGCACATTAAACTTCTCTGGAGTGAGGGGATTATGAAAAGTCTAGTGCACAGGGCACCATGTTTCCGTACTGATCCATAACACATGAGAAGCGGTAGGTGAGGGAATGCATGAAAGTTGGCATGGAGGCACTAGGTATATGACAAAGGAAAGAAGAAATGGGACAGAAAGGTACAGGCAGAAACTGAGCAGCAACATGGCATCTGAAGAAAAGTCATCAAAATGCAGTTGGCTTTGAGGTTGGAAACTTGAATTTTTTTCTTTAAATTTCCCTGTATTCAAAATTTTTGTAATGTGCAAGTTTTTGTGATAAAAAAGATACCAAAGCTTTTTTTTTCTTTTTAAATAACATATTTGCCTATTTTCTTCACAGATTTGTGTACAGAATCATACACTTTTTTTTTTTTTTTTGGCTTTTTGGAACCTTGAAAATACTCTAATATGAAGCTCTTCTCTCGCCTATTATAATCAAGCCCCACATTCTCCTGCCTATTAAATACATGGCACTTCGCCAAGACAGAATATATCAGATCATATAGTTATGCTCAGGAGATGTATTGAGAAGGAAATTATAAAAGGAGTTACATATGCCAGGTGACCACCATTGTGTCAAGGATGAATAGAATGTATTGGAAAGACTGTTAACTCATTGAAGTGCATTCACAAAACAACTTTTCATGCTATTCTATGAAATAAAGATATTCTTGGTATTTAAGCCTAATTATCAGAAGTAGGGAAGAATGCCAAGGTTTTGAAGAGTTAGGTGTAGTATTTTCAAAATGCTAGTGAACACTATACTTTGCATTGTCTTCAATATTTGCACTAATAGTTTTTTGTTCTAGCCTCAAGCTAACTGGGAGATAGTTGATGCTCACTATTTTTCTTTAATCCAGGAATAATCTAAAACAAGAGAGTGGAAAATTTACTGATGCCATTTTTAGAGAAGGAGAAATAATTTAAGCATTGTTATTTATTAGATATATGACTTTAATAATTACCACTGTTTTATCTTATTTATCTAGGCACTTTGATTGTATTAGCTCAGTCCACATGACAATCCTATGAGGCAGACATTATTTTTTCTATTGTACAGTTATAGAAAATGTAATTCAGAAGAGTCAGTATTTTTTCAGTCTCATGCATATAAGTACAAATACAAGATTTAAAACTAGATCTGCCTGATTTTGAGTTTATAATCTTGGTTACTGCTCTGTACCTTCTATTTGGACAAGTTACTTAAACTTTCTGAATCTTAGCTTTGTCTTCTGAAAAGTAGAGAAAGTATTTCTTCCTTTATAATTTTGTCATGAGGAGAAAAATTAATAAACTATGTTCTGAATGTAGATGCCCTCCAAAAATTATGTTGAAATCCTAACCTTCAAGGTGGTAGTATTAGACAATGAGACCTTTGGGAGGTAATTATATCATGAAGATAGAGCATTCATAATTGGGACTTGTGCCTTTATAAAAAAGACCCCACAGAGCTAGCTTGTAGTTTCTATTATATGAGGACACAGCTAGAAGGTACCATGTATGACCGGATGGGAGGTCTTCACTAGATACTGAATCTGCCTTGACCTTGAACTTCCTAGACTTTAGAACTGTGAACAATAAATTCCTGTTATTTATAAGCCATCTAGGGTATTGTAAACCACCTAGTCTAGTTATAGCAGCCTGAATAGAATGAGTCAAATACAAAGTATCTAGTGGGTGATTAGCAGATGTTGCTTGTCTTTAAGACAAGAACTGAAATCTCCAGGAATGACATTTATTGACTGGCTCTCAATAAACATAGAACTGAGATTTAAGTCCTTATTTCAGATTTTCAAGTTTTATGGAAATTGGTCAAAAAAGAAAACTTGCAACACTAAAAATATGTATCCTTTTCCAAAACAAGGGCAAGAAGATAGGATGATTTAATTTAAAATGATTTCTCTAGGAGTCAAAAGAGGGGTAAGTCAGAAATTAAGGAGTTTTTGTTTGTTTGTTTGTTTCTTCGAGACAGAGTCTTGCTCTGTCATCCAGGCTGGAATGCAGTGGTGCAATCTCGACTCACTGCAACCTCTGCTTCCCAGATTCAAGTGATTCCCCCATCTCAGCTTTCCAAGTAGCTGGGATTACAGGTGCCCACCACCATGCCCAGCTAATTTTTTGTATTTTTAGTAGAGACGGGGTTTCAACATGTTCGCCAGGCTGGTCTCAAACTCCTCACCTCAAGTGTTCTGCCCGCCTCAGCCTCCCAAAGTGCTGGGATTACAGGAGTGAGCCATTGTACCCAGCCTAAGAAATAGAGCTTTAAATGAACAAACAACATAAATTCATGGTCATTGGGATAGAAATGCAACCAACTGCTTTTCCTGGTATGCCTGATAGCCGGCAAGTATGCAGCTCTATTGGGTGTACAGCGAGCACTGTGGTCTTCAGAACCAGGATGGGCTTCGTAGACAAGTAATCAGTGCATTTGCACAGGTCCTTATGCCTAGAACAGTTCCATGCTTGGTTAAATGCTCTACTATTATTGTCTTGAAATTCTTATAATTTGTGAGCAAGAGGCCCTTATTTTCATTTTGTGCTTAACCCAACAAATTATGTATCCAGTTTCGATGGAACCTTTGGTGCTCCCAGCTCAACTCACTGAAATGCCCTCAGTTCAATGAACACACCCCAGGAGATGCCTTGGAATGCTGCATTAGCAGATTTCTCTTTTCCTTTTGTTTTTGTTAGCAAGCAATCTTCCATTCATTTTTTGAAGTTATGTATAATGCATGCTGTATATACAGCTCTAGGTGTATAAAGATGAAAGTAATATAGTTAAAAGGGGCCTGGATATTTTTTTAAGAAGGAAAAATAATAGCACCATGTCCAAAATGTATGTGGTAAGGAAAATAATATTTTGGAATAACTTTTTAGAGAGAAGTTTTAAATTTCTGCTTAGGAGTAGCTTTGAGTAGGGTCTGGATATCAGTGTTTTCTTAAAACACTGCAGGTCTTTCTAATGTGCAATCAGGATTGAGAACCACTGAGTTATAAATTTGCTGGGAAAAGTGGACATTCCTGGTGAGCACTTATAACACATTTCTTCAAAAATCCTCTAGAGCATTTGTATGTAATCAAGTATTCCTGGGTAACTACAGCTTTGCATACAGTAGGTGCTTAACCAAATTTTATTGACAGATACGAAATCAAATATAACTTTAATTTCTTTATTAAGAAACATGCACATGATCTGCACCTAAGTTTTTTGGCCTTAAAAATAGTTTTTCAACCCCTGGACAAATATTTGCAAGGTGATACTTTTAAAAATTTCATTTCTAATAGCATCAGATAAGTCTAACAAAGAACTTTTAGGATTGTTATACTGAAAACTACATTATATTCCTGGGGAAAAATAAAGAAGGCCTAGGTAAATGACAGCTATACAACATTCATGGATTGGAAGACTTCATATTGCCAACATGCCATTTATTCCCAAATTGACCTATAAATGCAATGCAATTTCAGTGGAAATCCCAATAGGCTTTTCTATAGAAATTAGGAAGGTGATTCTAAATGCAAAGAAATCTAACATGCCCAAAACAATTTTGAAAAAAGACTGAGAAACAGTAACAAATTTGGGAAGGAGCCATACTACCTAATTTTGAGACTTACAAGACTTCAGTAATTAAGGCAATGTATATTGGTTAAAGAATAGGTAAATAAATAAAGAAAATAGAGTAGAGTTTGCAAATAGGCATATATATAAAATCAATTGATTTTCAATAAAGATGCCAAGGAAATTCAATGAAGAAAGAATACTATTTTTCATAAATGGATCTAGGTCAACTGGACAGCTAACCTTGATCCCTGTCACCATACGAAACATTAATTTGAAATAAATCTGAAAATGATCATAGGCCTCTGCATAAAACAAAAACTGTAAAACCTCTAGAAGCTATGCAACCTTGGGTTGGGCAAAGCTGCTGCTTTTTGTTTTCTTTTTTTTTTTTCGCCCAACTTTTATTTTAGATTCAGAGGGTACATGTGCAGATTTGTTACAGGGGTAAATGTTACATGGGGAGTTGGTATACAGATAATTCTATCACCCAGATAATCAGCATAGTACTCAATAGATAGTTTTTCAGTCCTCACGCTCCTCCCAACCTCCACCTTCAAGTAGGCCCTGATGTCTATTGTTCCCTTCTTTGTGTCCATGTGTACTCAGTTTAGCTCTCACTTAGGAGAACACGTGGTATGTGGTTTCCTGTTTCTGCATTAATTCACTTAGGATAATGGCCTCCAGGTCCATCCACGTTGCTGCAAGTGACATGAACTTATTCTTTTTATGGCTGTGTGATATACCATGAAATGTACCACATTTTCTTTATCCAGCCCACCACTGATGGGCATCTTGGTTGATTCCATGTCTTTGCTATTGTGAATAGAGACAAAGCTTCTTACTAGGGCATAAGAAATTGCTAACCATAAAATAAAAATATGATACGTTTACCCAATCAAAATTTAGATTGATTTTTCAAAATAATAGAAAACTAAAAGCCAAGCCACAGATTGGGAAAAAATATTTGTGTGTGAAGAATGACCAGAGAGATAACAATGTTGCTGGTGTTAAAAGTCAAGAAAGAGGGTAACAAATGAAGGAATGAGAGTGGTTTCTAGAAGATGGAATAGTCAAGGGAACAGATTGAAACACAGCCCTGCCCACAGTCTTGATTTCAGCCCAGTGAGACTTGTGTCACACTTGTAACCTACAAGACTACAAGGCAGTAAATATGTGTTGTTCTGAGCCTCTAAGTTTGTCATAATTGTCATGGCAGCAGTAGAAAGCTAATACCATTCCTTAGGATTTTCTATATAAACAATTGTGTTGTTTCTGCATAAACACAGTTTTACTTCTTCCTTTCTAATCTTTGAGTATTACATCTTGGATTTCCTTATTGCACTCTATGGGAACTTCAGTACAATGCTGAACAGAAAAGGTGAGCAGACATTCTTGTCTTGTTTCTTATCTTTGGGGAAAGCGTGCAGCCTTACCCTATTCATTAGGATATTAGCTGTGGGTTTTTTGTGGTTGCTCTTTATCTGATCGAGAAAATTTTCTTCTTTTCCTAGTTTGCCAAGAGTGTTTACCATGGAGGTGTTAAATTTTGTCAAGTGTTTTTCCTGCAGGTATTGAGATGATTATGACTTTACCTCCTTTTTTTTTCTGCCAGTGTGGAAAATAACTCATGAATTTTTGAATGTTGAACCAACTTTGCAGTTTTGAAATTAATTTCTATTTTATATATTGGTGGATTTGAATTGCTAAATTTTGTTGAGAATATTTTTACCCAAGTTTTGTACTCTGCATAACAAATTACAAAAAATGTGGTAATTTAAAGTAACTTATTACATCACAGTTTCTGTGAGTCAAGAGCTGGTCATAGTCTAATTGGATCCAAGGCTTAGAGTCTCGCAAGGTGTTGACCATGCTGTATTCTCATTGGAAGGCTAAACTAGGCAAGGATCTGCTTCCAAGCTTGGTTAGGTTATTAGCATAATTTATTCTCTTATAGTTGTACAGCTGAGGGTCTCTACTTGCTGGCTGTTGTCTGAAGGCTGCGTTCAGCTCTTTAAGACCACTCTCACTTCTTTGCCACATGGACCTCCCAACCTGGCGACTTCTTCAAGGCCAGCTTAAAAATATCTTTGGAGTGAGTCTCCTGGCAAGACATAGTCTTAAATAATGTGATGAAATAGTAAGAGTGACATCCCACCACCTTTGACATATTTTATTGATTAGAAGCAAGTCACAGTTCTCACCTGCACTCCAGGGAGGGGAGAAGATGATGTCAGGGCTTGAATGCCAGGAGACAAGACTACCTAGACTTGTTTATCACAGCTTGTGTGCTCATGAGAGCTATTAACCTATCGCTTTTGGTCTTCTCATGTCTTTATCAGGTTGTGTTATTAGAGTTATATAGGTCACATGGAAGTTTTCTTCATTTGTGTCTTTTTTTCATTCATCCTTTGTAATGTTCCTAGTTTCTTGGTAGAATTTCAGCAGAATTAAATTGTTCAAAAAACGTATAATGAATTTCTTTTAACTTCTATACAATGACTGATTGATCTAGGTTAGTAAATTAACAGCTGATGCAGTAAGGTACATACTGGTAGTGGCAGTTGGGTCTTATTGTATAGCTCTTGTGCATTAAATAATTTAAGAGAAAGTTGTTTTTTTTCTTTTGATTTTCACCAGCTCTACACAGGAGTAGATAAACCACATATGAGCCACCATATGCATATTAAACTCTTCGGTTCAGAAGGCTGACATATCTTTAGCCTAAGTCAAAGATTGGACACTAGACATTCCTTCTACAATGCAGTAATTGTTTAATATAAAGGTGTGCTCATAGTTAAGCTGAAGGTGGTAAGAGTTGAGCCCTAGAGTCAATCAGACTCTGCTTAAACTAAGACACTGCCTTTGACTAGTTTAGTAACTTTGGGAGTTATTTATAGTATTAACAACAACTCTAATGCCCTTTTTCTTCATCTGTAAAATTAGGACAATAGTATACTGATTTCAAAGACTTTTGGGAGAATTAAATGAAGTAATTCATGCATAATGCTCAGCATAGGTTTTGACACATAATAAGCCTTAGTAAATGTTAGCAATTACTATTACTGCTATTGTAAAGGGAAAATAGTGTGAACCTTGGAATCAAACAGACCTGGCACCATGTACTAAGTATGTGACCTTGTGCAAGCTAGTTGACTTCTCTGAGCTTCAGTTTCCTCATTTCTATAGTGACAAGCAGAATAAGTACTTTTTAGGATTGCCATTTAGCATACCGTCTTTTGTCTATAAGGTACTTTTAGAAGCATTTACATTAGATACTTTAAAAAGCTGAATTTTCTTCCTCATATTTTCTCCAGTACTCTCTTAGCAGTTTTATTACATACAAAGGTGGCAGCTAGTTTCTTGTTGCCTTAGTAAAGACATAGCTAGTCTGCTGTTACAAAAGACCATGAAATGAAAAAATGACAGAATTACCTTTCATGCAAGAGGCTAATATGTAGCCTGATATCAGATGCAGTCTCCTTCCATGCTGTTGCTCTGTCCTCCTCCACGTTACAACTTCTGTTGTAATATGGGAGAAAGGAAAGGAAGAAAAGAACATACTTCTTTATTTTGGGGAATTTTCCCAGAAGTCATATACCTTCCTTCTGCTAATACTCTACTGGCCAGAGCCTAGTTGTCTGACCATACCTGCTTTCAAGGGAAGGAGGTATTATCTTTGGCTCCGGATGATGATGGCGGTGGGGGGAGGGGGCGGGTAGGTGGGACTCTCAGTCACTGCCAAAATACATTTCTGGCCTAATCCTACCAGACGAAATGAAGGCAAGAGATTGGATTTCCTTCCAAAGTGGTTGAGGTACATTTCCTAGGCAATGAGTAGAAAGACCATACAATTGTTCAAAAGATGAAAACTGGTATACTTGCAAGACTGATCTTACGTTTGGTTATTAGCAGGGCTTAACCTGACTGTGGCTGCTTTTGTTTCTCATTTCTCTCCTTCATTACAATTGGATGATCTAAGTTACCTATTATCTTCAACTTTCATTAAGCACAGAAACAACTCCTCTTCTGCTCCCTTGCCTCAGAATCAATGAATTGATCAATAAGTAGTTACTGAGCTTCTAGAATTCATTTCTTTATGCATCCATTCTCTCATTTATATACATTCCATAAGTATGCATTGGATTTTTACTTTGAAGTATGTTCTTGGAATATTAATGCATCCTAGACATGATCTCAGGCCTCGGGGAACTCTCATTTAGTAATTGAAAGAGAAAAGCATTGAGAAGATCACAACACAGTGTGGTAGGTGCTGAGAAAGAATTAAGCACAGGGTGCTATAAAAGCCCATTGGAGAACCACAAAGAGGAAAGCTAGCCTCTGAACTGAGTCCATTGTTCTGATGGATGATGCGATGAATTCAAGAGAAACATAGAACCTGGTCTTGTTTTCTGGGCACTCTCTATCAGAACGCTCAGAGAATGAATGCTCTCTTTGAAACCACACCTCATCAAGTGCTTAAGGGTTCTAAGATCTGCAGGCACTCAGAGAAGAAACAGATCCATAAAGACTGAAGCAGACAGCAAAAGCTTTTGAATAAGTGAAGTGTCAAAGGTCTGGATACATTTAAGACTATGAGAATGGTGTTCTGGTGTGAGAGCTGTTGGAACAAAGTCATGGTGCATACTGGGCTCCTGAATCAGGAAAATGGACTAGAGTCTATTATTGAGTTTCCTTCAAATGGCACATTTCTTATTTTTTGGTTTTGAGACAACTTTAGAATAATTCCCAGTAACTTCTGCCCTGTCCTGTGTGGCTTCTCACTAAATGCAGTTGATAGAAATGGACAATGGCAGAATTGTGTTTAATGCTGCTAAGATTTCCATTCTGAGTTGGCAGCTTCAGTATATAATTTTCTCAGATAAAAAACCTCTTGGCTTGGGATTTTGCCAAAAATTACTTTCCCCCAATTAGATTCTAGTTTGATGTAATCATTGCTTAAAATTGTCTCAAATTGAAACCATCTAATAGCCAATTTTGGAAAGAAGAAGATGGGAGGCATTTAACACACTATAGATAGTCCATTTATTGAGTGTGTGATCCAAAAACAGGAGAAAAGCAGAACTCTCAGTGTGTTCTGCCTTGGACACAGTGTCAGTGAGTTTTATAACAGGGTGTTCTTCACCAGCAGATCCTTTTGTTGGCTTAGCACAAATCAAGCCTTCAGAGGCAGCACAATGTGATCATATCTTAAGAAACCAAGTTTGAATGTTCATTGGATAGTCTTCTTTCTGTTCATTGTACAGATGTTGTTGGGGCTCAGAAAACAATGCCCCAAAGTGTGATGCTTTGGCTTCCTGGGTACTTTGAATTACAGGAAATTGGAGGTGCTTTAGAAACTGCCTCAGAATCAAGGTCTCTCTAACTTTCGTTTCCTTCTTTCCCCAAGCACAGGGAAGACTGTTCTTTGACATTTCCATATCTGACTGAGGGTAGTTCTTCCAAAAGAAACACAATTGCCTTCAGTCTCTTGCCTGAAATCTCATTAAGCAGCAAAGATTAATCACCAAAGAAGAAACTAAAGTTGGCCCTTTACCCATCTGGGCAGAATTTCATCTATTCTCCTGAAGGATATTACCTGAGACATTATCTGTGTAACAAGATAACCTTTGTTTGCAGTGTAATTCTGCCCCTCCCCTTCCCATAATTTGCTGCCACTTCCCCCAGAGCCCAGAGATACTTTGTCTCAGGCTATTGTATGTTCTGTGAGCTGATTAATTTCCCCTAAAATTCATTTATTCTTCCTCTAAAATTTCCCACAACCCCAATTTTCCTCTCCTCTATGAAAAGGTTATTTAAGCTTCAGCCTTCTGGTCTTTCTTTGAGTTTCATACTTTTGTGACTCTTGTATACTTGCATTTGAATAACTTTGTATGTCTTTTCCCCTGTCAATCTGTCTTTTGTCAGTTTGTTTTATAGACACAAATTCTCAAACTTTCAGGGGGAGAAGGAAAGTTTCTTTTGTCCTTAGAGCACCTTATAGAAAGGCTGGCCAAAGCATGTTATGGAATTGAGCCATATCCTAGTTCCTCAAACAGTGACTGAGAACTAGCTCTCTGAATGAAATGTGGAGAAGGGCGTGACTCCACTGGTTGGTGCTAAATGAGTGGAGGTTCATGGCACATGGTAGTTACTCATTAGATTTATGAATGAATGAACATTACTGGGTCAGAATATCCCCTACTCATGACAAGATGGGCTTCTCTTCTTCCAAATATTTCTCTTTGAGTTCAGTGTGGAACTTTTGGGATGGTGTACTGCATTCCTCATGGGTATTCATTTATAAGAAAATATTTGCAGAAATGTAATGAAGTTCCTTAGAAACCATCTGTCCTTTCACGTCTTGCTTTAGGCTTTATTAGCTGGGACCACAGAAGCCTTTAGCATAGGACTAGTTTAGCTCCACAACTGAAGTGATTGCCGTATGAACACTATCTTGATATCCTAGATATTATAAGGTTTTCCTACATGGTAGAGGGAACATAGACACTCTCTGGCCCTGTGTGAGCTGCATGAATTATTTCATCTGCCCCTTTGTGGTGGTTCTTTCCTTGACCTCAGATAGTTTCCTCACACATCTGTGCTATTTGGGGGTGGGAATGGGTGTTCCTGTGCAGATCTTCGGACCACTCTTTCTGTTCAGCTCACTTTTCTCCAACACTGCCATACAGACTCAATCAACCTCAGCCTCTCAGAACTCCCAAGCCTTTCTCTTCAAACCAGGAAAACCACTGGCTGCCGTCTGGGTTCTCTCTTCCTAGAATATGGTCGGGAATTGCTTTCCAGGCAAAAAGTGGGGGCAATCATAGGGCTCACCTCATTTATTTCCCCTCTCTCAGGGATTGCTGTCCCAAGCTGCCTGTTGTTCAACAGCTCAAACTATTGTTTTATATATTTTTTTCTGATTGCTTTAGCTGTTTTATGTGGAAATGTAAATCTGAATACAGTTATTCCATCTTGATTGAAAGAGGAAATCAGTGCATAAAAATTTATGTAGAAGACCATTCATCAAAGCATTATGTTTATGAAGAATAATTGAAAATAGGCAAAAGGCAAGCATATATACACGCTCTTTAATATAATGGATATACATATATATGCATTTTACAAACATGCTCAGAGAAATGACTTGAAAGCAAATACACTACAATGTTAATAATGCCCTATTTTACAAATTTTTTATAACCAATATATAAAACTTATGGAAATATTAACCAAACTTTTAAACAGTGGACATTTCAGTTAAAAACTATCAAAGCTAAGCTTTACCATGTCAAGATATTTATCTGGCAATCTACTTTTAAAGAACATAATAATAATCATAAGAAATATAAATAGTTCTCTTTTATTTGCCAAGTACTATTTTGTGTGCTTTTTACATATTAATCATTTAATCCTCAATCCTGTAAATAGTAATAATTAAGTTTCCATTGAGGAAATGGAGACACAGAGATTGAAGTCACTTTTCACAGCTGTAAATTGTGGGATCAGGATTTGGCTCCAGGCAGTGTGGGTGTAGAATCTGTTCTTCATCACCATGCCTTGCTCCCTAGGACTGTGGGGTTTGAAAGGGCTGAACTGATTTATTGACCAATCCTGGGGGAGAGCCCCAGATGGCTTGACCAGAGATCAGAAAAAGACATGGAGATGCTCCATTGCAAAAGAGGGGTCTATGTCCCAAAACTCTGAGGATGGAGCTCATGGCAGGGTGGCTGCCAGGCATGTCACATTAGCCAAACAGCTAATGTACTAGAGCCACACATTGAACCCAGAATTACCTGCTTCACTTGTGTCTTGTGTTTTTCCAGCCCTAACCATATGCCCCTCACCACATGACTGTCAGTCTGACATTCAGAGATGGGAGACCTAACTTTGTTTTCTTGCACTTTACCAACTAGATAGAAGAAATATGGTGGTGTGGGGTGTTGAGGGAGGGGCGGGTGGCTGGTGAGGGTAGAAGTGAGGGGGGCTATTCAAGATTGACACACTAAAAATGAAGTGATTCACCTTCAGCCAAGACCCTTTTCAGGGCCCCAGGGACCACACTCTCCAGCAAATCTGAGCAGAGAGAAAAAGGGCTGACACAGACCCTGCAGAATGTCCATCTAGGCTGGGCTTCCTGTACACTGACACCCGGGGGTTATTATTGCTTTGAGTATGTGAGATCACTCAGAATGGAATGCCTCATTATAGGTTTAAACCCAAGCTATAAATCAAATATTTTTCCTTTAATATGGGGAAGTTTCAGATTATTTTCAAGAACACCTGGTGCAAAGTGAGGTAATCTTACATGGTAAGGAGGATGAATAACTTAAACTGCATTCCCATAAATTTCTTCAACCTGGAAGGAAGGCTTTAAAGCTATCTGTATACATAGCATGTCTGATTTTTCCTTTGAATAATGTGTGAAGTGTTTTAAACAGACCAGCTAATTCACAGGGTTTTAAAGCCTCCTGCAGATTCGGCCTTGCAGCCAGACAAGTGTCGAAAATTATTGAGGATTGTGTTCTTAATTTAACGAAATGTTCTTTTTTTTTCTTCATCCAGAGAGATCTTGTTTACAATCATTTCTTGATTCTGTGTCCCATACTTCCAGTTTGCAGAGAAAGAAAAATCAATATGAATAGCTTAGTGCTGACAAATGAGGCTCCAATTACCAATACTTACATGCAATATGGCAAAGATTTTTGTCCAGTTAGCTCTACTTTTTTGCATTTTCTTAATGGTGTTTGGTGTAGATGGACCTAGTTATTATTTGTAACTATATCTGGAAGCATGGTTTTCCTCTGCTGTTGCTTCCAAATGTGCTACTGATTTTAAAATGAAATTATTTTGAAGATGAGAATTAGAATCATCAACACTTTACCCAAGATTCTTTAAGTTTGCCTAATAAGAACATTTTATTTTAGATTTTGCATTATCTTTTTGGCTCAAATAATAAAAGAAGGGCTGGAGAAGCGTCCCCCAGTGGACAATGGGGACCAGATAATAGTCTCTTAATAAGCCATTAACATTCTGATGCTAGATTTGATTATATCTACTGGTATGTTAAACTAATGCTTTTCAAATTTTGATGTACACTGAGTCCTTTGGGGAACCTATTAAGATGCAGATTTTGTCTCAGTAGGTCTAGGAGGGGCCCAAGAATCATTTCCAACAGGCTCTCAGCTGATGTAGATGCTGCTGGTTCCTGAGAAGCAAGGATTAAAGCACTTTTGTATCAGTTAGGGCCCTGGGAGAAACAGATGGCATATTCAAACTGGAAATTTGAGAAGAGATTAATAAAGGGCTTATTTATAAACATGCAGACATTGTTTAGAAAAGCAACAAGAGATGGTGCAGTACCTCTAGGCTAATAACACCTGGAGAGGGCACAAACCCTAGATGACAAGAGGCAAGGAGAGAGAACAGTTAACACCTGGAGAGGGATGGCTGGACTGACTGCAAAGCCTGAGCATTCAGTAGGGGTATCTGGCTAACCCATATGACCCTGCAGAAGAAAATGGGTGAGGAATAAGAATACGTATCCCCGTCACCCTCTTGCTGCCTTCCCACTCTCCTGCCAGCGCCTTTCATTTGCCAAATCCAACCAAAAGCAGTAGGGCAAGGGAACCAGGTTGATGCCATCACCACAAGTCAGCTTCCCAGGGCTACTAGCAAGATGGAGAAGGGGAAAGTGAAGCTGAAAGGGTGACAGGAAGATATCCAGCACACATTTTACTTTAATTCACAGGTGCTTTAAACATGTCCACCATATTTCATCTTATGATCAAGTATAAGATGCCATTTTTTAAACATACTACTAACAAAAAAATGCTGCCAATTAAAGCTATGACATGCCATTGATTGTAAAATGAATCCTCATATGAGAGATGTTACAATTTGATAAGAACATGTTTTAGTCTTGGAATTGGTGAAATCTAGCATTATGTTTTTCGTAAATCATGTCCAAAACCAGAGAAAGGAAAAATCACTATGAAACTCTATAATTTTTCAAATGATTGGATACAAAATGAATTTTCATCGAATCAGTATTTTTTCCTTCCCTTAAAATAATTTAAAATTTATTTCCAGTATCAATAAGAGTCATGATAATTTACCAAAGGGAGGGCATAGGAACAATGGGTACTTTTTAGCCCCACTTGTTACTGACTCTAGGTGGCATGTAAGGCTTGCCTTCCTATGGTTTGGAGAACAAGAAGAGTAAGAGGAGTCTGGTAAAGCTGTAATATGATGAAAGCACACAGAGCTGGCCTTTGATTTTCACAATCGCTTTAGGTTACTGTAAGATTGAAAAACAAGTGCATTTAGTGGAAGAAGTTGGGCTACTTTGGGTGAGATTTTATGTTGGAGTTGATTTGATTATTTATAGAAGCTTTTAGACTGATGATACCACATATCAACAGATTTTCTTGAATTCCTAACATAATTGGTTCAATTTCAGAGCAAAGAAAATTCCTGTTACAAAAAATACTGTCAATTATTTTCTTGCTTTGATGTAACAATTAAAAATACTATAATCTGGTGACTTAATGTTTAGGGTTTAAATGGTTTTTCAAAACCACGCATATCCTGAGGGCTCATTTCTAAAGCCAGTTGAAGGCTTCCTTAAATTTCTTCTGCTGTAGCCTCAGTTTCTTTGTGAAATGAGTGGGTAGGACTAGATTTCTTCCAAAATCTCTTGCAGTTCAGATTGCTTGACATCGAAATAGAAAGTTTTAACATAATAAAAATTAACATAATTCTGTATATATGTAAGAAAAAAGAACACACTTTCTTTATATAAAAAGAAGACAATGACAGCTGCATAAATGTGAGGAAATCTTTAAAAAAATAATGTTAATGGAACTATCCAGCTAAAATTCCAGAATCATGTTGAAAAAGTGGCATCCCATGTGACTGAAAAAAATTTGATTGGTATTACTTGCGTGTTCTCCTTGTTTGTTGGGGTTCTCCAGACCACACCCTTGGGTTTGGTGATTATCCAGGAGGACTCTCAGGACTCGGCATGTAGTCCTTCATGACCGTGATTTATGACCGTGAAGGGTCCAAAGCAAAATCAATAGAGGGAATGGGTGTATGAGCAAAGTCCAGAGGAAACCAGGAGCAAGTTTCCAAATGTTCCCTTCCAGTAGAGTCATAGGACACATTTAATTTCTCCAGAAACAAGTTGTGATGACACATGTAAAATGCTGTCATTTTATATGTGTTTACCCCGAAGGATGTTCATTAGGAATTCAGTACCCAGGATTTTTATTGGGGGCTGGTCACATACGCACTCTCTACTTAAAATATACTAAAGTTTGAGATTCACAGAAGGGAAGCAAGTGTACAGTGTAACCCACACTATTTGCAGTTTAGGCACAATGAACCACTCTTGTCAGTTAGGGTTGTGGAAATATTCCTGAAATTCAAGTCCCTAGATGTCAGCCACGGTCTTACCTTACCTGCAGGTCTTTCTGAGGGTAGCAGTCTTAGGCCTGCTGTGTTAATTATTTTCTGCATAATCTTCTTCACTAGTCTGCATTAGATTTGAGGTAACATATACAGTCATATGTCACTTAATAAGGATACAGTCTGAGAAATGTGGAACTTTGTCATTGTGCAAACATCACAGAATATACGTACACAAACCTAGATGATAGTATAGCCTAATACACACCTAAGCTACATGGAATAATCTATTGCTCCCGGGCTACAAATCTGTACATCATGTTACTGTAGTAAATACTGTAGGCAATTGTAACACAGTGGTAAGCATTTGTATATCTAAACACATCTAAACATAGAAAAGGTATAGTAAAAATGTGCATTATCATCTTATGCAACTACTGTCAGTATGTGTGGTCTATTGTTGACTAACATGTTTTCACATGACACATGATTATATATTTTAAAAATTATTTTCATTTATATTAATTTGCAATCCTATCTCTGCCTAGATTAGCAGAAAATCTCTCTCTTAGGGCCCACAATACTTGTAGGGAGAAAATGTCTGTAAGAAATTTGCTTCTTTCCAAAATTAAAGGACAAGGGGATCAGGTAGTAGGAGGATGGAAAAAACAAAACAAAACTAATATGGAACATCTGGGAAGTCTTGCCTGAGAAAGAGATACTTAAGCTGAGAACTAAAAAGTGAGTGGGAGGCCAGGCATAGGGGCTTACGCTTGTAATGCCAGCACTCTAGAAGGTTGAGGCGGGTGGATGGCTTCAGCCCGGGAGTTCAAGACTAGCCTGGGCACTGTGGCAAAACCCTGTCTCTACAAAAAAACACAAAACGTTAGCCAGGTATCATGTGCCTGCTGTCCCAGCTACCTGGGAGGCTGAGGTGGATCACCTGAGCCCAGGAGATTGAGGCTGCAGTGAGCTGTGACTGCACCACTGCACTCTAGCCTGAGTGACAGAATGAGACCTTGCCTAAAAAAAAAAAAAAGATGAATTGGAATAGGAAAAGAAAAGGATGTAAGCCCCATAATCAGAGTCAGTAATACAAGTGATAGCATGATTCAAAAAATCTTTATGACATGCTCATGGGTGAGTGGTTATTAAAGAATTATGATATTGCCATGAGTGGTGGGATTTGGACACATTTCAGTAGAAGCAGGCTGCGGAAAAAAAAATCCTTGTTAACATGCTACCATTACCAAGGCCTTATGTATTGCAGCTATTTTCTACAAAATAAAATGGAATGAATTATAGAATTGAGGTACCTAGAAATTACAGTTAAGCCTTGTTAGTCGACTTTGGAGGCAGGAAAAGCTACAGCGTGAACCTCTGATTGTTTCGTGTAGGGTTGATGTTTGATCATCCCCTGGAAGGAGCCTGAAAAGGATTTTTGGAAAGTGTTTGGAGCCTGGCTTTTAACACAAGCAAATAACAGTTTGCCTTCCTTGTATCCTCCTGAAACCCAGATTTTTTTCTTAAAAATTTTTTTTGAATGAAGAGCTCGGGTATTTCATTAAAACTATAAGAACTTATAGGATGTACACACTTTCGTCGGTCTGGTGAACAAACAGAAAAGTCAGTAGCAAAAAGTAACCTGTGAGCAGATTTCAGCTCAGAAAAGGTAATGGTTTTGTTGCTTAAGGGAGAAGGAGATAAGTGCCCTTTTCCAGGCGAATGGGATATTACAGTTATATGATTTATAATTATCAAATGGCGAGGGATGGGCAGGGGACATTATCAAGTACTTTCTCCTATCTCTGGATAGAACTCTATTAACATATTTCAAGAAATATTGTTGTCAACCATTTATATCAAAAGCCTACTAAAGAAGCTATACAGTCTCCCTTGGGAAACCTATGCCATGTTATTGTCATCCTTTGACGGGTAATGTCTAGTTTCCTCCAGTGACTAACCTAAATTTGTCTGCTGCTACATACACCTTTATCTTTTTGTTCTGTTGGCAGTGGAGGCAGCAAATACATTACATTTGCATAATGATGTATTTTAAAGCTTTTATTTCTTTGTTGGCTTTCTTTTCATTAAGTTGTGTATATCCTAAATCAATACTTGGAAAGGAGAGCAGGGTGTAAAATCAGTGGCAGAAGAGCTAAGAGAATAAGCTAGGAATGCCTCTGAAAATACCAGACCAGAGTTACTCATTGTACCAGTAAAGAAATTGTGAGAGATTTTTCCCTAAGGGAGCTTGACTTGGATTTAACTATATCTTTCCCTTCATCCTGTGTTTTACAGAGAGACAGTCACAAGTGGAACATGGATTCTCTAGAAATCACTTGCAGACAGGCTTAGAACCTGGCATGCTTGTGGCCTGAATGTTTCCTCCCACTTCAGGAACAAAAGGGAAGTGGCCAGTTGGTATCTTTAGGAAACTGACCAAAGGCCTTTAGACTTCTTAGGCCTAAGACTGACTTTATTATATTTGGAGCATAAGGCCAGTTTCCTCTTTGGTCAAAGGGACAACATGACTCCTTTGCTTTGGGCCTAGAGGGTAATGAAAGGAGATCAAATGGAAATATAATGAGTATGTAATGTCGTAGACATATTTCTCAGTATCTATCTAGATTCTGTTTCTTTAAAACAAGAAAAGAGTTTAGGCATCATAGCCTTATTTCTAACAAAAGTTCCAGATCCTCCCACTCATCTTATTATGGATTCCTGTTTGAGTTCTACATTTTGTTGGCTTAAGGACTAGCAACATAGTCTGAGATCAATGGATATTTATGAATACATGTTGTTGAATGAATGACCTTTAGTGTTATTAGTCATATCTGTCCCTTTGATCATTTTTAGAGCCTGATAACTAAGTAACATTCTCTACTTTGACCCTTGAGTCTTTTCCCCCAGCTTTTATATTTTATATTTACTTTATACCCGGTACGACATTCTTTAAGATTCTGAAACCCTAAATCCAATCTTGACACTATTCTACTTGGTCAACAACCACACTGGGACTGTCTTAGTGGCCTTAAGGGGAGAATCATATACCCAGTCCATCCTGTAAGAAGTTTGATTTGTATTCTCAGTAGAACTCATGTCATAGGTTTCAGAGTTATAATAATTTAGAGATTGGTTTAATTACACCAGAGATCTCAAAGTGACATGTGTCTATTAGTTTTCATTATATTGACTCTCAACGTCCAACTATAGTATTTTTAAAGATATAGAAGAAAGAGAAAAACTCATATCAATACTGAAGACTAAATTTGTCAGATAACTCAATGCCACTATCTGGTGGTAAATCTTTGCTTCCTATAATATAAAGCAGGTTGGAGTGTATTGAAAAATTACTCAATAAAAATTATGGGGCAATCTGAGCACTCTGTCCATCAGTTTTGCTCCCAATCATCCTATTACATCTACGGAGATAGAGGCCAACAAAATGAACAGGGCAAGAGGCAGGTAAGGAATCATGATAATGGTGGAGCTAATTCTTAAAGCTGTAATCCCCAAGTATAGGGTGTAGGGTAGACATTGGAGGATATTTATTAGAGGTGTAAGCCAAGAATTGTTTATCGTGTGTTATATTGATTTACAGTGGCTGAAAATCAGGTTGTAGGGCAAAGATAAGTTATTTATTTAGCAAGTTTGAACTAGGTGAAAATCACTGGGAATTGGATTAGAACTCAGTGCATGTCATTCTACATTCCAAATGTAGATTTGGGAAAAAAGGAGTCATCACACAAGAGGCAGTAACAGAGCCAATTATTAATCATTCACCAAACAACAGTGCTTTCTGAAAACAAAACAACAGAACAATAACAAAAAAATTTAAAGAATTCTTCAACTAAAGAATTAGAAAAGAGAAACATTATAAAAAGAATAAAATTCAACCCAAGCGAAAAAAATAAAACTGCAATATAAGAAAAGACTTGGAAGAAAAGCATATTTCCAAAATAATGTTTTCTTGTAAAATCCAGAAGAAACAACCAGGAAATTATTTGGAATGAGCAATAGAGAAGTGGAACCCATTGCCTCTATGAAACAGAAAGATATTCAGATATAAAATACTAGGATAAAAAGGCAACAGAATTGCAATGAGAGATATGTAAAATAAGAAGGATTAGTATAACAGAATTGAAACAGAGAAAAGTAAGAAAAACTGAAGAGAGGAAAGATAATTGACATGGAGAACAGAGAATGGAGAGTCAACAACATGTGGATAATTAGTGTCCCTATAGGAGACTACATCAATAATCAGTGATACACATAAGAAGATATCCCTGAGAGAAAGAATGGTTTATAGATTAAGGTGGCTTATTGAGTTAAAGTAAATAAAAAGAGACTCATTTTGGGTCATATCTGGTAATACTTTGATATAAGTTTGCATACTCTATAACAACAGTTTACAAACTTTTTAGTCTCACAATGCTGATATACTCTTAAAAATTAGTAAGGATTATGTTTTAGGGTTCTCCAGAGGAAAAGAATCAATAGAATAGATAGATGGATGGATAACAGAATTGGTAGGATGGATGGATGGATGGATGGATGGATGGATGGATGGATGGATAGATGGATGGATGGAAACATAATTTGGCTGTGTTTCCACCCAAATATCATCTTGAATTATAACTCCCATAATTCCACATGTTGTGGGAGGGACACAGTGGGAGATAATTGAATCACAGAGGTTGTTTTCCCCATATTGTTCTTGTGATAGTGAATAAGTCTCACAAGATCTGATGATTTTATAAGAGGTTTCCCCATTTGCTTGATTCTTAATTCTCTTTTGTCTGCTGCCATGTAAGACATGCCTTTTGCCTTCTACCATGATTGTGAAGCCTCCCCAGCCACATGGAATTGTAAGTCCATTAAAAAAAATTTTTTTAAGAAATTACCCAGTCTTGGGTATGTATTTATTGCAGCACAAAAACAGACTAATACAGATACTATAGATAGATACATAGATACATACAAATGAGGAATTGGATCACACGATTGTGGAGATGGGCAAGTCCTAAGGTCTGCAGAGTGAGTTAGTGAGCTGGATACCCAGGAAGAGCCACATTTCATTTTGAGTATGAAAGCAGAAAAAAAGCCAGTGTCCCAGCAGTCGGTGGGAATTTTCTCTCACATGGAGAAAGTTCGGATTTTTAGTTCTATTCAGGTGATAGGATGAGGCCCATCCACAATAGGAAAGGTAATCTGCTTTACTCAGTCTACTTATTTAAATATTTTTTTTTTTTTTTTTTTTTTT
>NW_016107582.1:2156618-2163669 GCF_001604975.1 Cebus imitator
CACCATGTTGACCAGGATGGTCTCGATCTCTTGACCTCGTGATCCACCCGCCTCGGCCTCCCAAAGTGCTGGGATTACAGGCTTGAGCCACCGCGCCCGGCCTACTTATTTAAATATTAATCTCATCCAAAAACATACTTACAGAAACACCCAGAATAATGTTTGACCAAATATCTAGGTACCCTGTGGCCCAGTCAAGTTGACACATAAAATTAACCATCACAGGCTCCAAATAACTTTTGTTTATGCAGATTATATTTATTAATGTTTACCATATTAGAAATTAAATTTCAGAATTTAAGGAAAATATTTTATGTGTTTATTTGAATAAGCCCATTGCATGTTAACATAAATAGGATACCTTAACAAAAAAACTATATATTCCAAAACAAAATGAAAAAACACTGGAATTGTTTTCAGTTTGCAAATCTTTTGAATGTCTGGCTTAGAAAACAGGAGGTCATTATCTACTACATTTAATTGGTTTTAATATCTTTTGGTTAAAGTATATTAAAAATCTATCATCATACAAATATGTAGTTGGAAAGGAGAACATTTTAATAGCTTTTTCAGATAATTATGAATATTTTAAAACAACTACACCCAAACTTGAAAAGCGGTAGTTTTGTAAGGTTAATTATAACATGAAAACTAAAATATTAAATAACTTTTCATACTTACTTGCATTAAAATCCACTGGTTTATCATTTTGAATAGATCTTTACCTATATATTTTCACATCATACATTGATCATTTGGAAATTTATTGTTTCCCTGAATAATGAAGATCTTCCAAACATTGACACATTTAGTTATACAATTTTTAAAAATCACACTTGTTAATATTGCCAACTTCATTAAAAATCTAAGTATTGAAAAGCTTACAAACTCACCGTGATGGTTAAAAGTTTTCCAAAATTCTGTTTTTCACTTGGGAACTTAAATTTTATCATTGACTACAAATACTCTCAGTTTCTTTGTCATAGTGACAGGCTCACTTAGTTCATTTAAAGAAAATATCTGACAAATAATTGTTTGATTTAGCATAGTTTATCTGTTGATTGTTCTTTCAAGTAAAAAAAGGTTTTCCAGAAAAATGTGGTTAGTTTAGCTTGCAACTCAAATGATTGCCCATGTAATTTTTCCCAAGATAGTCATTTTTGTGTGGTGTGCTACAGAAGTGCCTTATGAGTATTTCCTGAGTATCAAAGAGAAAATGTAATGAAAAATAGTATAATTTAATGCCACTGTCTTGATTCTTGTTAAGCATCATTGCTTTGAACTATCAGTGCAAATATCAACACCTTAAAAGAAAATAACTTCTTAGTAGTATCAGAATAGTTTTGACCTCATAGACTCCCTGAAAGTTCTCAGGGACCACACTATTTTTTTTATTTTAAAATTTTTAACTTCTTTTCATTTTTGTGAGTACATACTAGGTGTATATATTTATGGGCTACATGAGATACAGACAGGTAATGCATAATAATCATTTCAGAGTCAATGGGATATCCATCACCTCAAGCATTTATCTTTTGTGTTACAATCATGTTACACTCTTTTATTTTAAAATGTACAATTAAATTATTTCTGACCATTGTCACCCTGTTGTGCTAGCAATACTAGGTCTTATTCATTCTTTCTAACTACTTTATTGTACCCATTAGCAATCCCCAAGGAACCACACTTTTAGAACCACTGTTCTATAAGAATCCAAACAGAAAAAAATAGTTTTCTACAAAGTAATAAAAAATCATGTTATCTCCATATTAATAAATGTGACAATATAATGGAGAGATAGAAATTTTGAGAAATAAGGTTTATGACCCAAGATACCTTAAATATTTTTGATGAATGTATTACTCTCCCTTTTAAAAGACAAATATTTCATGAGAATCAAAACCCCAAACTCATGTATCTACTGTTTTAAGAGACAGATCTAAATGAGTAACTCAAAAAAGAAAAAAAGATATAAATGTACTTAAAAACATGAAAATATAAAGGAAGTAATAATCAAAATATTATCTAAATGCAATTCACATTAGAAGTCATTTAACAGAACTAAGACAGTTATTTATGTTGACCATGATTTCATTCTATAAAAAAGGAACTGTTTACCGTATATCACCTTATTTCCCTTACCACCCAGTCTCTGGCAATCATCATTCTGCTTTCTTCTTTTATGAGTTCAACTTTCAGTTTTAAGATGAGTAATTTCTGGGGATCTAATGTATAGCATAGTGACCATAGTTAATACTACTGCATTGTTTACTTGAAATTTGATGAGAGAGCAAACTTTTAGTGTCCTCATTCCCCTGCCCTGCACACACAAATGGTAACCTATGGGTGGTGATAAATGTGTTAATTAATTTGACTTTAGTTATAAGTACACAATGTATCCATATATTAAATAATTACATTGTACACCTTGAATATAAATAATTTTTGTCAATATTTTTAATCACAATAAGAAAAACAAAAGAGGAAGAAACTATTATCTAAAACCTTTATGAACCAAATATACCAGAGGTGTCTGATATTTTGGCTTCCCTGGGCCACATGG
Source organism: Cebus imitator (assembly GCF_001604975.1). NCBI lineage: Eukaryota > Metazoa > Chordata > Mammalia > Primates > Cebidae > Cebus > Cebus imitator. The sequence continues at coordinate 2,159,182 of NW_016107582.1, forward strand.
AAAGGATAAGAACTGTCTTGAGCCACACATAAAGTGCACTAATGATAGCTGAAGAGCTTTCGAAAAAAAGTACATGCATAAATCTCATAACATTTTAAGAAAGTTTATGACTTTGTTTTGGGCTGCATTTAAAGCCATCCTGGCATCAAGCAGTTTATGAACCATGGTTTGAACAAGCTCATGTTACATATTAAAGTAAAAGCTATTAAATAAAAACAAGTTGAAAGAAAAAGAATAGAAATGGTCAATTAACACGTTTTTCTTTAAACTGTTAGTTTCAGGGATATATGTGCAGGTTTGTTACATAGGTAAACTTATATCATGGGGTTTGTTGTACAGATTATTTTATCACCCATGTACTAAGCCTCATACCCAGTTGTTATTTTCTTCTGATCTTCTCCCTCCTTCCACTGTTCACCCTCAAGTAGGCTCCAGTGTCTGTTGTTTCTCTCTTTGTGCCCATGTGTTCTTGTCATTTAGCTCCTACTTATAAATGAGAACAGGTGGTATTTGATTTTTCGTTCTCACACTTGTTTGCTAAGGATGATGGTCTCCAGCTTCATCTATGTTCCTGCAAAGGACATGATCTTGTGCTTTTTAGTGGCTGCATAGTATTCCATGATATATATGTTCCATATTTTCTTTATTCAATCTGCCCTTGATGGTCATTTAGGTTGATTCCACGTCTTTGCTGGTTATTATGCTGGCTTCATTGTTTAGTTGCTTTATAATGCCACTGGTCTGTGTACTTAAATGTGTTTTTGTATTGGCTGGTAATGGTCCTTCTTTTCCATATTGAGAGCTCCTTTTAAGATCTCTTATAAGGTATCCTTGTCATAACAAACTCCCTCAACATTTGCCTATCTGAAAGGAACTTATTTCTCCTTCACTGAGGAAGCTTAGCTTAGTGGATTTAAAATTCTTGGTTGAAGATTTTTTTCCTTCAAGAATTTTGAATATAGGTTCCCAATCTCTTCTGGCATGTAGAGTTTCTGCTGAGATGTCTTCTGGTACCCTGATAGGGTTTCCTTTATAGGTGATTTGGCCTTTCTCTTAGCTGCTTTTAATATTCTTTCGTTTTGACCTTGGAAAATCTGATTATATGACTTGAGGATGATCTTCTTATGTAGAATCTTGCAGGGGTTCTTTGTATTTCCTGAATGTGACTCTTGGCCTCTCCAGTGAGGTTGGGGAAGTTTTCATGAATGATATTCTGAAATATGTTTTCCAAGTAGTTTGTTTTCTTAACATCCCTTTCAGCAATGCCAATGATTCATAGATTTGACCTCTTTACATAATCCCATATTTCTCAGAGGTTTTGTTCATTCTTTTTTATTCTTTTTTAAAATTTTTGTCTGTCATTTCAGAGAGTCAATCTTCGATTTCTGAGGTTCTTTCCTCAGCTTGGTCTATTCTGCTATTAATATTTACTGTTGCATTGTGAAATGTTTGTAGTGTGTTTTTCATCTCTATCACATCAGTTAGGTTCTGTTTTATTTTGTCTATTTCATCTGCCAGCTCCTGCATCATTTTATTGTGATTCTAAGTTTCCTTGGATTGGGTTTTGTTGTTCTTCTGAATCTCAATGATCTCCTTCCTATCCATATTCTGAATTCTGTTTCTGTCATTTCAGCTAGCTCAGCCTGGTTAAGAACACTTTTGGGAGAACTTGTGCAGTTATTTGGAGGACAACAGACACTCACCATTTGAGTCGCTGGAGTTCTTGCGTTGGTTCTTTTTCATCTCTGTATGTGGGTGTTCCTTTAATTGCAGTATAGATTAAGTATAGTCAGTCGGCTACTTTTCTTGATGTTTTCACAGGGCCAAGGCTTTGTGCAGGGCCTTTGTTTGTAGCTGCCTTGTCTTTGGTTTCACAGCAGGAAGGGGGTGGGTGTTAGTGAGATGATTTTGGTGTTGAATCTTTTTGTTGGAGGGTGTGATCTAGTAGGTGATGCTTAGCTATTGTGGTTGATTGGTAGACTCTTGGTCAGTCATTGGCTCCCTATACCCTTATATTTCCTCACCAATTGCAATCATGCTCCCTCTGAATGCTCTGCAAGTGTGAGCTCCTCTCTCACTTGAGTGCTGTCTGCTGTAGATTGCAACTTGGCACTCCCAGGCTACTTACCACAGCTCTGGAGTGATCTCGGGGCTTATGTGCCCTCCCCAACTTGGAAGCAGCAGAGAAAGGGGCCTTAGAAGTGGTTGTGGCCAAGGGTTTTTACTTGTCTCCTGGGGGCTCTACCTCAGAGAGATTCAGGTCAGGGCAGTCAGTCCTAGATGGGGGCTATGTGCTGTGGGCCTAAGCCAGGGGTTCCCTTCCTGGTGATAATGAGCAGGGGTTCCCTTCCTGGTAATAATGAGCAGGAGCCATGGGAGATAGACTGGCTTCCTCTTCTTGGGTCAGCTACTGAGTGTTGGAGGTGTGGATAAAGCACTTAGGGTCCTTGTTCCTTTTTTAGTCTGAAGGTAGCGGGATAGTACCAACACAAAGGCAGGGAAAGAGGGGCTTTTTGTTGCCCCTTGGGCCCCATCTCTGAGAAACACAGAGCTTCAGTTACTGGGAGTGTTCAGTCAGTGGGGTGGGGTAGCTGCACTGCCAATGTGAGCTTGGAGTTCCACTTGTTGGGGACCAGAGAGTGAAGGGCTCACAAGGAGGAGGAGCTGGTCTCCTCTCTGTGCTGTGGTGTGCTGTAAGTTCGGGTGACTGTGGCATGCTGTAAGCTTGGGCATAGCTGTCAGACCAAAGGTAACAGGAATAGAACTGCTACTGTGGCAGTGGCGGGGGGCTGTCAGACGCCTCTGGGAGCCTATCCCCAGGGAAACTCTGGGCCGCTACTAGTGGGTATGTTCACTGTGGGTGGGGTGACTGTTCTGTGGTCATGAACTAGGGACTGTGCCTGGTGAAGAGTGGAGTGGAGGTTCCCAGGGATGAGGGACTGGACTCCTTTTCATATGGAGGATATGGTGTGCTGGAGGTGCCTGTATAGTCACTAGGCCTTTTATCCTTTTCCAGCCTGCGAGCTGTTAGGGCAGTAGCATTGCAATTGCGGGGCAGAGAGGTTGCGGGTTGACTCTAAGGTTTCTTCCCTGGAGAAATGCTGGTCTGTCTCTGTGGTGATCAGGCAGGGGCAGAGTGGTTGTGTTGGAGTGCCAGGTTGGTTGGCCCTTCCCAGTGAGAAGTGTGGACTGGGACCTACATGGAAAACAATCTGGTCACTTTTCCATGAGGTGGGTGTTCTGTGCTGGTGGTCCAGACCAGTCTCCGGTCCCTACAGACTCACCAGAGCCTGGAGACAGTAAAGGCGAGGGCTGTGAAACAGTAAAGAGGGCAATCCATCCCTCCCACTGGGAGCTCTATCCCAAGGAATTACAGAGTGGCTCCTAACTCAATTACCCCAGCAGGGGATGGCTGGAGACCCAGGCTGGGGGGACCCACCCAGTGAGAGGATATGGGATCATGGACCCACATAACAGTCTGACCACTTTTTGTTTTGTTATTTATTTATTTAATACTTTAAGTTCTGGAGTACATGTGCAGATCTTGCAGGATTGTTACATAGGTATACACATGCCATGGTGGTTTGCTGCATCCATCCCCCCATCATCTACATTAGGTATTTCTCCTAATGCTATCCCTCCCAAATCCCCCTATCCCCTACTATCCCTCCCCTAGCTCCCCACCTCCCAGCAGGCCTTGGTGTGTGATATTCTCCTTCCTGTGTCCATATGTTCTCATTGTTCAGCACCCACTTATGAATGAGAACATGCAGTGCTTAGTTTTCTGTTTTTGTGTCAGTTTGCCGAGAATGATGGTTTCCAGCTTCATCCATGTCCCTGCAAAGAACATGAACTCATCCTTTTTTATGGCTGCATAGTATTCCATGGTGTATATGTGCCACATTTTCTTAATCCAGTCTATCATGGGCATTTGGATTGGTTCCAAGTCTTTGCTATTGTAAACATGCCACAATGAACATACATGTGCATGTGTCTTTTTAATAGAGTGATTTATAATCCTTTGGGTATATACCCAGTAATATTATTGCTGGGTCAAATGGTATTTCTATATCTAAATCCTTGAGGAATCACCACACTGTCTTCCACAATGGTTGAACAAATTGACACACCCACCAACAGTGTAAAAGTGTTCCTATTTCTCCACATCCTCTCCAGCATCTGTTGTCTCCAGATTTTTTAATGATCACCATTGTAACTGGTGTGAGCTGGTATCTCAATGAGGTTTTGATTTGCATTTCTCTAATGACCAGTGATTACGAGCATTTTTTAATATGTTTGTTGGCTGTGTAAAGGTCTTCTTTTGAAAAGTGTCTGCTTGTATCTTTTGCCTACTTTTTGATGGGGTTGTTTATTTTTTCTTGTAAATTTGTTTAAGTTCTTTGTAGATTCTAGATATTAACCCTTTGTCAGATGGGTAGAGTGCAAACTCTTTTTCCCATTCTGTTGGTTGCTGGTTCTCACTCTAAT
>NW_016107582.1:2164183-2275549 GCF_001604975.1 Cebus imitator
TTTTTTTTTTCCAGTTCTGTGAAGAAGGCCATTGGTAGCTTGATGGGGATAGTATTGAATTTATAAATTACTTTGGGCAGTATGGCCATTTTCATGGAATTCATTCTTCTTAACCATGAGCATGGAATGTTTTTCTATCTGTTTGTGTCCTCTCTTATTTCCTTGATCAGTGGTTTGTAGTTCTCCTTGAAGAGGTCCTTCACATCCTTGTTAGTTTTATTCCTAGGTATTTAATTCTCTTTTAGCAATTGTGAATGGGAATCCACTCATTATTTGGAGCTCTGTTTTTCTGTTATTGATATATAGGAATGCTTGTGATTTTTGCACATTGATTTTGTATCCCAAGACTCTGCTGAAGTTGCTTATCAGCTTAAGGAGGTTTTGGGCTGAGACAATGGGGTCTTCTAAATATACAATCATGTCATCTGCAAATAGGGACAATTTTGCTTCCTCTTTTCCTAGTTGAATACCCTTTATTTCTTTTTCTTGCCTGATTGCTCTGGCCAGAACTTCCAATACTATGTTGAATAGGTGTGGTAAGAGAGGGCATCCTTGTCTAGTGCCAGTTTTCAAAGGGAATGCTTCCAGTTTTTGCCCTTTCTGTATGATATTGGCTGTGGGCTTGTCATAAATAGCTTTTATTACTTTGAGATACGTTCCATCGATACCTAGTTTATTGAGGGTTTTTAGCATAAAGCGCTGTTGAATTTTGTTAAAAGCTTTCTCTGCATCTATTGAGATAATTATGTGGTTTTTGTCTTTGGTTCTGTTTATGTGATGGATTACGTTTATATATTTGTGTATGTTGAACCAGCCTTGCATCCCAGAGATAAAGCTGACTTGATTGTGATGGATAAGCTTTTTGATGTGCTGTTGGGTTTGATTTGTCAGTATTTTATTGAAGATTTTTGCATCGGTGTTCATCATGGATATTGGCCTGAAATTTTCTTTTTTAGGTGTGTCTCTGCCAGGTTTAGACATCAGAATGATGTTGGTCTCATAAAATGAGTTAGGGAGGATTCCCTCTTTTTGTATTGTTTGGAAGAATTTCAGAAGGAATGGTACCAGCTCCTCTTTCTACCCTCAGTAGAATTCAGCTATGAACCCATCTGGTCTTGGACTTTTTTTGGTTGGTAGGCTATTAACCGCTGCCTCAACTTCAGACTTTGTTATTGGTGTGTTCAGGAATTCAACTTCTTCCTGGTTTAGCCTTGGAAGGGTGTAAGTGTCAGGAATTTATTCATTTCTTCTAGATTTACTGGTTTATGTGCATAGAGGTGTTTGTAGTAATTGCTGATGGTAGTTTGTATTTCTAAGGAATCAGAGGTGATAGCCCCTTTATCATTTTTTATTGAATCTATTCAGTTCCTCTCTCTTTTATTAGTCTGGCTACTGGTCTATTTTGTTGCTCTTTTTTTTAAAAGAAAAAACAGCTGCTGGATTCATTGATTTTTTTTTTGAAGGGTTTTTTTTTTTTTTTTTTTTTTTTTTTTTTTTTTTTTTTTTTTTTTTTTTTTTTTTTTTTTAGTTCTGCTCTGATCTTAGTTATTTCTTGTCTTCTGCTAGCTTTTGAAGTTGTTTGGTCTTGCTCCACTAGTTCTTTTAATTTTGATGTTAGGGTGTCGATTTCAGATCTTCCCTTACTTCTCATATGGGCATTTAGTGCTATAAATTTCTCTCTAGACACTGCCTTAAATGTGTCCCAGAGATTCTGGTACGTTGAGTCTTCATTCTCATTGGTTTTGAAGAACATCTTTATTTCTGCCTTCATTTCATTCTTTATCCAGTAGTCGTTCAGGAGCAGATTGTTTGGTTTCCATGTAGTTGTGCGGTTTTGAGTGTTTCTTAATCCTGAGTTCTAATTTGATTGCACTGTGGTCAGAGAGACTGTTATGATTTCTGTTCTTTTGCATTTGCTGAGGAGTGATTTATTTCCAATTATGTGGTCATTTTTAGAGTAAGTGCGATGTGGTGCTGAGAAGAATGTATATTCTGAGGATTTGGGGTGGAGAGTTCTGTAGATGTCTATTAGGTTTGCTTGGTTCATCTCTGAGTTCAAGCCTGGATATCCCTGTTAATTTTCTGTCTTGTTGATCTATCTAATGTTGACAGTGGAGTGTTTAAGTCTCCCACTATTATTGTGTGGGAGTCTAAGTCTCTTTGTAGGTCGTTAAGAACTTGCTTTATGTATCTGGGTGCTCCTGTATTGGGTGCATATATACTTAGGATTGTTAGCTCTTCTGTTGCATTGATCCTTTTGCCATCATGTAATGTCCTCCTTTGTCTCTTTTGATCTTTGTTGGTTTAAAGTCTGTTTTATCAGAGACTAGGATTGCAGCCCCCGCTTTTTTTTTTTTTTTGCTCTCCATTTCCTTGGTAAATCTTCCTCCATCCCTTTATTTTGAACCTATGTGTGTCTTTGCACATGAGATGGGTCTCCCAAATGCAGCACACCAATGAGTCTTGACTTTTTATCCAGTTTGCCAGTCTGTGTCTTTTGGTTGGGGCATTTAGCCCATTTACATTTAAGGTCATATTGTTATGTGTGAATCTGATCCTGTCATTTTGTTACTAACTTGTTGTTTTGCCTATTAGTTGATGCCATTTCTTCATTGTGTTGATGGTCTTTACCATTTTGTATGTCTTTGGAGTGGCTGGTACTTGTTGTTCCTTTCCATGTTTAGTGCTTCCTTCAGGAGCTCTTTTAAGGCAGGCCAGGTGTTGACAAAATCTCTCAGCAATTCTTGTCCATAAAGGATTTTATTTCTCCTTCACTTATGAAGCTTAGTTTGGCTGGATATGATATTCTGGGTTGAAAGTTCTTTTGTTTAATGATGATGAATATTGGCGCTCACTCTCTTCTGGCTTGTAGGGTTTCTGCCAAGAGATCTGCTGTGAGTCTGATGGGCTTCCCCTTGTGGGTAAACTGACCTTTTACTCTGGCTGCCCTTAGCATTTTTTCCTTCATTTCAACCCTGGTGAATATGATGATTATGTGCCTTGGATTTGCTCTTGTTGAGGAACATCTTTGTGGTAGTCTCTGTATTTCCTGGATTTGAATCTTGGCCTGGCTTGTTAGATTGGGAAAGTTCTCTTGGATAATATCCTGAAGAGTGTTTTCCAGCTTGGTTTCATTCTCCCTGTCACATTCAAGTATACTGATCAAATGTAGATTTGGTCTTGTCACATAATCCCATATTTCTTGGAGGCTTTCTTCATTTATTTTCACTCTTTTTTTCTCCAGCCTTGCCTTCTTGTTTTATTTCATTGAGTTGATCTTCAATCTCTGATATCCTTTCTTCCACTTGGTCAATTCAGCTATTGAAACTTGTTTATGCTCTGTGAAGTTCTCACGCTGTGCTTTTCAGCTCCATCAGGTCATTTATCTTCTTCTCTAAGCTGGTTATTCTAGTCAACATTTTGTCTAACCTTTTTTCAAGGTTATGTATTTTTGCATTGGCTAAGAACATACTCCTTTAGCTCAGAAAAGTTTGTTATTACCCACCTTCTGAAGCCTGCTTCTGTCAATTTGTCACATTCATTCTCCATCCAGTTTTTTTCACTTGCTGGTGAGGAGTTGTGATCCCTTGGAGGAGAAGAGTCCTTCTGGTTTTTGGTGATTTCAGCCTTTTTGCTCTGGTTTCTTCCCATCTTTGTGGATTTATCTACCTTTGATCTTTGAAGTTGATAACTTTTGGATGGGGTCCCTGAGTGAACGTCTTTTCTGTTGATGTTAAAGCAATTTCTTTCTGTTTTTTAGTTTTCCTTCTAACAGGCCCCTCTGCGGCAGAATTGCTGGAGTTTGCTGTAGGTCCACTCCAGACCCTGCTTGCCTGGGAATCACCCATGGGAGCTGCAGAACAGCAAGGATTGCTGCCTGTTCCTTCCTCTGGTAGCTTCGTCCCAGAAATGTACCTGCCAGATGTCAGCCAGAGCTCTCCTGTATGAGGTGTCTCTTGGGATACACAGGGGTCAGAAAGCCACTTGAGGAGGCAGTCTGTCCGGCATTCTGTCCCTTTTCAGAGCTCAAGTGCTGTGCTGGGAGCTCCACTGCTCCCTTCAGAGCTACTGGGCAGGGACGTTTAAGTCTGCTGAAGTGGAATTCACAACCACACCTTTTCCTAAGTGCTCTGTCCCAGGAAGGTGGGGCTTTATTTATAAAACCCTCACAGGCTGCTGCCTTTTTTCAGAGATGCCCTGCCCAGCAAGAAGGAAGTCTACTCACAGTCTGCCTGCAGAGGCCTTGCTGAGCTGCTGCAGGCTCTGCTCAACTGCTATGTAAACTTCCCTGCGATTTTGTTTACACAGGCAAGGTTAGAACTGCCTCAGTAGTGGTGGATGCCCCTGCCTCTGCCAAGCTCGACTGTCCCAGGTGGTGGCTGCGAAAATCTCAAGCCAGTGGGTCTCAGCTTGCTGGTCTTTGCGGGGGTGGGACCCACCGAGCCAGATCACTTGGCTCCCTGCCTTCATCCCCCTTTTTTCAGGGGAATGGGCACTAACTGCTTTTGTTTAGGGCTGCTGCAGTGTGGTAGGAGTCCATTCCAGTCCCTAGTCACTTTGGATTTTCCACTACCTGAAAGTATCAACAGTGAAAGCTGCAAAACAGCAAAGATGGTAGCCTGCCTCTCCCTCTGGGAACACCATCCCAGGGAAGTACAAACTTGTTGCTGGCCCAAGCACACCAGCTGGGGAGGCTGGGAACACTTATGGAGTGTTCCTGCCCAATGAGGAGAAATGAGATCAGAGACCTACTTAAAAGAATCAATCTGAACCCTTTTGTTGCGGAGTAGCTATATTGCATTGGTGGGCCACTCCAGCCTCCAGCCACTGTGGACTCCACAAAGCCCAAAGGCAACAACAGCTTAGCATACAAAACAGCAAAGATGGTGGCCTACTCTCCACTCTGGGAGCATTGTCCCAGGAGGTTTGGAACTGCTGCTGAAAACCTGGTGGGAATGATTGTAGACCTAGGCTGGGAAGTTCTTCTTAGTGAATAGAAATAGGATCCGGGACCCACATAAAAAAGCAGCCTGGCCATGTCTTCGTAGAGCTGCTGCGCTATGCTGGAGTAGCACTCCAATCCCTAGTTGCCTCTGATTCCCTAGAGCTCAAAAGAAACAATGGCTAAGGCAGCAAAGCAGCAAAGATGGCAGCCACCCCTCCTTCTGGGAGCTCCATCTCAGGGAGATGTAAAGCTTCTACTCTTGGCTGACTCATCCTGTGAGAGGCCATAGAAGCGGGGCCTGCTGCCCATGGCTGCTCAGCCCCCTAGTTCAGCCCCTTTTCTAGAGGTACGTATAGGGTTCCAACCTCCTGCTTTGCTGGAGTTGCAGCTGCCTCTGCTGGGAAGCCCGAGGATCTAAATCTCCTGTGGTTCCATGTGAGCCTGAGAGGCTGCTCTGCCAAGATTCCGCGGTAGCTCTGCCTGTCATACTGAAGGTCCTGGTCCAGTGGATTCAAGAGGGGATCTCCAGACCTGGGGTTGCAGAGATCTGTGGGAGAAGTGTGGGTCCCCAAATCACTCACGCACTGCTTCCCTGGGCAAGAGGCTCCTCTAGATCTATGTTGCTCCCAGGTGGGTGGTCGTCCTGCCTCATTCTTCTCCATTCTCTGTGGGTTGAGTTGTTTTCTTGATGAATCCCAGTGCACATACCTGGATGTTTCAGATGAAGGTGTACTTTCTCACCCCTTCTATTTCTTTCTGTGAGAGCAGGGCACACACACTAGCTGCTTTTTGTCGGCCATCTTGGCCAGCCTCCAATGCATCTGTTTCAATCTTGCTAAAATCAAGTAGGAAAAAAGAAAGGCCAGCTATAGAACATCCAAAGACGTTAATTTCATATAATTTTTTGCCCCCTGTGGAACAGGACAGGCTTTCATGGTAGACAGAGGAAATATTATCTCTCTTTGAGATATGAGCAGTCAGATCTATACTTTGAAAGCAGATTTATACAAATTATTTCTTGAGTGGTGAGTCTAATTTTGAGGCTGAGATTTCACATGTGACCTGATATATGAGCCCCAGAGATCAAGTGTATCTTGAAAACCATATAATTTAGATTTCTTGGCTTCTCCTTGTTTATGTTCCTATTGTTAACATGTATTCTTATGTAAACATTCCATTCCTATTTTAGCTGTGCAAAGCTGAAGAGATCCAGAATCTTCCCCAGTATCACCAGAGTTTAGAACAACGTCTGACATATAGTAGGTGCTCAATAAATATTTATTGAATGAATGAATGAATGTCCACATTTGGGACCAGAAGGAACTCATGTCTCTCTCTAACTTTAAATCCTCAGACTAGTGTGAGGGGAGGAGCAGAGAGAAAAGATACAGCTCTGCATAGAATTCAGACAAGAGCCAGACATATACGGTCCAGCTGTCACTTCCACGTGGGAAATTTAATCTCCACAGCCGCCTTTGAAGTATCTGAGTTGTATTCTATTTAGGAAGGAAAGTAGTTATTTCCTTGCAGTATCATTCTAGGGAAGAGCAGTGACTGGGAATATGTGTAGAAGTCTGTGTGTCAAAAACTCAAATAACCTCTTATAAGTGTGGCTCAAGACAAGGCTCATGCATACAACCACAACACCAGTGAGTGTCTTCTTTAGCTGCCCCAGTTGCTCTGGGATAAGATTCTTATGGTCAGGAACAAAAGAAAGGCATAATCATTTTCTCAAATAGCATAGGATTGCCTAGGCTTTAGGAACTAAGTGGTACAAGAAACTAAGAGACACACCAATAACAGGCAACAGAGGAGCAAAGGCTAGTGACCTAGGAATAGATACGTGTGGCTGAAACAAGACTCAGACAGTGACGATAAAAACAATACCTGTGAGGGGAGACCTCACAGCCACAGAGTACTGTTTATAAAAAACTCAGTGGGGCACATCCACTTCTCTTGACAAGGGAACTGTCAGAGGCCAGTGGTTAAGGCAGTGACACAGCAAAGGCCACTATAACAATATCAGGGTTCTACCCTTTTCTCCTTAGTCAGAAATCTGTAATAGGCAAACACAAACACTTTAGTGTTAGGAGGCTGTGGGCTCAAAGTGAGTCATGTGCCATGCAATGAATCTCAAGCCTCAAGGGTCCAGGAGACAGGGATGAGCAGCCCGGAGCAGGTGCACTGGCAATATGAGCCATGTGGTCCAATAAATGAACAGTGGAGAATGGGGAGGATGAGCTAAATCAATTTCAAAGCCTAAATCAATATCAAGGACCAAATCTGGATCCTTGATATTGCTGGAGAGGGGATGTTCAAAGGCTGCCATTGTGAACATTTTAGGAGATTTTTGATGGTCTTGACTCTAGCAAAAAAATTCTCTGAGAGGAAGGAGCAACACTTTCATCTGGTTTTATGCATCTAGTGAGCTATGATGAAGGAGGACATGGGAAGCCAGCAGTGTGCAGTCTTCTGGGAGCATGGATCTTCGTGGGCAGAAAATCCTGCCAATAGAAGTTAAATCAACTCTGGACTCTCACTTTCCATGCATTTTCTCTACTGTATTAAGGTTAAGTTGGAGGGAAAGAAAATTCCAAAGGGAAGGCAGTAAAAACACTGCTTTTTTAAAAAAACAATTAATACAATGAACAAATCAGGTTTTTAATACTAATGAACATTGTTTGATGTCTGTATGTCTGAGCAAAAGCATATTTGAAAAAATTTTGGGAAGTATGAGCTCGTAATAAACATGAGCTCATAATAAATATTTAATCATCAAATACAATAGCATAGTTAGCATTCAAATACACTATTGTATGTTGTAAAGATGTATTAATACAATAAAATTTTGCCATTCACTAGCTGTAACAGTGAGATGGGGAGCTGAATGAGTGGAAGGAGACTTTACTTTCCATTTTGTACTCTTCATGCTACTTGAATATTTTGGACGGCGTGCTTATGTAATTAATATGTTAGTCAAACAATGCTATTATAGTCTAGGCTAGTCCTGGAAATAATGATGAATTGGGAACATTTCTATTTGGAAGCTTCATTCTCTTCTCATGAATCCTCCTTCCTCTAGATCTTTCAACCCCCATCAAAACCTTTCTTCTTCACATTAGAATATAAGTTCTGATAAGAGTTTACATAATGAAATTTTGATTCATTAATAATTAAAGCTTTAAGCTAAAAGCATTCAAAACAAACCTTGGGGCCGGGTGCAGCAGCTCACGCCTGAGTCACGCCTGTGATCTTACCACTTTGGGAAGCTGAGGCAGGAGGATTGCTTGAACCCAGGAGTCTGAGACCAGCTTGGGCAACATAGGGAGATACTGTCTCCACAAAAATATTTTTAAAAATTAGCTGGGCATGGTGATGCTCTCCTGCAGTCCTAGCTGCTCTGGAGGCTGAGGTGGGAGGACTGTTGGAGCCTAGAAGTTTGAGGCTGGAGTGAGCTGTGATCACGCCACTGCACTCCAGTCTAGGAGACAGAGCAAGACCCTCTGTCTCCTAACAAAGCAAAACAAAACAAACAAAACAGACTTTGAGACTTGCCCTGTTTTTTTTTTTTAGGAAAACAACAGATGTAATAACAGAAGCAATCCTTTCCAGTCTCCTGTAGCTCTCAGAACCCTCAACTATACACACAACCTCTTAATTTTTTTCATAACTAGATTCCTGAAAAGAGTAATTTTCTTCTTTTTTAAAACTGAGCATAATCAGCCTCATGGTACTTTCATTGTTGAAGCTCCTTGGTTGTGATCTAGGGGAATATGTGAGAAGCTGAAGGTGTAGAAATTGAATTGAATGAGCTGCATAGAAATAATGAGCCTGGGGTCAGAGTTGGTGCTACCCAGGGAACAGCCAGCCTGCTTTCATGGTCAGCCTCCAGCAATGAATGAGGTCTTGTTACCCAGTGGTGTCCGGGGAACTGTTTCACTCTGAAGAGTCCACTGAGGTTGTGGGATATGGTAAATATTTAATAATAAGCTCTGTGGGGAACAAAAAAAGAGAGGGGTGGGAGAGGGAGGGAGGGAAGGAGGGAGGAAAGAAGGAATGGAGGGAGAGAGGGATTCTGATTTGTAGTGTTTCCCAATTTTTATGTCAGCCTCCCAAGCTGACACCAAGTCACTGAACCTGGAGTTGGGAAGAGAGGTGTACCATTGGCCCTCCTTAGCCAGGACAAGTCAACTCTAGCAGACCACTGCACTTGAAATAGGCTGCTTGAAAAATTTTTTAGCAATGTGCTTGTGTAATTAAAATATTAGTTATTCAGTTTTCAGGTACCTGCTGAGAAGCTCACCAGGTTTAACTTGGCAACATTATCTTCCTTAAGTGAGTTATAGGCTTCTGAGAGCCATGAGAAATGATGCCTTTTATAAATCTCCCGCTCCACAGTGAAAAGCCAAGATCTGCTGCCTAATGAGGTATTATTTTTGGAGGCAAGCAAGCAAACTCTGACCATTGGCTTATTATTTGCAATATTGCTCTGGAAACCCATTACCAAAGGAGCAATAGGTATATGGAAAGGAAAAGAAATTACTTTGGCTCAGAGCAAACAATATAACAGTGACATCAAACTAGAGGAAATGGGGTCTGGGATCCTGTGCATCAATTGATAGGTAATGAGAGCCTGAACTCCTGAAGGAGAAACCCACAGCAGAGCCCTGCATTAGCATATGCCAATTTATATCAGGCTCTAATGTTGGCAGAGCGGCTCCTAAATGAATAATTGCTGAAGGGGCAATTGTGGGAGTCATCTTTCGAAGAGATGTTTTATTTTTTTCCCTGGCCACAGCAAATACGAGTTTAATAATCCTTTCAATGGCTACTGTGTTATCATAAAATAATCTAAATGCTACTAAATGGTATTTAAAATGATTTCCAGACACTGGCAGACTTGACTGAATGGCAATTCGGCTGCTAATGCATCTCTAATACAGCATGTGAGAAGCACGGTAATGAGCCCACATTGTTGGGATCGAAATCCTTCACCATGGTTATTTTTGCCTCCAACTTTGACCCCCAGCCAGTTTGTGGCACCCTGCCCCACCCCTCACTTATTTCCACCTTATTTCAGGTCCCTGTTCAGACATGGGCTGTGGCATGAAAAGCATGGTGTCTACTGTTTTGTTCCCCTTTCCTCATTTGGTCAGTTGTAAGGTGCAGCACAACTGCTGGGAAGGGGGAATTAGAGAAGCAGGCAATCCTCCCTGAAGCCCCAAAGAGCAAGTAGCTGAGAGGCTAAAAAGAATGAAAGGTCTTGGCAATGCACTTTTGTTCATCATGTCTCCCCTCTGAGTATATGCACTCCAATCACATAAGGTACAGTGGGAGGTGAGGCTGAAACAAAAATTTCAGAAACTCTGAATTCATGATGGAATTATTTGCTATCTGAGTGAGATATACAAGGAGATAAGCTTAGTGTCCCCAGCACTGCAGTACAACACTGAATAGCTTATCAGCACCCTGGAAATCAGGGCATTCATGCCAAGGAAAGGCATGATTGCCTGTGTGCTTCTCTATTGAGACACAGAATAATTCAGAGATGAGAGAGACACAGTTTAGATTAAAAATGCTTTATTTGGGTAGCTTTTTTGAAAGGAAGATAATGGGGTACTTCCAGGTCTTAATTTTTGTTGTTGTCTTTGTTTTTACTGTGGTAAAATGCACACAATATAAAATTCTTAACCTGTTTTTAGAAAGATTTGAAATCAATTACAAGCTACAATCTGTGCTTCCCTTGCTCCCCCAGCGTGGGGAATAGAAGTGGGAAGCGCAGAACATCTTCCACCTCCCTTTCCAGATTACAGCAAAATGTCAAGAAGTGGTAAGGGAGGACTGGAAGCACAAGGACATTTACATCTCACACTGCTGACAGGCAGCCAGCTGGTGACGGTGCCCCAGAGCAGCCATGCAGAGAGAAAACCACCTCAGAGCATGGGAGGCTGGTGGGATCACAGGCTGCAGTGCTCCTGGAAAGGATGCGACGAGAATAGTGGATTTGCAGAACAGCAGAGCTGCCGCCTTGAACACCACTGACAGAACTCTGCAAATAGATGATGAATAAACTGGGAGAAGAGGGTCATGTGGGTCCTTCCAAAACACTTTCTCCATGTGATTTTCCTGGAAGAGGAATCAGCCAAAAATGATAAGAACCTGGATCTCCCATGCAACTATGACAACATACATATGTACAAAATTCAGGTTCATATGGGTGAGTTATCCCAAATAAATACAGCAGCCTGCTCAGACAAGCACTGTAGTTGAGGGTATCAAGTTTGTATTCTTAATTCCTGGAATGTTGTCAATTAATGTCAAACAATCACCAAATAAAATCTCAGTCGACTGGAAGAGAGACTCAAGGTACATCATGCTATAGACAAATTTATCTGGCATAAGACTGGTGAAGCAGCAGGAAATTCACGTACCTCATCAAGCCAGGATCTCAAAAGTCAAAATATTTTTCAGGTTAAAGTGAGAATCCCCTGAAAGATGATGAGGGATGGCTGGTGTTAACCCAGTAGTACATATGAGGGCTGAGGGAACAAAACGACAATACAATCCCTATGAGAAGGATATTTTCCCTGAGGTGAAGGAACTAACATTAATTAGAATATTTATATTGGGTTCAGGTTACAAATTCAGGCACAGAAGTTTTCTCTTTCCAACCCCACCCAAGGCTATCTGAGGAATATGAAAAATATAGGCCAGTATGTTTAAAATGGTGGATATCATCTGGTGAGGACCTCTCAAACCCTGTGACAGTGATACTGGGAACAATTCATTCAGAAAATTAGGTAACACCTGCCTTTCAACCTACAGGATTCATTTCTAAGAATTTATCCCACAGACATATGGTGCTTGTACATGAAGGTATATGTATACTGCTGTCTTTGTTACAGTATTCAAAATAGCGAAATAACAGAAACAAACTAAATATATGTCTACATGGAGGAGTTAAATGACTTTTTGTGGCCAATGTGCAGTATGCCCATGACATATTAAATGGAAAAAAAAAGTGGGAAAACAAAATAATATAATCTCATTTGCATTAAATAAGAGGAAAAGCAAAGCATATGTATGTTTATATTTGAACAGAAAATTGCAAGAAAGGTAATGCAAAAAACTGTATATGTTTACATTCAAAGAGGTAGTTAATTTCATGGTTGTGCCTCTTGAAATTAACAAGTTTATTTATTTCTTAGGGGTGTCATAACAAATTATCACAAATTTTGTGGCTTAAAACAATGTAATTTGATTTTCTCAGATTTCTGAAGGCCAGAAGTCCAAAACCAAAACCTGTTAGGTAGGCTCTCATCCTTCTTTGCCTCTTCCAGCTCCTAGTAGCTGCATAACCCCAACCTCTGCCTCTGCGTCTGTGTTTTCCACTCTTCTGGCCTCTATAAGGACACTTGTTATTGGATTTAGGGCCCACCTGGATATTCAGGATGATTTCATCTCAATATTCTTAATTATATGTGCAAAGACTCTTTTTCTAAATAAGGCCACATTCACATGTTCTAGGGTTAGCATATGAACATTTATTTTGGAGGTCACCATTCAACCCACTACAAGAAGTTACTAGTATTTTAAGACATGAATATTCCAGGAACTGTAACTATATGAAGCTCATTAGGAAGCACATATAGTTCTTTATTTCTATATATCTATGTCCCTTTTTCTTCCTAAGTATTGACTTAAGACTGCCATAGGGAATGCTTTTTGATGAGGATTGGGATAGAGAGGCATTCTTTTGGAGGAAAGAATCTTTAGGTTACAGCAACCTGGATAGGGGGCTCTGAAAGGTCAGAGCTCAACTAGAAGACAAAGAGGATGCTTGCCCAGCTTAGAGCTGAAGGAGCAGCCAGAAAGGAGATGGAGGCGGGTGGAATGGTTCTGGAAGCAGCTTCACCACATTCATGGCCTGTCTGGGTGGGATTTCTGTGGCTTTCACACAGCTAGAGTTATTGAAGCCTATTTCTGGTTTGTGGAAGGTAAGAAGGGAGAGAAGAAGTGGTTAGAGAAGTGAACTCTAACCACTGCAAGAACAAGATGGTTAGAGTTCTTGTTCTTGCAGTGGTTAGAGTTCACTTCAGCCAGCGGGGAGATGGTCAAAAGCCCCAGAAACCTGTGCTGACCACTGAATCAGGCTCTGCAGTGGGTGGAGCAGTCTCAGCTGATGCACCCACTGCAGAGCCTGATTCAGTGGTCAGCTGGCACCTGCTCTGGTTGGGGTTGGGGAGTGGGGGTAAGGAAGAGTGGAGGCTGGAAGAATTGGGCAGTCCTTTAATAGCAATAGAAGCAAGCTCATGTGGAAGTTCTCTCAGAGCTGCTCCCACCTCCTACAGCAACTGTGGAGTGCACAGTCTGGTACTGAAGCCTCTGGGACTTCCCTATGTTGGTGCTCTTGCAAGAAAAAGGAGCAGCCTATAGGTTCATCTGGCATTTTTTTCCCCTAGTGCTACTGAAAGACCAGGTGTAAGCTTGTGCCAGACAGCATCCCCCAATCCTATCCCAGAGCCGTGCCAGCCCTGTGCCCCTCCTCACCAACATCTGCACATTCCCTACATATTCTCTGTAGTGAGCCCAACCTCTAGTTCTAATATAGTTCTAATTTAGTTCTTGCATCTAAGATGTATTTTCCTGGTACTTGGAAAGGGATGTTTTACAGATAAAATGGGTAGAAAAGTCACCCTGTTGTTTTTCACAGTTGAGGGTTATTTGAGAAGAAACAAACCAGCAAAAAATCAGAAAGGATAACCAGGGATGACAGGAATCACACAGGTCAAGTTTGCAGCTATCAGAGGTTCTTGGGAGCTTTCTCAAGTGAATAGAGATTTCTCCTTCTACATTCTTCTTTTTTTTTTGAGACAGAGTTTCACTCTTATTACCCAGGCTGAAGTGCAATGGTGTGATCTCGGCTCACCGCAATCTCCGCCTCCTGGGTTCAGGCAATTCTCCTGCCTCAACCTCCTGAGTAACATTCTTAAGCTGCAAAGAATGGTTAACTTCTTGGTATTCTGGTCAAGTTTAGCATGACACCCTAGAGGCACTTCTGAGCTTCTCCTCAACTAATAGCTCCACAGAAAGCTCGGGGCAGCCGGGAGCAGCAGGTGCTCACCTGAAAGCTGGTCTTCCTTGGGACTAAAGCAGGGGCAGCACACAGTAGAATGCCAACTGTGAAGTAGAACACAATTGTCTTTGGAATTCTAACTACTTTATTTTAAAACATTTTATTTAAGAAATAAATTGTATCATGTATATTTGAGGCTTACGACAGGATGTTATATATGATACTTGTAGACAGTAATATGGTTTCTATAGTGAAGCAGATTAACAGCCATCATCTCCCATAGTTACTTTTTATTTTTGACAAGAGCAGCTGAAATATACTTATTTAACAAAAATCACTGATTGAATTTATTAGCTAGTCTGTATGTGCTCCATTACAGCTCTAGACTCCTTCACCCTCCATACCTGCTACTTTGTGTCCTCTAACCTACATCTCTCCATTTCTTCCCCACTACACGCCCTGCCCCAATAACTACTTTTTTGTTCTCTAACTATGAATATTTGAATATTTTTTAAAAAGATTCCACATATAAGTGAGAACATGCAATATTTTTTTCTGTGTCTGGTTTATTTAGCTTAAGGCCTTCATGTCCATCCATGTTGTGGCAAATGGCAGGACCTCCTTTTTAAGGCTGAATAATATTTCATTATATATGTATGTATGTATTTGTGTGTGTGTGTGTATGTGTGTTTGTGTATATCTCACATTTCCTTATCAATGTGCCCATGTTCCCAAGTGCATGGTAGCAATATTCACAATACTCAAGACACGGAAACAATCTACCATTTTTTGTTGTGGCAAATGGCAGGACCTCCTTTTTTTTTTTTTTTTCAGCGTTCTTTCTTTTTTTTTTTTTAATTGCATTTTAGGTTTTGGGGTACATGTGAAGAACATGCAAGATTGTTGCATAGGTACACACATGGCAGTGTGATTTGCTGCCTTCCTCCCCTTCACCTATATCTGGCATTTCTCCCCATGCTATCTCTCCCCACCTCCCCACCCTCCTGTCCCTCCCCCATTTCCCCCCAACAGACCCCAGTGTGTAGTGCTCCCTTCCCTGTGTCCAGGTGTTCTCATTGTTCAACACCCACCTATGAGTGAGAACATGCGGTGTTTGATTTTCTGCTCTTGTGTCAGTTTGCTGAGAATGATGGTTTCCAGGTTCATCCACGTCCCTACAAAGGACACGAACTCATCATTTTTGATGGCTGCATAGTATTCCATGGTGTATATGTACCACATTTTCCCTGTCCAGTCTATCATCGATGGCATTTGGGTTGGTTCCAGGTCTTTGCTATTGTAAATAGTGCTGCAATGAACATTTGTGTGCATGTGTCCTTATAGTAGAACAATTTATAATCCTTAGGACCTCCTTTTTAAGGCTGAATAATATTTCATTATATATGTATGTATGTATTTGTATGTGTGTGTGTGTGTATATATATATATATATATCTCACATTTTCTTATCAATGTGCCCGTGTTCCCAAGTGCATGGTAGCAATATTCACAGTACTCAAGATACGGAAACAATCTACCATTTTTTGTACTTTCCTCCAGCTGCCCCTTGGTGGCTCCCCACCCCCCAGCCCAGGAACCTGCTGTTCCCTTTAGCTCCCTGCACTCATTGCTTAGGGCTCCCACAACCAAGTGCCGCAAAGCAGTTGGCTTAACATTTATTTTCTCACTTTTCTGAGGCCCAAATCAAGGTGTCACAGGGGGATACTCTTTCTGAATCCCCCAGGGAAGAGTGGTTTTGCCTCTTCCCAGCTTCTGGTATTTATTGGTGCCCCTTGATATCCTTTGTCTGGCAGTTGCCGTTGGCCTCCTTCCATCCCTGCCTCCATCATCACGTGGGTTCTCTCTTCATGTGTCTGTGTTCTATAATCAGAACTTCCTGCCAATAGGAAAAGTACAACACCAGGAAAGTCAAGAAACTGGTGTCATTCTCATTCCTATCACATTGAGTAGATGGGTGACTTTTATAAACTCAGTAGCTCTCTCTTGTTTTTCATCATCTAGGAACAAAAATGATTTATAATGTTCATCCAACTAGGAAATTATAAGGAACTTTTGCTTTGACTCTTTTGCTCAGTCTTAATTTTTTATGTGTCATGTAGTTGGCCCTCTGTAACTATGGGTTCCATACCTGTGAATCCCACCAAATCAGCTCAAAAATATTAAAAAAAAAAAAAAGAATGATTGCAGCTGTACTGAACACATGCAGAATTTTTTCTTGTTATTATTCCCTAAACAATAGAGTATAACAATTATTTATATAGCATTTGCATTGTAATAGCTATTATAAGTAATCTAGAGATGATCTGAAGTATACAGGAGGATGTGCATAGGTTATATGCAAATACAGCCCCATTTTATATCAGGGACTTGAGCATCCATGGATTTTGGTGTTCGAGGGAGATCCTGGAACCAATTCCTCATGGATACTGAGGGAAGACCATATTAATTTTATAGCAATTTCTTTTCAAATGGGTGGCAAGATGGTGGTGGAATGTAGTCATTTTTTTTTCCAGCAGTGTTTACTAGTAAAGGGGAGTATTTTGGAATGCAGTAGTGCAAGTGTATCTCCTCTGATACTTCAAGCATGGGAGAATGCTAATAAGGAAACCAGAGACCCTGGGGAGTGTAAAATTTAAAAGCAGAAGGAAATGAACCCCTACCTACAAGCCATCTGATCTCCTCATATCCTACAAAAAGGGTGAAGTGTGAGGTGTGAACCACAGTCCACGTTGCCCCTTTGGGTCACCCCACAGTCTAACAGTGTTGGGCTTTATAGGCCATCCACGAGTAAGGGGTGATGTAAAAGTGTACTGCTTAAAAGTAGTCTTTGGAGTCCAGTGACATACTTTGACATTCGAACTTTGCTCCTGACTAGCTTAGGAATATAACTTTGCAAGGTGATCCAATTATTCTAAGCCTCCAGTTTCTCATCTGTAAAATGGTGGTAATAATCCTATCAGAGAATTATCCCAAGGATTAGATGAAAAGTGTAAAGAACTTCACATGGTGTTAGGCACATACTAATTGCTCACTGGCTGGCAGTTTTATCATTATTTTTGTTCCCAATTTCATTTCTACTTTGCTGTTAACAGTGAATATGAGTTACTTACAGGCTATTAAAAAGCAATAAAAGTAGAAATACCAAAGTAGTGACATAAAAAAATTACATAAAAAAGAAACTGAATTTCATTTGGATTTAGGTCAACAGAAAATCAGAATTTTTGAGCTGGATGGAGCTTACATGTTTCCATTATTTCTTACATGCAGAAACCAAAGTTCAGAGTAACGTGTCAAAAATCATATAACACATTAGAGGAAGAATTAGGACTACAAGCCATAGCCTCTAGCTCCTATCCTAGAGTTTTGTGTGTTGCAGTAGAAATTCTGATTTCCAAGAGAAGGCAAATGAGAAAAGAAAAATAGAAGCATTATTTACAATTTGGAATGTTAGAAAATATTCTAATATTCTAATCTTACTAGATTCCTGCCAGCACTATAGGGGCAGCATATTAAATAGCAGCTTGATCTACGTTGACCTGTGTCTTCTACTAGAAAGGCATCTGAATAAAGCAGCTACAAAATAAAAGCAGTTTCCCTCCCTCCCTCCCTCCCTCCCTCCCTCCCTCCCTCCCTCCCTTCCTTCCTTCCTTCCTTCCTCTCTTCCTATTATTTGCATGAGCATACTGGGCATGACCTAATAAGAACTGCCAAATTATCGCTGCAATGTGGTTGCCAACAATACTATTAATTGTCCTAAATAAAACAGATAAATTATTGGACTCCATGGTTAAGTGGCAAGGATGTGAGCCTAATAAACTGTATGTGTGCATTGAGCAATGAGGCCATGTCGATTTCTTAGGCACATACACAAAGCAGTGAGAACAGAGTATTAGTGCTTAATTGATAATGTTAGAAAATGAAAGCTTCCCTGGAGGTGTGAAGGAAAAACAGTAGCACTTATGAGAACTCATACTATAGTCTCCTGCTGGAAATTATTGGCATCGATGGCATATAAATCTGAATTCTGCTACAGAGGTTATAATATGTTTTCTGAGAAGCAAATACTGATTATATGATGGAACAGTGGGTAGAGCCTCAAATAAGAATTCTTGAGACCTGGATTTTGATGCCAGGCTTCCACAGTCTTGCTTTTTTCATAATTCTGGGTAACTCAATTTCTTAACTTTTCTCTAAGATTCCTAATCTGTAGAAAAATAATTTTCTCCACAGAATATATATATATACATACATATACACACACAAATATATACACGTGTTTGTATTTTTTTAGTATTATATACATATGCATATATAATGTATACACATGCATATAGAAAAATAATTTTCTCAGATTTTCTGCAAACTCTAGAAGGATGAGAATTTTGCTTTAAGATCCTAAGACTTTATGGAAAAAATGGAAATGGTGAATGAGTTTTAACTAGCCCTGTGGAAATTAAAGATACACAAATTAATATCTCTGAAAACAGTAAAATTATATATTAAGTATAATAAATGGCATTTATGTGTCTGTGGTAGGCAGGACTGTAGGCTATGGTCCCCATTATTTCCACCTCCTGGTGTACACACTCAGTATAATTGCCTCCTCTTGAGTATTGGTGGGATCTACGAATAGAATGAAATATCTGTGATTAGATTATGTAATACGGCAAAGGTGTAAAGATTTCAGTGAAATTATGGTTCCCAAACCAGTCGACTTTTGAATTAATCAAAAGAGACATTATTGTTAGTGGGTCTGACTTAATCAGATAATCCCGTTAAATAAAGCACCTAGAGGCCAAAGATAAAGACGTCAGAGACCCTCTCCCTCAAACACCGTAGCTTCTACAGCTTCAAGATGAAATCTACTAACAAATGTGGCTTAAAATCCTAAGCCAAGATGAGACTCCAGCCTCAGACAACACCTTGATCACAGCTTGGTGAGACCAGAACAGAGGACCCTTCTAAATTGTACTTGAATTCTTGACCTACAAAACTGAGATAATAATAAATGTGTATTGTTTTCAGTCACAGCATTTGTGATCATTTCCAATACAACAATAAAAAAACTAACATAGTATCTTAATCTCATTAACGGAGCTGTGTATAATGTCTCTGTTACTTTCCTGTAACCTCTATAACAAATCAACACAAACCTAGTGGTTTAAAACAAAACAAATTTATTCTCTTATAGTTCTGGCGGTCAGAAGTCCAAAAGCAGGTTCGGTGGGTTAAGATTATTGTGTTAGCAGGTCTGCTTCCTTCTGAATGCTCTGAGGGGAAAATCTGTTTCTTTGCCTTCTTCAGCTTCTTGTATTCCTTGACTTATGGCCCATTCCTCCATCTTCAGAGGGTGGGACTCTATTCTCTGCTTACATCATTACATCATCCTCTCCTCTGACTCTGAGGACTCGCACATCTCTCTTAAAAAGATCGTTGTGATTACATCATGCCAACTAGATAATCTAGGATAATCTTCACGTCTCAAGGTGTCTGACTTACTCACATCTGCCAAGTCTCTTTTCCTATATGTGATACTATGATTATAAATATTATATACAGATCACAATATATAGATCACTATGTAACCATATACATATATATGGTTTTATCGACAGTTCTTAGATCAGAACTTTCATAACTGGGAGTTAGTCTTTTATTATAATCCTGGGGTACTTTGGGCCTCAGGAAACAAAATCTTTCTGACCTTCTCTTGTCCTCCTTTCACCTGCCCAAGGCAGGACTCTAATATGCTTGTGGGTCATCAGACCCTCATTGTATAAAGGGTCCTGCCCCATAATCTGGAGAAAGGAATGTTGCACAGAGAGACCAAGAAGGATCTAAATAGATAGGACTTGCTGGGTTTATATCATAATTTTTGGCCAATCACATTTTGAAACAGTTGTCTGTGCTTCAATCATAGATAACCAATGAAGTCTCCATGAAAGGCTTAAAGGACAGAGTTTGGGAGCTTCCAGAGAGCTTAACACGTGGAGGCTGGTGGAAAGGTAAAGAAAAACTCATCTGTCTGCCAGGAGGGTGGGGCACCTTAAGTCCACAAGGACATAAGTTCTTGTGCTTGAGACCCTTCCAGATCATGCCCTCTGTATCTCTTCATCTGCATGTTTATTCGTACTCTTTTAAATATCCTTCATGATAAACAAGTCAGCCTAAGTGTTTCCTTGAGTTCTGTGGGCCACTCCAGCAAATTAATCAAACCCAAAGAGGGAGTTGTGGGAACCCCAACTTGAAGCCTGTTAGTCAGAAGTTCTGGAGGCCCAGACTTGTGACTGTAGCAGACAACAGCTGGGTGTCCACAGTTCAGTTCTGACACTGTCTATCCAGAGATAGTGTTGGATCCCACAAGTTGGGGGCTCGGTTCCACAGGACCACCCACCTTTCCCCTCTAGTCTTATTCTGTGCTGATAATTGTGGTGGTATGAGTAGAGGAAAAACATGATCTGAGAGAGTTTTTCCCAAAACACCGTATAATGTAACATTTATAAATTCTGAGATTAGAACATGGACACATTTTAGAGGGCATTATTCATCCTACCATAGTGACCCTCCAGTCTCCAAAAAGTCAAATCCACTGCACATGCAAAATACATTTCCTCTGTCCTGAGCTCAGAGTCTCACCATTGCACTGGTGTTTTGATCCTGAGATAATTCTTTGGGAGAAGAGTAAGGCATTGTTCATGATAATAATGATGGAAATGAATGGAAACTCTGAATCCTCTACCTCTTCTAATGAATGGAACTCCAATCTCTTAATTCAGTCTGCTCAAGGCTTTCATAAACTTACTGGCACTACATTCTCACACTGTTATAAAGAAATACCTGAGACTAGGTAATTTATAAAGAAAAGCAGCTTAATTGGCCCACAGTTTTGTAGGCTGCACAGGAGGCATAGCAGCTTCTGCTTTTCAGGTGGCCTCAGGAAGCTTCCAATCTTCCTGATTGGCAAAGAGGGAGGGAGGTACTTCACATGCCCAGAGAGGAAGAAGAGAGAGACTGGGGAGGCGCCACACACTTTTAAACAA
This sequence comes from Cebus imitator, assembly GCF_001604975.1. Lineage (NCBI taxonomy): Eukaryota > Metazoa > Chordata > Mammalia > Primates > Cebidae > Cebus > Cebus imitator. Next base: position 2,185,266 of record NW_016107582.1, read on the forward strand.
CGAGATCTCACAAGAATTCACTATCACAACAACAGCATCAAGGAGGATGGTGATAAACTCTAAGAAACCACCTCCATAATCCAATCACCTCCCACCAGGCCCCACCTCCGACACTGGGGATTTGAATTTGACATGAGATTTAGGCAGGGACATAGACCCAAAACATATCACTGGCCATGACAAATATTTGTATAGACACCCTGGGAGTATTCTGTCCACCTTTGCTTAGAAAGCATAAAATATGGGCCAAGCAGTCTTGTTCTGAATGAAGGTCTATTTGTAAATCCTTAGAGGGTGGTTGAGCATTAATCACACCTTGTTCAAGGTCTATTCTCAGGCTATCCTAGTGATCTTGCATAAAGCAAAATCTTTAAGTAGCAGGCCTTTATAAACTAGTTTTCATGAAAGACTTTGCCTCTGATGTTATTCTTTGCAAAGTGCTAGGTGCGTTAGCAGCTAGCGGGAATGCTGTGCTTTGCCAAAGCACACCCCCTTTCTTTTTTTTTTTTTCCTTCTCTTCTCCCCGACTCAGCACACCACCTTTCTAACCTGAATATGCTGCCTGCGGTTTCTTTGGTTCATTTACAAACTCAGTCATATTAAAATGATGCCTCCCTGAAAATATAATCCAAACAACCTGTTTATGAGACAAAGCTGAGCTTAGTTTTTCTATGATAAGAGTAATAAATGGTGATAAAGCAAATGCTTTCACAATTATCTGCCACTACCTTGACAAAATTTTAGTGCATCTCAAAAGACAGAAAAACTGAGACATTTATTGAGTTTTAGAGTTTTGTTTAAGGCAAGTTTTTCGGTTTAAAGGCTTGATTAGGATTGAGTAACAATCATAATATATTAGGATTTGTGAACCCAACAAAGCAGATTTAGAGCCAAGAAGTTCAAAGAATCTTGGAGAATAAGAAGTTGTTTCAGTTGTGTGATGCCATTGATTAAAGAGCTGGGTAATTTCATGTTCATTTAAAGGGTTTTACAAGGAAGCTGCTGAAATAAATAATAAAGTTATTTGTAACTGTTGTCTTTTGGGGCAAGATTTTCCTGGAATAATAAAGTCATATTGATGAAAGCAGTGGCATAATAAGGTCATGTTAACATGGACAATAAGTTGTGCAGATACAGATGGTTTTGTTTTTTACAACAAACAATTTTGGAACACATACTAGGAAGTGGTGGAAACATAGTGGTGAATAGAAGGGACATGAAAGATACTGAGAGTCTACTGAAGAGATAGACAAGTAAATAGTCATTTTTAAGAAAACTTCAGTTACATAAAATAATATGGATGAGTCTTACAAACATAATGTTGGGTTAAAAAGCAGGAGCAAAATAATACACACAGCATAGTGCCGTTTCTATAACATGTAAAAAGAAGATCCTAAGGCAACTGAATTGTATTACTTAAGGATGTATATACATAGGTGACGAAAACAAAAGAAACTAATTACCATAGAAATTAGAATAGTGACTACTTTAGGCAGGAAGAGAGAATTGTGATATTTATTTAAGGGATGCCTGGATGGTTTTGGGGTGCCAGCCATGTTCTATTTGTTAACCTGCATTGTAATTATACAAGTATTTGCTTTAGTACAATTTGTTAAACTTTACATGTAAGTTTATGTACTTTTCTGTTTGTTTATAGTTTATAATAAAATTTGTTAAAAAGCCAATCATATATGGTATTATAATAGTGTTGTCATGGGAAGAGTACTGTAAGACTGACTGATACTATAGCAGTACTTTATGGAAAATTTTAATGTAGGAGGCAAAAATTTACATTTGGTAAAAAATTCTTAAAACCTAATAAAATGACATAATTCTGTGCATATGACAGCATCCCTTAGTAAGTTCAACAAAGTGTGTAAAGGTGTATTTGCATAATTTTAATGTTTCAATCAAACATTTTGGTGGTTGCTTGGATAAGGGAGAAGAAAGTCAAGGATAACAGGCTATCGAAGTAGACGTATGCTGGGATCATTGCTACACTAAAAAAACCTACTCTTGAAAAACAAGAATAGTTTTGGGAGGTGAAAAGAGGATTGGTTTGGAACATTTTGAGTTGGTTGTGCTCTTGGGATATCCAGTGGAGATGTCCAATCAGCTGTCCTATTTGTAGGTTTGACACATCAGTGAGAGCTGTGAACTGGAAATAAGGAACCTGGGAGTCATCAGAATAAACATGCAAAATTGAAACCAGAAGAATTAGTAGGGCCATGAGAAGATGAACAGGCTGACGATAGGATCGGTTCATTTTCAAAACTCAGCCATATTAGTATGGGAAAGAGCATGGCCATTGCTACCTCCTTTCAGCCCTAATTCTGGACAGTTAGCTGAAATAAGTCCCCTGTATTTTAGGGTCATGACACTTCCAGGAAGACATCATTCAGCACTCCCAAGCAAGAGCAACTCCCAGGGAATACCACTGAATCATTTATTTCTAATTTATGGCAGTGTAAGCATCCCCAAAATATTTATTGAGAGACTTAGCTTGAATGTTACCAATTGCTCACAAGAATTGGGTGCAAATGCTAGTCAGAATGACTATTATTAAAAAATAGCAGATGTTGGTGAGGTTGCAGAGAAAAGGGAATGTTATGCACTGTTGGTGGGAATGTAAATTAGTTCAGCCACTGTGGAAAGCAGTTTGAAACTTCTCAAAAAATCTAGAGCCACCATTTGACCCAGAAATCCCATTACTAGGTATATAACCAAATAAAAATAGATGATTACACCAGACAGACACATATACTCATATGTTCATTGCCACACTATTCACAATAGCAAAGACATGGAATCAACCTAGATGCCCATCCATGGTGGCTTGGATAAAGAAAATGTGGTATATATACACTGTGGAGTCCTATGCAGCCATAAAAAAAGAATGAAATTATGTGTTTTGCAGCAACATGGATAAAGCTGGAGCCATAAACCTGAATGAATTAATGCAGGAACAGAAACCCAAATACTGCATGTTCTCGCTTACAAGTGGGAACTAAATACTGAGTACACCTGGACATAAACATGGGGACAACAGATGCTGTGGACTAGTAGATAGGAGAAGGAGAAAGGGTGTGAGTAGACAAACTACCTTGGGTACCATGCTCCTTACCTGGGTGCAACATACCTGTGTAAGAAACCCACACATATACACCCTGTATCTAAAATAAAAGTCGAAAATGTTTAAAACTCAGACATAGAAGTAAAACAATACAGGAGGATATGGCCACCATAGAATATGACCAAGTATTCTCATCTTCCTAAGGGCTTTGCTTTGTTTTAGCCCCATCCTTGTCTAGTGTTTGATGCAAGCATCCTGGGACATCATGAAGAGTTCAAATTATGTTTAATATATCGTAGTTCTCTGAGATCCTTTTATGGAAATATTAATGGAATAAATTATAACTAAGTAAATACTGTTTAAGAAGGCAAATAAACAAATGATACATTTGACAAGATTTTAAAACCAGTTAAAATCTAAAATAACATTTGGGTGTTTAATAAAAAGAAAACCTTTGATATATTAAAAATACCATCTAGAACAAATTGTCTCCTGAGATTTCCAAACTGAGAACATTTTCCTGTTTTCACTTTTATTATTGATATGTTTCAGGTGAGTGTGTTAAGTGAGTTGGAATTATATGAATGATTTCCTTAATGTCTTCTTTTTCTTGGCATATGGGGACCCAGTTCACTCCAAACAATTAGCCTTTGAGGTCAGTTCGGCAGACACAAGTCATTACCTGTTGCTTTAAATAAGAGTTTAACAAGCGTTTAGAAACCTTGGGACTCAAAAACAATGTCTAAGTCATTTTGCTGGGGGGAGGTAGTGAGTGAGTGTGGGCTATTTTTATTTCCAAAAACATGTTTCTTTACAAAGGATTCACTCCTAGGAGTCCTTTTTAAGCTGGACAACTTCCCTAAACTAAAATACCATTTAATTAATATCCATGTTCCATAAATTTTTTATGCCTCCATTTTGCAAAGAAAGATAAATATGTCACAAAGCTGGGCTGTGCAGATGGACAGAATTCTCTTAAAGTAGGTCCTTAAAAAGTGGAATATGGATATAGACACAGAGTGAGACAGTCAAGTGTCAAAAGAAATCTGTCGGCTTTTTAGCAGTTGAATAATTCAGAAGATGTGCATTAAGCCAACTTCTTAATTTCCCGTTTCCCCCCTTTCTAATTCTTTCCTTTTCATCCTGTGATCTTTCTTCTCTCTCCCTCAAAGCTATTTGTTGCAGAGATGCCCTGGAAAGCAGGTGGTCTTCCTTATATGACAGCATCTGCTGCTCAGAATGAGAGCCTGAAGATCTAAAGGAAATGAAACCGCAGTCCTATAAATGCCTTTTTAAAAATAGCCTTGTTTTTTATTATTTTTTGTTGAATCAACTGGAACATTTTCATTGTTCACAATAAAGCACATTGTCTAAAGGCAACGATTCTCCTCCTTTCACATTTCTGATACTAGGGTTTGTTTTTTCCCAATCATTTACTGGATCAGGTTTCTTCCCTAAGATTTTACAAATGGTGTGGGTGGCTGCAAACCCTCTGAAGGTTTTCTAAAGCCATTTGTTAACAATATCCTCTCAGCATTGACTCCAGCCTTTATAGTTGTGATTGTTAGTGAGGCTTCAAGGGCACGGTGGTGTGTTTTTATTCTTCCAGGCCTTGGGGAGAAAAGAAATCCCAGGAGGACTTTTGGCTGGCTTATTATCATCCAGAAACAAGAAATCAGAAAGCCTAAGCTAAAAGGCTGAACATGTTTTTAAACTATTTAAACCTGATTGGACAGTGTGGCATATGTAATAAAAAAGAACAGGGGTTCGGTGCTCCTAAGGACCTGAATTTAAATCCCAGATCTGCTACTTACTAAATGTGTAACACTGGTCACTCAAGACATTTTTTTGTTTTGTTTTGTTTTGTTTTGTTTAAGTCTCGCTCTGTTGCCAGGTGGGAGTGCAATGGCACAATCTCGGCTCACTGCAACCTCTGTCTCCTGGGTTCAAGCGATTCCCCAGCCTCAGCCTCCCAAGTAGCTGGGACTACAGGCACGTGCCACCATGCCTAGCTAATTTTTGTATTTTTAGTAGAGACAGGGTTTCACATTGTTAGCCAGGATGGTCTCGGTCTCCTGACCTCTTGATCTTTCCACCCTGGTTGTGCTGGGATTACAGGTGTGAGCCGCTGCGCCTGTCCCGGTCACTCAAGATTTTAAGCCTTAGATTCTTGCCTGTATATAGGTATGATGTATAATGTTAGCTATTTGATAGGCAAAAGATATTTTTGAACCCCAGTTTCTTATCTGTAAAGTGGGTATAACAATGCCCATGTCATAGTGTTGCTGGAAGGACTAAAATTACCTAACAAGGCTTGTCATGCGAGCCCTTGAGAAACATTAGCTTCCTGTGGGGGTCACCTCCCTTTTCTCTCTCTCCATTCCTCTGTCCAGCCCACATCACCATCCACAGGCATTTATGGCATATTAGGACTGGCATTCTTACTCTATCCTCTGCCTTTTATGGGGAAAATCTGGATGAGATGGAACCTGCCCCAGCCTGTTATGCTGCTCCCTGAACTTTGATTCACAGGTGAGACGCTTTGTCTTGTCTGGGAGACTGCTGGAAGCAGGTCCATCTCACACCCCACTGTTACGCAGAGAGGAAGTGGGGCCACTCGATTTGACAGAAGACAGTTCCTCTTTGAACCCCTGCCCAACCTGTCCTTTTCTGGTTTTCCCCAGAGCTATGAAATGTGATAGTGAGCTGTAGGAGTCATTGCTTTAGGACCATGAAACGAATGTTTGGGGTTTGAGGATGCAAATGGCCCTCACATGTCTCCAGCAGCTCATCAGTGGACACCAGTTTTGGAATCAGACAAATTGCCAGTAACAAAGGTTGTTTGCTCACATTTTGTTCTTGCTACTCACTTTCACTGTCTCTCCCTCCTGCTTTTCTCCTTTAGGCTGGTATCACTTCCCTGCCCCAGGGTGACTGGTAGGCACATCAACTGTCATTCCAGTGGGATTCTCACCCTGGGCTCTTTGGGTGGGTTGAATGGTTCCATGAAACATGTCTTCATGGAATCATATGGATATTGTATGCCTTTTATTCTCTTTAATCTCCTGGCTCCTCCAGATCTCTGCTTTTGGCTTCAGTGCCAGATGCTTGAGATGTCAGTTGGCCAAGAAAGGTAGCCCCCATCTAAATACCTAATGCAGTAAAGAATAATTATCAAAGCCATCAGTTGTGATCCATTTCCAGGGGGAAAGTCAGAGAATTAGACAGCTGATTTGAAGAGAGTATAATTAAGTGCTACAATAAAAGTAAGCGCAGCAGCCTGTGTAAATAACAACTCACTCTGAATTTTTTTTCTTGGCTTTTTTTCCCTTCAAAAATGAAACAAAAAATGGTACAGCTTTATTGGGCAATAATTTATGTCCCATAACTTACAATTCGATAATTTCAAACAAATTTATAAAGATGTACAAACTCCAAGCACAGTCTGATTTTAAAACTTTTCCATTGCCCACTAAGTTCCCCACAAATCTGTTTGCAATGAACACCCACTCACACACTCCCAGCCCCAGCAACCATTGATCTACTCCCTGTCTTTATTTATTTTTTATTTATTTATTTTTTTTTTTTTACTCCATGTCTTTATAAATTTGCATTTTTTGTACATTTCATATAAATGGCATCATACAGTATGTATCATTGTGGATCTCACATTTTTCATTTACTATGTTTTTGAGGTCCATCCATATTTTAACACGTATCAGTGTTTGCATTCCTTTCAACTGCTGACAAATATTCCATTATGTGGATACACCACATTTTATTTATCCATTTATCAGATGCTTAGGCACTTGGATTATTTCTAGGTTGGGGCTATTATGGTACTGCTGTATGAATACTTATGTTAAAATCCTTCTACATATGTTGTTATTTCTCAGGTAAATTCTTAAGAGTAGAATTGGTGGTTTCTTTGGTAAGTTTATGTGTAATGTTTTAAGAAACTGCCGAACTGTTTTGGGTAGTGGATGTACCATTTTACATTTTCACAAGCAATTGATCAGGATACTATTTTTTCACATACCATTTTAGTTGACATGCAGTGGTAACTCCCTGTAGTTTTTGTTTTCTTAATGACTAATAATGTCAAGCACTTTCAAATATGCTTGTTAGCCATTCACATGTCATTTTGCTCATTTTCTAATTGGGTTGTGTTTCTGCTACTGAGCTTTGAGAGTTATTTATACATTTTAGATTCAAGTCTTTTATTTTTATTGAATCATAGCTCGCTGCTACCTTGAACTTTTGGGATCAAGTGATCCTCCCACTTCAGCCTTCTTAATAGCTAGGACTGCAAGCATGTGCCACTATGCCTGGGTATTTTTTTTTTCTTTTTGGGGAGATGCTCTGTTTCCCAGGCTGGTGTTAAACTCCTGGCCTCAAGCAATCCTCCTGCCTTAGCCTCCCAAAGCACAGGTATTACAGGTGTGAGCCAGTATGCCCAGCCTAGATACAAGATTTTTATCAGATATATGATTTGCAAATATTTTCATCCACTCTGTGGCTTGTCCTTTCATTTCCTTAATGGTGTCTTTTGAAGCACTCTTAATTTTTTTTTTTTTTTAGTTCTACTTTAAGTTCTGGGGTACATGTGCAGAACGTGCAGTCTTGTTACATAGGTATACAGGTGCCATGGTGGTTTGCTGCATCTATCACCCCATCATCTACATTAGGTATTTCTCTTAATGCTAGCCCTTCCCTAGCCCCCCATCCTCTGACAGTCCCCAGAGTGTAATGTTCCCCTCCCTGTGTCCATATGTTCCCATTGTTCAACTCCCACTTATAAGTGAGAACATGTCGTGTGTGGTTTTCTGTTCTGCGTTAGTTTGCTGAGAATGATGGTTTCCAGCTTCATCCATGTCCCTGTAAAGGACATAGACTCATCTTTTTTGTGGATGCATAGTAGTCCAAGATGTATATAGCATTCTTAATTTTTATGAAGTCCAGTTTGCCAGGTTTTCTTTTTCCCCCCTCTTATGGCTTGTGCTTTGGTTTTAACCTAAGAACTCCTTGACTAACCAAAGGCCATAAAAATCCTCTCATGTGTTTTCTTCCAGACGTGTTATACTTTTAATTCTTGCATTGATATTGATGATCCATTTTGAATTAAAGTTTGTATATTGTGCTAGTACAACCGTCTGTTGAAAAGACAATCCCTTTCTCACTGAATTGTCTTGGCACTTTTATTAAAAATCAATTGACTAGCTGAGCGTGGTGGCTCACGCCTGTAATCCCAGCACCCTGGGAGGCTGTGGCAGGTGGATCACTTGAGATCAGGAGTTTAAGACCAACCTGGCCAATATGGTGAAACCCCATCTCTACTAAAAATACAAAAATTAGCTGGGCATGGTGGCACAGGCCTGTAATCCCAGCTATCTGGGAGGCTGAGGCAGGAGAATTGCTTGAACCAAGGAGGCGAAGGTCCTGGTAAGCCGAGATTATGCACCACTGCGTTCTAGCCTGGGCAACAGAAAAAGGCTCTGTCTCAAAGAAAACAAAATAAAAATAAATTGACCATAAACATAAGGCATATTTCTAGACAAATTCTGTTCCACTGATGTATATAGGTCTATCTTTACATAAATACCACACTGTCTTGATACTGTAGCTTTATAGTAAATACATTTGTTTTTCTTCAGAATTGCTTTGATTACCTTAGGTCTTTTGCATTGCCATTTTAAATATTAAAATTATCTTGTCAATTTTTATAATAAATACTTGAATTTTATAATCCATAAACATGGACTGTCTTTCCATTTATGGATATATATTTCAATTACTTTCAGTAATGCTTTGTAGTTGTCAGTATACAAATCCTGAGTTTCTTTTGTTAACTTTACAGTTAAGTAACTTATTGTTTCATTTTTATAAATGAAATTTTTTTAAATTTACTTTTCATTATTTCCTATTAGTTTACAAAAATAAAATTGAATTTTGGATATTGATCTTGCAACTTGTGACCTTACTAAAATCATTCTAGTAGCTCCACATTGTATGTGTGTGTTCCCTAAGAATTTCTACATGTCACCTGCGAGTATAGTTTTACTTCTTTCTTTCTAATCTGGTTGTCTTTAATTTCTTAGGCACACAGTTTTCTTTCACCATTAAGTATGTTAGCTGGAAATTTTTCATGGATACCTTTTACCAATTTGGAAAAGTTCCCTTCTATTCCTGGTGTGTTGAGAGATTTTAATCATAAATCAGTGTTGGATTTTGTCGAATGTTTTTGCTGCCTCTACTTAGATGGCCATGTGCGTTTTGTCCTTTACTATGTTACAATGGTGTATAAAAGTAATTGATTTTCAGATATTAAGCCAATCTTACATTCCTAGAACAAATCCCACTTGGTCTTAATAATAATCCTTTTTATATGTTTCTAAATTTGGTTTGCTAATATTTTAAGGATTTTTGCATCTATGTTTATGAGGAATATTAAATTACAGTTTTCCTGTGATGTCTCTGTCTGACTCTGGTATCAGGAATAAAGCTGGCTTCTTGGAATGGGTTAGAAAATGTTCCCTTCTCTTCTATTTTTGGGGGGAGTTTGAAAAGGATTGATGTTTTTCTTCTTTAAATGTTTGGTAAAATTCACCAGCAAAGCCATCTGGTCCTGAGCTCTTTTTTGTTGAGAAGATTTTTTTTTTTTTTTTTGCTACTCATTCAGTTTCTGTACTTGTTATAAGTCTACTCAGGTTGTGTATTTCTTCGAGCACATTTTGATCATTTGCGTGTTTTCAGGAATTTGTCCATTTCATCTAGGTTATCCAACTTGTTCACTTACAGTTGTTCATGTCTACAGCTTTATTTCTGTTTTTAGTGATTTGCATCTTCTCTCCCTTTTTTCTTTGTGAACTTACCTAAAGGTGTGGGAAACTTGTTAAGCTTTTTAAAGAATTAACTTTTGATTTCATTGATTTTTCTCTATTGTCTTTCTAGTTTCCATTTCACTTATCTCTGCTCTAATTTTCATTCTTTCCATCCCTCTGATGGCTTTGGTTTTACTTTGATCTTCTTCTAGTTCTCTAAGGTATAAAATTGGGTTATTGATTTGAGAGAGATCTTTCTTCTTTTTAAATATGGGCATTTACAGCTTGCTATAAATTTAACTTTGAGCACTGTGGCTGCTGCATCTTGTAAGTTTTGATATGCTGTGTTTTCACTTTCATTCATCTCAAAGTATATTCTAATTGTCTTATGATTTATTTTCTGACCAATTTAAGAGTATGTTGTTTAAGAATTCTCCAGTTTTCCTTATGTTATTGATTTCTAATTGTATTATTCCTTGTGATTGGAAAAGATATTTTGTAAGATTTCAATCTTTTATAATTTATGGAGACTTGTTTTACAGTTTAGTATATGGTCCATCCTGGAGAACATTCCATGTAGACATGAGAATGTGTATTCTGCTGTTGTTAAATGGAGTTTTCTATGTATGTCTGTTAGGTCTAGCTGGTTTATACCATTGTAAAAGTTCTCTGTATCCTTGCTGATCTTCTCTCTAAATGTTCTCTTGTTTCCCTCTTATGAGGACCCTTGAGAATAATACAATGGGCCAAGCTGGATAATCCAGGATAATCTCCCCATCTCAGAATTCTTAATCACATCTGCAAAGTCCCTTTTTACCTTTTAAGGAAAGATATGTACAAATTCCAGGGATTAGGAAGTGGGCACCTTTAGGATGCCATTATTCAGCCTATCATATTAACTATGTAGTCTTGCCTTAAATACTCACTAACTCCAGGGTAGAACAGGATTAACTCAGAAATAGGGAGAAGAGTAGGCAACTACAACAACGTGAGGGCAAAACAAAGTATCAAAATAGCATTTTGAAGCATTCCCAGACTGAGCTGATGGATGTTATTTTATCAGAATAAAAGGGACCCCAACTTATAGGACAGTGGAAATCAGGATGGAAAACTGTATGTATATATGTATGTATGGATGTACATGTGAATGTATGTATGTGCATATAGGCATATGTTTTGTTAGAGACAGGGTCTCACTCTGTCACCCAGAAGAGAGTATAGTGGCTCAATTCGTAGCTCGCTGCAGCCTTGAACTTCTGGGTCAAGTGATCCTCCCAAAGTGCTGGGATTACAGACATGAGTCTCTACATGCAGCCTGTATTTGATATATTTATTGTATTAATGCGACTTGGCAAGAGGTTTTACATGGGGGAGTCATTGTTACTTATGCTCCAATGTGGAGAAAATCTGAGCCTTTCCTAAATATTTGTGTTCTTTTTGTGTGTGTGTGTATGAAGGGCATGGGTATCAGAAGCATACTTTGAGACTCCAGATAGGAGTTTTATGATATAGTTTTCATTCCCAATAATAATAGTTATGGGTTTATTCCTCTGTGTGTCACACAAAATATGCTTCACAGTGGGGAGATTTTATAAATTAGGGTGTGTTTTCCACTGGGGTCTTTGTAATAAATTTAAAAAAATTCTTGGTTCGTCTTTATTTGTGTGACTTACATTATGTCTATCTTGAAAGACCTTGATCTGACTTCTATTCAATTAAGTTTTATGGCTTTGTACTCCACAGCCAAACCATAACCATAAACCTACAAGAAAAGTTATGGCTGAAAGAAAGAACACAACATGTTAACTGCCCTCTTTCCATCATTTAGAAATCTCTAGTTGTGAGCCAGGAAGTTTCTGACCAGGAAGTTCAATCTTAAATGTTGATGCTCCTTTGTTAGACTTTATTTTAAAATTTGTTTGTTTCTTTACCAAAGTAAGGACTTCTGAAGGATAACCACAAAATCCAATGGAAAATAACATGGGAATTTTGATAGCCTACTGAACTGTAGTCAGATAATGTAGTTTCATATCATGGTTCTGATACTTACAACTTGACCTTGTAAAAGTCAGATAATCTCTTTGAGCCTCAGTTTTCTCCCCTGGAAAATGAGGATAATATCTACCTCACACAGTTTTAAGAGTTACTAGAATGTGCTTTGAAAGGTGTAATGTACTAAACAAATGAAATGGATTACTACTACTTTCAAGTGTAAAAAGAACCTCTGCATCTTGAATAGTAATAATATACCTGCCCATATGTAAATTATCATTAAGAATGAATGTATTTGATGAGAACAAGTATTCCATTCAAAGGTTTGATAAGTTTTAAATATCTAGATCATATTGAACAAATGACGGGACAAATGTGAACACTTTGTTTTTGTTTATCTCCATGTAAGCAAATGAGTTTTCCCTCCATTTTTCAGCCACAGCCCCAACTCTGACCAGCCATCTCACAACTAATTGGTGTCTGGTTAGGAAAGACTAGATATGATAAATCTACCCCTACTACAAGAGAAAGAAGCTGAAGATACAAGCTCCTTTATTGATAGGTCAAATGTACCTAGTTTACATCAGTAAAACAAAATACTTGACCAAGTACATCAAAAGGGTAGGGAATAGGTTACTAATATTTAGAAAGAATTATTTAATAACATAATAATGAGCATCATACTCTCAAATTTAATTTTTTTAAAAAATGATGGCTTTAGGAATAGCAAGAGTAATTCAGAAAGAATTTCATTGAGAATATGAATCTTCTGGCCCAATATTTGTGAATATATATGTGATGTGTGCATTTGCACTTGCTCACACACACACATACACACTTGTGGTTCAATCAAGTGAAAAAAAATTACTTGGGATTTTAAAAATTATGTCTGTTTCCACTCTGGGTTTGAAATAAAATTAATGCTCTAAGGAGAGATAATTTCTCCCAATAATACCCCAAGAAGAGTTAAGGAAAATATTTCTCTCCAAACAATTTTAAATGATTGAGAGAATGCAATGGTGTAAAGATAGGGGCTTTAAAATTTTTTATTTTGAGAAAGGAGAAGCAAAAGAAAAAAATATAACTTCTTTGTTCATTAGCGTCATTCAAGAGCATGGAGATGCATATATAACTTTCCCTCACATTACATTGCTGGATTATAGCCCTATGGCCGTATCTACCTATCCATAAGTCTTGATGCCGTGCAAGCAAGCTTCAGAGACCAAAAGGGGACTGGGTTGGCAGAGATCAGGTCATGGGCTCTTGCTTTGGTTGCCAGCAGATGCCATAGTAAAAAGTAAGAATCTGATTTCCACTGAGATGTATCCAATAGGGAATTCACACAGCTTAGGAAAACTGTTTGATAATGAGGAGCTAAAAAAAAATTCAACTGCTTATTACATAATTAATTCATTAAGAAAAGTTGTGAACTTAGGATGATCAACAATGTACAAACTTCAAATTACTAATCCAAACATTTGTTGGTCATTCACAGAATTAGAAATAGAACCTTCTGTGGTAGATTGTATTTTGCAGATGACCACAATATCTCCCATCCCACGTCCTCGTCTATCCTCAGTAGGGAAGTCTCTTTTCACTTCCTTCGAATCTGAAAAATACAGCCATTTATATATTTTCTTGTTTATAACAGTCTTCTATACAGCCATCCACCCATTTATTCATGAATATATATATGTACATATACGCAGTGCTCAATTTGCCTTTTGTTTCTTGGGAAAATGGATACTATTATCAAACGCCAGGCTCTTTGCTAAATATATAAGCTCATTTAAATCTTACATCTTCTTTTGTATAGGTACTACTACCATTTTATATATGAACTTTGTGAGGTAGATGTCTTCTAGAACATGTTAGGTTCTTATTAGAGTTTGTATAGTAAATTTCAGTTTCTAAATTTTTTAATACTCCACACAGCTGCTATTTCTACCAAAGCATAGCTGTATAGTACAGCAGTAAGAATGTAAACTTTAGAGCTGGTATGTCTGTTTATTTATTGATGTATTTTATTTTTTACATATTGAGGCACAGTCTCACTCTGTCACCCAGGCTGGAGTGCAGAGGCTGTGTCTTGGCTCACTGCAACCTCTGCATCCTGGGTTTAAGAGATTCTCCTGCTTCAGTCTCCTTAGTAGCTGGGATTACAGGCACCTGCCCCTACACCCAGCTAATTTTTTTGTGTTTTTAGTAGAGATTAGGTTCCATCATGTTGCCCAGGGTGGTCTTGAATTCTTGAGCTCAGGCAATCCTCGCCTCTTAGCTTCCCAAAGCGCCTACATCAGGCATTTCTCTGGTGTTATCCCTCCCCATCCTCCCCGCCCTACCTCACTGTCCCTCCCCTCCCCTCCCTCCACCTCCCCACCTTGCCCTGTGAGTGTTATTCCCTTCCCTGTGCCCAAGTGTTCTCATTGTTCATCACCTGCCTATGAGTAAAAACATAAGGTGTTTGGTTTTCTGTTCTTGTATCAGTTTGCTGAGAATGATGGTTTCCAGATTCATCCATGTATCTACAAAGGGCATAAACTCATCATTTTTATTGCTGCATAGTATTCCATGGTGTATATGTGCCACATTTTTTTGTCCAGTCTATCATCAGTGGGCATTTTGGTTGGTTCCAGGTCTTTGCTATCATAAACAGAGCTGCAATGATCATACATGTGCATGTGTCTTTATAATACAACAATTTATAATCCTTTGAGCATATACCTAGTAATGGGATTGCTGGGTCAAATGGAATTTCTATTTCTAGGTCCTTGAGGAATCACCACACTGTCTTCCACAATGGTTGAACTAATTTACACTCCCACCAACAGTGTAAAAGCGTTCTTGTTTTTCCACATCCTCTCCAGCATCTGTTGTCTCCAGATATTTTAATGATCGCCATTCTAACTGACATTAGATGGTATCTCAATGTGGTTTTGACTTGCATTTCTCTAATGACCAGTGATGATGAGCATTTTTTTCACGTTTGTTGGCTGCATATTTGTCTTCTTTTGAAAAGTGTCTGTTCATGTTCTTTGCCCACTTTTGAATGGATTTGTTTGTTTTTTGCTTGTAAATCTGCTTTAGTTCTTTGTTGGTTCTGAATATTAGCCCTTTGTCTGATGGGTAGATTGCAAAATTTTTTCCCATTCTGTTGGTTGCTGGTTAATTCTAATGATTGTTTCTTTTGCTGTGCAGAAACTCTTAAGTTTAATTATATACCATTTATCTATTTTGGCTTGTGTTGCCATTGCTTTGGGTGTTTTAGTCATGAAGTCCTTGCTTGTGCCTATGTCCTGAAAGGTGTTGCCTAGGTTTTCTTTTAGGGTATTTACGGTGTTAGTTCTTATGTTTAAATCTTTAATCCATCTGGAGTTAATTTTTGTATAAGGTGTAAGAAAGGGGTCCAGTTTAAGCTTCCTGCATATGGCTAGTGAGTTTTCCCAGCACCATTTATTAAACAGGGAATCCTTTCCCCATTGCTTGTTTTTGTCTGGTTTGTTAAAGATCAGGTGGTTATAGATGAGTGACATTGCTTCCAAGGCCTTTTTTCTGTTCCATTGGTCTATATCTCTGTTTTGGTACCAGTACCATGCTGTTTTGATTACTGTAGCCTTGTATTATAGTTTGAAGTCAGGTAGTATGATGCCTCCAGCTTTGTTCTTTTTGCTTAAGATTATCTTGGCTATGTGGGCTCCTTTGGTTCCATATGAACTTTAAAGTGTTTTTTTTTTTCCAGTTCTGTGAAGAAGGTCAGTGGTAGCTTGATGGGGATAGCATTGGATCTATAAATTACTTTGGGCAGTATGGCCATTTCCACAATATTCATTCTTCCTAACCATGAGCATGGAATGTTTTTCCATCTGTTTGTGTCCTCTCTTATTTCCTTGATCAGTGGTTTGTAGTTCTCCTTGAAGAGATCTTTTACATCCTTTGTTAGTTGTATTCCTAGGTATTTTATTCTCTTTGTAGCAATTGATAATGGGAGTTCACTCATGATTTGGCTCTCTGTTTGTCTGTTATTAATGTATAAGAATGCTTGTGATTTCTGCACGTTGATTTTGTATCCCGAGATTTTGCTGAAGTTGCTTATCAGCTTAAAGAGGTTTTGGGCTGAGATGATGGGGTCTTCTAAATATACAATCATGTCATCTGCAAATAGGGACTATTTTACTTCTTACTTTCCTAATTGAATGCCCTTTATTTCTTTTTCTTGCCTGATTGCTCTGGCTAGAATTCCAATAATATATTGAATAGGAGTGGTGAGAGTGGGCATCCTTGTCTAGTGCCAGTTTTTAAAGGGAATGCTTCTAGTTTTTGCCCATTCAGTATGATATTGGCTGTGGGTTTCTTGTAAATATCTTTTATTGTTTTGAGATACATTCCATCCATACCTAGTTTATTGAGAGTTTTTAGCATAAAGAACTGTTGAATTTTGTCAAAGGCTTTCTCTGCATGTATTGAGATAATCGTGGTTTTTGTCTTTGATTCTGTTTATGGGGTGGATTATGTTTATAGACCTGCATATGTTGAACCAGCCTTGTATCCCCAGGATGAAGCTTACTTGATTGTGGTGGATAAGCTTTTTGATGTGCTGTTGCAATTGGTTTGCCAGTATTTTATTGAAGATTTTTGCATCTATGTTCATCATGGATATTGGCCTATAGTTTTCTTTTTTAGTTATGTCTCTGCCAGATTTTGGTATCAGGATGATGTTGGTCTCATAAAGTTAGGAAGGATTCCCTCTTTTTATATTGTTTGGAATAGTTTTGATAGGAATGGTACTGGCTCCTCTTTGTATGTCTGGTAGAATTCAGCTGTGAACCCATCTGGACCTGGACTATTTTTAGTCGGTAGGCTATTAATTGCTGCCTCAACTTCAGACCTTGTTATTGGACTATTCAGGTTTCAACTTCTTTTTGACTTAGTCTTTGGCGTGTGCAAGTGTCCAGGAATTTATCAGTTTCTTGCAGATTTACTGGTGTATGTGCATAGAGTTGTTTGTAGTAATCTCTGATGGTAGTTTGTATTTACGAGGAATCGGTGGTGATCTCCCCTTTATTGTTTTTTATAGCATCTATTCGATTCTTCTCTCTCTTCTTTTTTATTAGTCTAGCTAGTGGTTTGTCTATTTCATTGACCTTTTCAAAAAACCAGCTCCTGGATTTATTGAATTTTTGAAGGGTTTTTTGTGTCTCTATCTCCTTCGGTTCTGCTCCGATCTTATATCTTAGTTTTTTCTTGTCTTCTGCTTGCTTTTGAGTTTTTTTGATTTTGCTCCTCTAGCTCTTTCAATTTTGATGATAAGGGTCAATTTTAGATCTTTCCTTGTTTCTCATGTGGGCATTTATTCTATAAATTTCCCTCTAGACACTGCTTTAAATATGTCCCATAGGACCTGGTACGTTGTGTCTTCATTCTTGTTGATTTCAAAGAACATTTTTATTTCTGCCTTCATTTCATTGCTTATCTATTCATCATTCAGGAGCAAGTTGTTCAGTTTCCATGTGACTGTGCAGTTTTGAGTGCTTTTCTTAATCCTGAGTTCTAATTTGATTGTGCTGTGGTCTGAGAGACTGTTTGTTATGATATCCCTTCTTTTGCATTTACTGAGGAGTGACTTACTTTCAATTATGTGGTCAATTTTGGAGTAAGTGCAATGTGGTGCTGAGAAGAATGTGTATTCTGTGGATTTGGGGTGGAGTGTCCTGTAAATGTCTATTAGGTACACTTGGTCCAAATCTTTGTTTGAGTCCTGGATATCTTTGTTGACCTTCTGTCTTATTGACCTGTCCAAAATTGTCAGTGGAGTGTCAAAGTCTTTCACTATTATTGTGCAGAAATCTAAGTCTCTTTGTAGGTCGTGAAGAACTTGCTTTATGTATCTGGGTGCTCATGTATTGAGTGCATGTATATTTAAGATAGTGAGCTCTTCTTGTTGCATTGATCCTTTCACCATTATGTAATGGCCTTCTTTGTCTCTTTTGATCTTTGTTGGTTTAAAGTCCATTTTAGCAGCAACTAGGATTGCTACCCCTGCTTTTTTTTGCTCTCCGTTTGCTTGGTAAATCTTTTTCCATCCCTTTGAGTCTACATGAATCTTTGGATGTGAGATGGGCCTCCTGAATACAGCACACTGATGGATCTTGACTTTTTATCCAGTTTGCCAGTCTATGTCTTTTGATTGGGCCGTTTAGGCCATTTACATTCAATGTTAATATTGTTATGTTTGAATTTGATCCCACCATTTTGTTACTGACTGGTTGTTTTGCCCATTAGTTCACATGGTTTCTTCATTGCCTCATCGTTCTTTTCCATTTGGTACGTTTTTGCAGTGGCTGGTACTGGTTGTTCTGTTCCCTGCTTAGTACTTTCTTTAGTAGCTCTTGTAAAGCAGGTCTTATAGTGACAAAATCTCTCAGCAATTGCTTGTCCATAAAGGATTTTATTTCTCCATCACTTATCAAGCTTAGTTTGGCCAGATATGAAATTCTGGGTTGAAAGTTCTTTTCTTTAAGGATGTTGACTATTGACCCCCACTCCCTTCTAGCTTATAGGGTTTCTGCTGAGAGATTTGATGTGAGTCTGATGGTCTCTCCTTTTTGGGTGACTCGACTTTTGTCTCTGGCTGCCCTTAGGATTTCTTCCTTCATTTCAACCCTGGTGAATCTGACAATTATGTGCCTTGGGGTTGCTCTTCTTGAGGAATATCTTTGTGGTGTTCTCTGTATTTCCTGGATTTGAATGTTGGCCTGCCTTGTTAGGTTGGGAAAGTTCTCTTGAATAATATCTTGAAGAGTGTTTTCCAACTTGGAATCATTCTCCATGTCACATTCAGGTATGCCGATCAAGCATAGATTAGGTCTTTTCACATAATCCCATAGTTTTTGGAGACTATGTTCATTTTTTTTCACTCTTTTTTCTCTATATTGCCTTCTCATTTTATTTCATTGATTTGATCTTCTATCTCTGATATCCTTTCTTCTACTTGACCAATTCAGCTGTTGAAACTTGTATATGCCTCGTGAAGTTCTCATGCTGTGTTTTTCAGCTCCATCAAGTCGTTTATGTTCTTCTCTAAGCTGGGTATTCTAGTTAGCATTTCGTCTAACCTTTTTGCAAGGTTTTTAGTTTCTTTGCATTGCGTTAGAACATGGTCTTTTAACTCAGAGAAGTTTGTTATTACCCACCTTGTGAAGCCTACTTCTGTCAATTTGCAAATTCATTCTCTGTCTTTTTTTGTTCCCTTGATGGTGAGGAGTTGTGATCCCTGGGAGGAGAAGAGGTGTTCTTTTCTTCAATGGTTTCATCCTTTTTGCACTGTTTTATTCCCATCTTTGTGGATTTATCTCCTTTTAATCTTTGAAGTTGGTGATTTCAGGAAGTCTCTGAGTGGACTTTTTTTTTCCATTGAGGTTGGAGCTGTATCTTTTTTGGCCGGTAGAGGGCGCTGCTGGGCTCTCAGGTTCAGTCAGGTTGCTGGGTGGGTGGTCTTTCCCTGGCGTTTGTTTGCCGGTGAGATTGGCCCCGCCTTCCCAATGGCGTCTTTCTCAGAGCTGCATCTTCCTGGTTTGGGTCAAACTGGTGTGTTTGGTGCCAAGCTCTCTAGTGAGGGCTTCAGTTTGAGTTCTGTGGAGGTGGCGCCTGCGAGGCCTTGTGGTCTGTTTCCCTGCTTTCAACTCGGCCTCTCTCTGTGGGAAGGTCTGTCCCGCTGGCCTTAGTCCAAACTCCCGCCCAGGTCCCTGCGACAACTTGCCAAGCCCCGCTGCTCAGATTTGCATTGACTACCCACAGAGCACCTCAGTCTGGCAGGGCTCTCATGGACCATGGGTTGCAGGAGAGATGAGGTAAGCACAGGATCCGAATGGGAGCACCTAGAGGGTGAAACCCCCCCACCCTCCCCACCCCTGCAGCCACCAGCCGGCTTTGTGTTTCAGGTGGGGACGCCCCCCACCCCAGTCTTGATTTACCCCCTGCGGCTTCTTCCCTGGGCTATTTTCAGTACCCTATCAGTCCCACCTAAAGGAACCAGGCACCTCATTTGGAATCGTGAAGTCATGTAACCATCTGTGTCTCATTTGCTGGGAGCTGCATTCCAGTGTTGCCTTCTCACGGCCATCTTGGCACCCCCGCCGAAAATAAAATTAAATAAAGACCTCTAACAAAGTGAGGCAGACTAAGGCAGCAAAAGGCTCAGACTATGGGGATTCCACTCAGGACGGTGAATGAGAGTCAAGTAGAGGAAGCATCAAACTGCTTATGCATGTGCAGTGCCAGATGGACCTAAACATTTATACAATGGGGAATTGGAAAGCAGCTAATGTTGGTAGAAAACTCAGATGGGAGTGTCTGGGTCTGTTGAGGCAGCTATTACAAAGTACCATATACTGGCTGGCTTCTAAACAACAATAATTTATTTCCCATAGTTCTGGAGGCTGCAAAGTCCAAGATCTAGGCACTGGCAGATTCAGTGTTTGGTGAGGGCCTGCTTCCTGGTTCATAAACAGCCATCTTTTTGCTGTAAACCTCCATAATGGAAGGAGTAAGGGAGGTCTCTGGGGTCTCTTTTATAAGGTCATAATCTCATTCATCAGGGCTCCACCCTCATGACCTAATTATCCCCAAAGGCTCCACCTCCAAATACCATCACATTGGGATTTCGGTTTCAACATATAAATTTTCAGGGTGGGGGACACAAACATTCAAATGGTAACAAGGAGAAAAACAACCAGAAACGAAGGTCAGAGCAAGGAAATATAGTGAAATGGAGAGTACCTTTGTGAAGGGAGTGAAAAGAAAAGCAAACGAAAGGGAAGAAAATGCAAAATGCACAAAAAGTTGCCCTCTCCTCAAGGCTCGTTTTATGCCCCTCTATTGTGGCACTTTCACAATGTATTGGAAATCTCTGGCTATAGAGCCCTCCAGGGAGGCAGCATAGGCAGGGCACTACTCTGCCCTGCCTGTGCTATATCAGGACTAATATCAACAGATAGCTATTTATTGGATATATGGATGAAGTGGATGGATAAATAGGGATTTAGAATAAGGAAGGAAAATGTAGAAGCGAGCAGAGGAAGGTGAAGTTGCTGAGAAATCAACAAACACAATTACTAACTAGAATATCAGAGACAAGATGGCTATCAAGAATTAGGAAAGCCTTTCTTCCCTGATTTGCCATATCTCAGTTTCAAATATTTTATATTATATCCAGTGAAACCCAAATACTGAGTTCCTGCTTTTAAAAAAGTGTAGATAGTATGAAATCCATATGTTTCTGATTCATTTACACAAAACATTGAAATTCAGCTAGTGTAGGGCGATTGGATGTCATATATGCCAGTGCACAGCATACTAATCGTTTTAAGTCATTTTTGATGCCCCAGGAAGTCTCTGAGAATAAACAACACGAAGCCCCAGTGGCCTAACAGTGCCGTCTGAAAGAAAAAGCCAAAAATATCTGAACGAGAGTCTTCATTTCCAAATTTAACAGTCTGCTGTGAAGAATCCACGGATACCTTATGATGCCCAGGAGCCCAGGAAACAGCAGTCAGGGCCTGACAGTTGGGGAATAGGTAGAGTCCTCATAAGCAATGTTATGAGGAAATGGAAATAAAATGAAATGAAGCAAAATCCAAATGGTGGAGAGAATAAGGCTCTATCTGAAAATAACTGAAGATAGGTTGAAGCAAGAAAAAAAAAAAAACCCATAGAAAAAACAGGAACAGAAGAAGATCAAAGATTTAGAAACAAATCAAACCTTTAAAGAATCAAGTTTTACAACTATGGTGTTAATTGGGTACAATTATTCCTTATTTCAGTGCCTCATTGTATTTTATGCACTGGTTCAGTCACAGCCAGTGCAGAGACACACTGTCCATAACCTCGAAGGAGAAGACGACAGAGAATGTCTTTGCCATCTAGTAGCTTCTACCTCAGTTGAGGGAGAAGGGCCATGAACTCATAAAAGGGGAGTTGGGATTCTGGTTTGAGAATGTGACCAGAAACAAAAGATTCAAAGGTGTGAAAGTGACAGTGCTGTTTACTGAGATGAGAGAACAGTAGATATATTAAGTCTGAGACGACTGAGCTATATCCACATGGAAATGTTGAGGAAGCGATGGAATGTATACGTTTGAGCATCATCAACATATCTAATCAGCAATATTGAAACCATGAGGGTGGTTGAATACTCTGAATAACAGTAGCTAATATATATTGAACATTCACATGTTCCAGGAACTATTTTAAGCACCTGATGTGGATTACCTCATTAATGCTTACACTGTCCTATGAGCCAGGAACAATTATTATCCCGAGTTTACATATGAGAAAACAGGGGATTAAAGGATTCTTCTTAGTAAAACCAGCTCATGGAAAAGACGACTGACAGTGACATTAGGGGTCCCTTGTGAATAATGAAAGCCCTGCCTTCTATACTTGGAGCTTAAAACCAGCTCTCTCGTATTTGAGTCCTAAATATTAACAGCTCACCAAGGATCACCATATGTTTCAGAAAACCTTTGAAATGATATACACAGACCAAGACAGGCAAATGGAAGGTGGATTTGGAAAAAAAAAAAAAAAAAGCTCCCAGTAACACAGTAACAGAGATGAAGAATGCCTTTGTCTTAATTTATGGCTCAATATGTGGTAACTTTTAGTAAATTTCAATGTATGCTTGACTAGAATATACTCACATTGCAAGTGTTGGCAGTACTGTTCCCTGTATGTCCATGATATCAAGTTGGCTAATCATGTTGTTAACATCTTCTCTATCCATGCTGATTTTTTTTTTTTTTTTGGCTGTTCTATCAAATACTGAGAATATATAAAATGTCCCAGTATCAGGATTAAGGTCTACCAAAAATTAGTCTGATTAAATCTTTGATATGATATAAAGTATTATAATTATGAAGTGATCCTCTTTGTTTTTAGCAATAACTTTTTGTTCAATATTAATATTGTTATAAATTATTTTGATTAGTGTTTGCATGGTATGTCTTTTCCTATTCTTTTATATTTAAACTATATTCTGTTTTCATTGTGTCACTTGTTAACAAAGTATTGTTGAATCTTGTGCTTTTATCTAGTCTGACAGTCTTTGTCTCTTAGCTGGTACATTTAGTTCTTTTAATGTAATTAATGATATATTTGGGCTTAGATCTACCCTCTCACTAGGTACTTTCTAATATTTCTTCTTTTACATATTTTTTCTTTTATTCCCTTATTTTGATTATTTAACATTTTTTTCTAGTGTTCTTCTGTTAATTTGGAAGTCATACACCCTTTAATTATGTTTTAGTTCAGGTTGTTCTCCCCCCTTTCCAATCATGGCATCATTATAACAGACAGTAAAACAGAAAGCAATCGGTTAGGCTACAGCTTTATATCATTTGCATCCCTGATTGCATGTTGTCAGTGAAAATTTTAAGTCAGACCCAAATTATGTAAAACCAGGCTCCAATATTTACTTATTGTACTATGCTGGGTAATGTATTCACGTCATTGAGCTTCTTCACCTACCAAATAGATTTGATATATCTTTATAACCTTGCATCCAGTAATAAACTTATGGAGTTGATGTGGAGATAAAGTCATATGATGTTCAAAAAAGCATCAAACACTGATCCTAACATATGGTAAGCATGAGGTCTGTATTCTTTTTTCTAAGCTCCCTTGAATTGAAAGACATCCTAGATTCTTAGAAACAAGTAGACGTGGAAAGTTCAATTGTCTTGCTGATAGATGGCTTTATTGATTTATTTGGAACAGAGTTTTGCTCTTTCAAAGGCTAGAGTACAGTGGCGTGATGTGGTCTCACTGCAACTTCCACCTCCCGGATTTAAGCGATTCTTATGGTTCAGGCATGTGCCACCACACCCAGCTAATTGTTTTCTTTTCTTTTTTTTTTTTTTTTTTTTTTTTTTTTTTTTTTTTTTTTTTTTTTTTTTTTTTTTTTTTTTTTTGGTATTTTTAATAGAGATGGGGCTCCACTCTGTTGACCAGACTGGTCAGTTTTATTTATTTTTCATTGATTCAGTTAGCTTCAAATTCAGAGTGACAATTCTGATGTTGAAAACAAGGTGTGTGTGTGTGTTTGGCAGTTCTTGGCCTATTGATAACAGATAGATTTCATACCTTTTTCCAGCTCTGCCCCAGTCCACAGGGTGACTAACACCTGAAAGCTGTATTTCCCAGTGTCCTTTGTCAGATAGTTTCTGGCTAGGTTTAACCACTGGGGCCCACAAGCAACATTATGGGCAGAAGGAAGGAAGAGGTGGGTTGTTTTTCCCTTTTCTCTTCGCATCTAGGCCCATCTTCCTGAGGACCGTGTCTGTTCCATTGCGCTGACTTCCTCTGTAACAGATGCAGTGCATTTCTAGCTTCTACCCAGTAATTTCTGCCAAAGTTCCCTTAATCCCTCTAGTTTATGGGTGACAATAGCTTCCTGATTGTTCCTCACTTTTGGTTGCCTCTATGTCCCCTCCATGTGCTTTTTTAAGTATTTTAACATCTTTGTTACCAGTCACCTGGATTGAATGTTTTCTTTTGTAAATACTTAGTGTAGGTTTATCTAATTTGACCATGACTGAAACAATGTAATTGGTTAGTGTGAATGTGTCAGTGTTTGTATTTAGGGGAGAATTAAAGAAGGGTGTCACCTACTTTAGTGACTGTGGCTTCGTATGCACATCCAAAAATGGTAACTAAACTATGAGCTAGCTAGATACTCCAAGAAAAAAAAAAGTTCATTGGAGTCACGGAATAACTTAATGCACTCACTTAGTGGAGTGCTACACTATGAATTATATGGACATTTTCATAGGTGTTCAAACATAAAGTCATTGATGGATTGATGTGGTGCTCTGGTACAATAACCATTGCAAAACAGAAAAGAGTCCCTTTCTTGCTTGGGCTATTTCCTTATTCTCCTGAAAGAAAATAGAGTTTGCTGCCCATCTTAATACCTTGTCTATTGCTAGATAAGAAAAGGGAAGTCCCTTCCATATATAGTTGCCCTTTAATGATACCTGTCCTCTAAAGTCACCCAACACTTTGGATTGCTGATAAAATATCTAATAGTTAAAAAAAGGATAGGGGGAGTAAAGGCCTGGATCTAAATTATTCTGGGAAGATTTTTAAACTTTGGTTTTACTACTTATAAAATCTTTTCACATTAGAAATACTGAGATCCTTGTTTGTTTGTATGTTTGTTTTTTTAAATGTACTAAGAGGAATTACTTTATAGCATTTCATTTTTCCCTTTTAGGGACTGCTGAATGAATTGGTATTTCCCCACCCAGCTGAAGCTATATTCTAGTTTTATTTGTCTCAGTGTCTGTTTCAGATTTTCTCTTCCCTGTTTTGAATGTTGACTCCTTTAATTACTTTGTTATATGTTTGCCAAGAAGAGTATTTTTCAGTCTAGCTTTGTGAGCCTGTAAAACATCAAGCAATTTCTCTAAATAATATCCCATTTGACAAATCATTGGCTTGTTTTTTTTTAATCTAGACCAATGTAGAAAAGATTTTTCACCAATGTAGAAATATCCTAGTAATAGGTTTGATCACACACATACGTTCTACTGTGCTTCAGGTGGTTAAAAGTCAAATGCTAATAATATTGCCTTCTCATTTGACTTATCAAGAAAATTATGTATATTGAAAAAGGATAACCTAGGAATGCTACAAAATGTTTTAATGTCAACAACTATTTATTAAACACCTGCTGTGTGCTAGGCAGTGTGCTAGCATTACAAGGATATAACAGTTACACTCACAGTACTATGAGGATTGTATTTAAACAAGTTATTTAAAGCATTTAGCATTGCTCTCAGCATGTAGTAATGCTTAATAAATGGTAGCTATTATTAATAATCTGGTGTCTTGCATCCCAATCCTGGGTTTTCCCTGCTCTAAGGAATCAAGGTAGGATAAGTGTTTTTGCCATGTGATCCTGACCATGCTTCTATTGGCTTCCCATATTAACTTTAACCTAACTACTAACCTATCTACTTTATCTGTCTGCTACTACTATTATCCATCTAAGACTACTTTTTATCTATTACTAACAAATCTACCTGCTTTAATTCATCCTTCTGTGGTCTGAATGTTTGTGTCTCCCCAAAACTCACATTGAAATCCTAACCCCCAAGGTGATGGTAGTAGGAGGTGGGGCTTTGGGGAAGTGATTAGGTCTTGAGGGAAGAGTCCTGATGATTGGGATTCCTTTCTTTATTAAAGAGACCCCAGAGGGCTAGCTCCCCATTTCCTCTGTGTATAGTTACAATGAGAAGATGGCCTTCCAGGAGGAAGTGGGCCCTCTCCAGATACAGTGCAGATTCAGTGTCTGGTGAGGGCCCACTTCCTCATGGAGGGCCGTTTTCCGTTGCAGATCTTGGACTTTCCAGCCTTCAGAAGCATAATAAATACATTTCTGTTGTTTAGAAGCCACGCAGGCTTTGGTATTTTGTTATAGCACCCAAACTAACTAAGATACTGCTTTCCATCTTTGTATCTTAATGAAAATAGCTGACTTTTAACCTCACTCTGACTTTTGTTGTGTACAGTGCTAAGTGCTTTATAAGTATTATCTTATAGAATCTTATGTAGTAGACCCTATAGCTCTCCCTTTTTTATTAGTAACTGAAGCTTAGAAAGATTGAGCAAACAGTCTGCATAGCTAGAAAGTGGCAGAACTAGAATTTAGGTCCAGGCATCTTGACCCCAAAGCTTATGTTCTCAAATGCTGGAACCTGTTACTGGTCCCCTTGGGCCTTCATGTCAGCCTCACCTGTTGTAACCTCAGGCTAGACAGATGCTGTTCTGAGTCTCTGGTCCTGATACGCTCTTGCTGAACCTGGCTCCTTCCCAAACTCTAGTGCAAAGAGCTAGAGAGTTATATAATTAGGGAGAGGAATAGTAGTCCCATAAAAATTAGGCTCCCTAAGTGGTCTTCCTGGTTGTTCCATGTGGACACTGGAAAGAAGAATTTTAAAAAGGGAAAAAGAAAGAATCCTGGATCTTTCTAGAAAGTACATAGAAAGAAGCAGTACCCTGGAGGGTCACTGGGAAGAAAACTGTTTTAAGAGGAGAGAAAAACTTGGCTTAAAAAGTTGAAAGGCAATAAGTGACATCAAACCGCAAATGAGATTCTCGGGGGATAAAGGGAGATGAGCAAGGGCCACTGTGAAAAAGTGGGCAGTGTCCCACCACAGAGTGGCTTTCCTTTCCATCTCTGCTTCTCAGTTTGCAAACTGTTTTTCTCTCTTTCTAAAGACTGTAGAGGTTCACTTGTAACTCTGAGTGTTCACTTTCTCCTTGAACTGCCTCCTGACCAGATTGTGCACACTTAAGCTGTAGTAAGCAAGTAAACCCTGGATAGCATTTTCAACAGAAAAAACTTTGTTTTTATCCCAGAGGACATATGGCTTCAAGACAAAGATGAACTCAATTTGCATGTCCGTTGACAACCGATTTTAAGGGCCCATGAAAAAGCCTTTGGTGTTGCCAATCTGGAGGAAGAAGATTGGGCATTGTCTGCTTGAGGACTTGCTTACTCTGAGCTACAGTCATCAGATGCAACAGAGAAACCTGCTGGGTCTGCCTGACCCGTTCTTTTTCTTTCCTCACTTCAGAAGCAATTAGACAATATAAAGATGGATGCTGATGAGCCTCTCTGTTGAGACATTTGCTGGCCACCCCACACAGTGGGGACTTGTTTTTATTTTGGGCCATTCAGCCTCAGCACCCTGGCTCCACAAGCATGTGTGTAGCACATATAAAAGCTGCCTTACAGATGAAACAAGATGAGACATCACACTCAAGAGAATTCTTCTTCTGAAAGGAGATCTTTCTGTGTTGGGACTTTTGATATGAGAGCAGCTAGGAGGCTGGGTGGCCTAGGGGTAAGTAAGACCTGTTCTCTGTGGACTGCTAAGGCACAGGTCCTTTGCACAAGTTGTTCTCTCCATATATGGGGAGCATGGCTCTAGAACCAGCCTACCAGGTTCAAACCCCATCACTCACTGGCTCTTGGGCAAGATACTTGGCCACTCACACCTTGATTTTCTCACCGTGTGACTAGGCACACTCATAGTAGTTCCAAACAGGACTCTTGTGAGAATGATATAAGTATGCATGGAAGGCCAGCAGAACCATGCATGACACATAGTATTAATAATAACATGTCAGTGTTGCCTTTTTGTGTTTTACTTAGCCATATATTTTTTCCAGGAGCATGTGCACTTTATTGAACACAGCTGTAGAAAACTGTGTGAGGGTAAAGGGCTGATACAGGATGGGCTGGGGGCAGGGCGGGGAATGGAAGCTGGAGTACGTGGGAGACAGGTCACTGGCGGAGCCCCTGACCCGGGTGATTCCTCTGGATCTACTGATAGACTTGCAGAATCAGTATTTGGTTGATGATCAGCAGAATGGTTCTCACCCTTCTTTCAAGTCTTAGCTAAGTATTGCTTTGTTAGGGAGCCTGCCCACCTGGTAGATCAGTTGCTTTGTACATGCTTTCTGAGAAATCTGTGCTTCTTTTGCAATCCTGTGTTTATTAGTGTGATCATTTGGTGAGGTCTCTCTTTCCCACTGGGCTTCAAGCTTCCATTTTACATTATATACCCAGTGCCTGGCACAGGGTCTAGCATATAGTAAGTTCTCAATGAATTTTTGCCCAAATGCATGAGTATATCTATACGATCCACATATAGAAATGTTTAAAGCATCTAAATTGATACATTTTATTTAATTCAACAAAAATATACCAGCACTAACTTTATACCAGACACTGTGCTGGAAGCTAGTCAGGTAGAGATAGAAAAGTTGGTTCCTGCTCTGAAAAGGCCTTCAGTGTTGTTGTCAGCCACAAGTCAGATGAATTGTAGCACATGAAGATGAAGCCTGTGTAAATCATGTGCTTACCTTGTGCTGAGTCACTCTAAAAACAACCACGTATGAGTGTTTGGGGTAATTTTTCCTTGACTGAGTATTCTGGCACTTAATGACCTAGTAATAGATGCCTGCATGGTAGCATTAGGGCCTATATACAAAGAAACAAAAAAATAGGATACCAAAATTCTAACACTCTAGCAGAAAATAACAGTTTGCATTTCTTTGGAGCTTTATAGCTCCACATCAGTTCCTTTTATGATCTTCTGGGTTACGTATAATTTGTATCCCCAATTTATTAGATGACATAAAAGATACATTATCTCAAGAACCCAGTGGGGACCCAAGCCGAGACTCTTCCACCCAGATACCCTGGCGTCCTTGACCCAGCAAAAGGAATGGAACAAGAGGTACTTCCACAGCCATGAGCACAACCCTGCCTCCCAGTGTTAAGTAAAACTAAACATCCTCCCTGCCTTCCCCATGGGTTCATGGTGGTTCAGGGTCCTGTGCTCACAAATACTGATCTTTTCACAGCAGAAATTGTAGGTTCTGTCTTTTTTGATTGCAGACCTTTAGGCCTTAAGGCTTACCATATACAGGAATACCTCAGATACAGGTTCAGGTTCCAGACCATCACAATAAAGCAAGTCACAAACATTTTTTTTGGTTTCCTTGTGCATGTGAAAGTTACATTTGCACTATTATCTATTAAGTGTGGAATAGTATTTTGTCTAAAAAGTTTGCATTATGTTTAAAAATATACATAATAAAAAATACTGCTAAAAATGCTAGTGATCATCTAAGGCTTCAGTGAGTTGTACTCTTTTGCCGGTAGAGGGTCTTGCCTTGATGTTGATGGCTGCTGACCAGGGTACTGGTTGCCGAAGGCTAGGATGGCTGTGACAATTTCTTAAAATGAGACAACAGTGAAATTTGCTGCATTAATTGATTCTTCCTTTCATGAAAGATTTTTCTGTAACATGTGATGCTGTTTGATAGCATTTTATCCACAGTAGAAATTTTTTCAGAAGCAATCTTCTCAAACCCTACCACTGCTTTACCGACTAAGTTTATTCTAGATCCTCATCACCATTTCAACACAGCAACTTTATCAGAAGCATAGTCCATCTCAATAAATTACTCTTTTTGCTCCTCCATAAGAAGCAATTCCTCATCTGTTCAAGTTTTATCATGAGATTGTGGCAATTCGGTGCCATCTTCAGGCTTCACTTCTAATTCTAGTTCTCTTACTATTCCCATCACATCTGCAGTGACTTTCTCACTGAAGTCTTAAACCTCTCCAAAGTCATCTGTGAAGCTGGAATCAACTTCTTCCAAACTCCCATTAATGTTGATATTTTGACCTCTGGCCATGAATCACCAATGTCCTTAATGGCATTCAGAATCGTGAATCCTTTCCAGAAGGTTTTCAATTTACTTTGCCCAGATCCATCAGAGGAATCACTATCTCTGGCAGATATCACCTTACAAAATGTACTTCTGAAATAACGATAGTTGAAAGTTAAAATTACTGTTTGATACATTGGCTGCAGAATGGGTGCTGTGTTAGCAAGCAAGAAAACAACATTCATCTCTTTGTATATCTCCATATAGGCAATAAGTTTGTTTCACTTCCTTTTCGTTCTTTTGTTCACTGGAGTAGCACTTTTAATTTCCTTCAAGAACATTTCCTTTACGTTTACAACTTGGCTAACTGGTGCAAGAGGCCTAGCTTTTGGCCTGTCTTGGTTTTCAACATACCTTCCTCACTAAGCTTAATCATTTGTGGCTTTTTGATTTAAAGTGAAAGATGTGTGACTCTTTCTGTCACCTAAACACCTACAGGCCATTGTAGGGTTATTAATTGGTCCAATTTCCATGTTGTTGTGCCTAGGAAATAGGGAGACCCAACGAAAAGGAGAGAGATGAGGAAAAAAAGCCAGTGATCGGAGCAATTAAAATACGCATAACATTTATCAATTAAGTTTTCCGTCTTACATGGGCATGGTTTGTGGTGCCTCAAAGCAATTACAATAGTAACATCAAAGATTACTGGTCACAGATCACCATAACAGATAGAATACTAATGAAAAAGTTAGAAATACTGCCAGAATTACCAAAACATGACGTAGAGCCATGAAGTGAGCACATGCTGTTGGAGAAATGGCACACAGATATTGTTGCCACAAAGCTTTAATTTGTGAAAAACACCCTATCCGCAAAGTACAATAAAGCAAAACACAATAAAAGGAGGTACACCTTTATTCTCTGTTACTGAAAAGGAGAACATTGGAAGGCTACATAAGCCTGTCCCTCAGCAATAAGGCCTAGGACCCAGAAGGAAGGCCATGTCCTCTCACTTCTACCTTGGTGAGTGTTTCCTCCAAGTCAGTCCCTCAGGGTTAGATAACTCGGTTTTCATTCTTACTTCAGCAATCTTAGTTCTAGGATTGCAGAATCTGGCTGTCAGCTCTAAAAGTCCTCTATACCATTTCTTCCAGAAGGCTCAGATATCCTTATGCAAATGAGATCCTCGATGCCTTCTCCAATATTCCAGAGTTCCTAAGGGGCGTACACTTAGTTCAGATTTCCCTCTTGCGACTGTATCTTTAAGTGAAGCTATTCTTTTTCTTTCCTGAGACACCACAAATGCCCACCATCTCTTCCTGCTTATTATTTAAGTATACTTAGAAGCTGCCTTCTGGAAAGTGCTGGGCTCATGGCAGGTTGGAGGTCTCCAGAGCTGTGCCCTCTTGACCCCAGCCAATTCCTGCCACAGTCTGCCCACCAGGAACCATGCCTCAGTGGCACATTTGCCAAGCCAGGAAGTACCAGACGAATGCCCCACCACAAGATGACAGGCTCCCCACCACAGGTGCCAGACTCTTCTTCTTTGTCTCATGGTAGTGCTTGGAGCTGCCGCGGCCACAGTGCAGTCTGGCACCTGGGGGGATGGGGAGGGGGGCTCTCGGCAGCAAGCCTACCTGTCAAGTGCTTCTGGGATTAGGAGTGCGCATTGCCAACTCCCTGCTCTGGAAGAACTTGATGGGTGGGCAACCTGCCAAAAGGCAGAGCTCAAAGCCCTTCTGTGCGTGTGCTTCTCAGACCCCCAACTGGCTACTTAGCCATTTGGCTAGATACCAGCTTCTCCAGCAGTGTTTTTGAGCCCTGCCCATCTTTCGTTTGACTGGATTGAGCAGACCCACTATGAAATACTTTCAATTTTCCTTCATATGTATGAGGACGACCCTGAAGCAGTTTGTTGGGTTGGGTCCATGTCTTCCTCTATCCTAACTGCCGTCTCTCTCTCCCCACCAGTGATTTTGATGATACAAGGCTGGTTTTGTTCTTTTGAAACAAAACCCCTGTTCTGGGTGGATGTTCCAAGTCAGAAAGCCTGGTTGTGTTTATCCCAGGCCATTGGCTGGGCATGCACATGCTTTTTGTATTTGGTAAGTGACAGTATTTGCAAAAGCTGATTGCCACAGCAGGCGGAACAGAGACAAGACTAGCAAAAACATGTGTCGGTAACATATGCTGTAGCCTTTTCTTCTTTGCTTGGAGGACTGACACTTCCTACAGGAAGAAATAATTATTTTGCATGTGCATAGATTACACTGGAATAAAAAAGAGAGAGGAGGGGCTGCTGCTTTATACATGAAAGAAGAAATACCTCCCTGTCTCTCTCTTTCTTTTTCCTATGCATGCATGTGCGCGCGCGCGTGCACGCGTGCACACACACACACACACACACACACTCCTCATTCTCATATGCATACACACAGGTTAATTTATTTTAGTTGTAGACTTTGCTTCTAAAAGAAGGTAGACGTCCTCAAAAAAATTCAGAGCCTATAATTAGCAGAGCTGCCCTTTGTAGGAGAGAATTAAAGCATTACCTTAGGATTAAACAGGTCTGTGCTCAGGTCCTGTTTCCCCTTCACATAGATTGTGTGACCCATAGAAAATTATTAAGCTTTTAACCCTTATCTGCCACAAGTGGACAAACGGCTCAACTCCTAGGTTTGTTGTGAGGGTTAGAACTACAAAATACATGTGGAAAGCAGCTCATGTAGGCTCTGGGGCTGTGCTATCCTTTCCCTTCCCTGGGTCAGCTTTCCAGAAGGAAAAATAATTGCAAATAGCCATGATGCATCTTCACTGATGAATGACTGTGGGCACTCCCAACGAGTTCTGCAACCACTTAAAACCTCAGAACTTACTTCATGTATTTCCATGCAGCCACAAAGAACAAGTCTAGAAGTGGATCTTGGAAAAGTAGAGCCAATGAGAACTCAGATTCCTGCACTTGAAGGCATTTTTGCCTTGGTCATTTGGTGGGAGTTCAAAAGAACTGGGTGACGCACATTGGGATAGAACCGGCAAGGCCCTCTGGCATCTTACTGTAAGCTCAGAAGTCCCAGCAACAGCACAGCCACCATCTGATGCATTATTCCATCTTAACCAGCCCTCCTTCCCACCCTGAAGCTGGAATCATTCTGAACCGTATTAGCATTAGCATAAGTTCCTCCGGCTGCTTTTCACATTCCTTAGAGCACAGTGTCTCTCAAACTTCTCGCATATACCTGTTTTTGTTCTACTTATTACAACAAAATATAGCACCAAGATTTTTAATAGCACCAAGATCTTTAAACATTAGCAACAAAAACTTGTTCCATCTCTCTTGACTTAGACTCATAAGATGGTAAGTGTTGGTTACATGTTGAATGAATGAATGACGATAGCTTCCATTTATTGTGCATGTACCTTGTTCTTGGGACTGTGCCATGTACATATTTACATACTTCACAACAATCAATTTATGAAACAGTTTCAACCTTATTTTATAATCAAAGGTTAGAAATGTTAAATTACGCCGGGCGCAGTGGCTCAAGCCTGTAATCCCCGCACTTTGGGAGGCCAAGGCGGGTGGATCACGAGGTCAAGAGATCAAGACCATCCTGGTCAACATGGTGAAAACCCGTCTCTACTAAAAATACAAAAAATTAGCTGGGCATGGTGGCGCGTGCCTGTAGTCCCAGCTACTCAGGAGGCTGAGGCAGGAGAATTGCCTGAACCCAGGAAGCGGAGGTTGCGGTGAGCCGAGATCGCGCCATTGTACTCTAGCCTGGGTAACAAGAGCGAAACTCCGTCTCAAAAAGAAATGTTAAGTTACTCACCCAATGACACAGAGCTGGGAAATGGAAAAGATGAGACTTGACCGTACAACTTAGCACATATTTAGAATCCATCATTTATCCTCTGCCTAAACTGAGTAAATGAATGAATAAATGAACAAATATTAAAGCTGCAGAGAACTTTCTCAGCATCCCCATATCTGGTATCCTTGGTGCTTGCTATCTCTTCCCTACAGTGCCAGCTCTGCCTCTTTCCTGATACAGCAGAGACTTTTTATCCTTGTTTCTGTGACTTGGTTCCTACCTCATTCTCCAGTTCTTACAACCGAAACCTCATTTTCTTCCCCTGTGCCCAGTACCTCCAAGTCTCCAGCACTGGGCTCCAAGTTGCCCAGCCAGTGAACCACCCCTGGGGAATGGAAACATGTCCCCAAATCTAAGCCCAGGAACTGGGGCCTTGCTGCCAATTTTCACAATGCCAACCTCCTGCTTTTCTGCTTGTCTCACCTGCTCCTAAATTCTTCCCACTATAGTTGGGTCACCTGTGGGAATGTCATTGTTATCACACCATCTTCTCCCTAATATCCACCATTGTTCTTGCACCTTCCAGAGATTTCCTTCTGCCCCGGACTGGGCTTCCCTCCCATCCTTTCCCTCACCCTTGCCACCAGCTGCCGAATTCCAGTGGGCACCCCCATTCCAGCTTCCAGCTCCTCCTCATCTGCCCCACACCCCTGCAGTGCACCAGGACAGGCCCAGCGTGACTCTAGACATAGTAGAACACAGGTAGTCCCTTTGGATCCTTTGAGGCACAAAGAAGTTTGAGATTTTGTCAAGGTCACAGACGAGACACACCATGGCTAAGACTCAGGGCCAGCCCGTCTGGTTCGGTGTCTTTCCACCACACCATGCCGCCTCCTTTCCCCCTTCTGTCTATATTTTCCTCTTGCTTTCTTTTTCTCCTTCACCCACACCTTTTTAATTTAAGTTTTAACATCTGTTCTCTCTTAGTCCATTACTTCTGTGACATTTTATATTATGTTGAATTTCCATTTCTATTTAAGATCCATCCATTTTCTTACTTAAAAAACACATTTTATGCCTGCTTTTAAAAAAATTTATATAACTTAAAAAATAAATTCAGTTTGATTCTCTCTTTCTAAGACCTTTCTTGACTTATCTTTCCTGACTCCTTAGCAGCAGAAATTATTTTCTGCCTCCACGTGGTTTTACCCCGTCTATTATCTGTGCCACTGTAATATCAGGCCTGTAATCTGACAAACTATTTTTGCTTATTATTTGTGAAACTTATACTTTTAAAATGCAAATTAGGAGACTGCGAGTTTTAGTTTAATTCCTGATTTTATCTTGCAGGAAAAGCCTTTTTTTTTTTTTTTTTTTTTTTTTTTTTTTTTTGGTATTTTTACTGACTCTGCTGAAATATCATAGAAAGGGAGAAGGTGGAAGAAGAGAAAGCACTGCAAATAAAAATGCCTCACACTTAGCATTTCTGCAGTGTGTTAAGTTTTTGTTTGCAGGCTCACCTGCAGAGAGCATGGCATTGAGTCAGGCTTCTAGACTTGGGACATTCACTTCTGACACTGCATATAGAATTCCAGCCTAAGAGGTAGCCAAGGTTTTTACTGGGGTATTGGGCAAAAGACCCCAGTCACCTGAGAGGGAACAGTTAAAACAATGACAAGGGCAATAGCTGTTATTATCAGTTAGCTCATTCATCTCTCATCTCTTGTGAGGGCTATCTCACTGTCTTCACTTAACAAAGAAACTGAAGCTTAGAGGTTAACTTGTTCAGGCTCACACAGCCAGGAAATGGCAAAGGGGGAATTCAAGTGCAATCAGCTTAACTCTGGAGTTAATGTCTCTAATTATATGGAAATATTTTGGGGATACTCAGTTTTAAAACAGTTTGTCATACTTTGGAATTCAGAGGACCCAGAGCTGAAAGCCTGAAGCATCCAATGTTTATATTGTCAGATAATGGAGAGCAAGCACATTTTCTCCAAGCCCTCCCAATTCTGATGTTTTTAGATCAAAACTTTAGAAGTGGCAATGTTGTAATCATGATCCTAAAAATGATTTTTTGATATTGCATTTGGTCAGGTTTTTTAAGCCTCAGCATTTTTGACATTTGGGGCTGGCTAACTCTTTGTTGAAGAGCTGGGCTGTTCCCTTGTGGAATGCTTTGCAGCATCTCTGGCCCCTACCTACTGGAGGCCATTTACAGACCCCACCCCTTGTCTTTTCTTTTTTCCAAAGTCATAAAGTCAAGACAATCCAAAATGTCTCCAGACATTACCAAATATTCCCTGGGAGGCAAAAATGCCCCCTACTTAAGAACCACTGTGTTAGACATTGCCCAAATCATAGGCATCTGACTTGTAATAGTCTATATGGGAGAATGTTTTACATTTGACTCACTTTTCCTTGCCCTAGAACCATACCTAAATGTTATTGTCAATTCAGTAATCTCACTTTATCTTCTAGATTAATATCAAGGAGATACCTGCACACCCATATGTATTGCAGCACTATTCACAATAGCTGAGTTATAGAATCAACCTAAGTGTCCATCAACTGATAAATAGAGCAAATGTCATATACAGTCAGCTCTCAGTGTCTGTGAGTTTTGCATTTGTGGAATCAACCAACTTCAAATCTAAAATATTCTGGCAAAAAAAAAAGTAGATGGTTGAGTCTGTACATGTACAGACTTTTCTCTCGTCATTATTCCCTAAAAAGTACAACCAATATTTACATAGTCTTTACTTTGTATTCGGTATGTAAGTAATCTAGAGATGACTTAAAATATAGGCCGGGCACGGTGGCTCATGCCTGTAATCCCATCACTTTGGGAGGCCAAGGAGGGCGGATCACCTGAGGTCAAGAGTTCAAGACCGGCCTGGCCAATATGGTGAAACCCCGTCTCTACTAAAAGTACAAAAAACAATTAGCTGGGCATGGTTCTATGATATTTTTTTCAGCACCTGTAATCCCAGCTACTTGGGAGGCTGAAGCAGGAGAGTCACTTGAACCCTCGAGGCAAAGATTACAGTGAGCTGAGAGTGTCTTATTGCACTCCAGCCTGGGCAACAAGAGTGAAACTCCATCTAAAAAGAAAAGAAAAAAACAGTGTATGTGCATACATATATAGATAGATAGATAGATATGTGTACACACATATATACATGTATAGATACATATACATATAGATAGATGTGCACAGGTTATATGCAAATATTACACCTTTTAATGTAAGGGACTCAGGCATCCTGGATTATGGTATATATCCTCCAGGGTCCTAGAACCTATCCCCCAGGGAGACTGAGTGATGACTGTATACACATAATGAAATTCTATTCAGCCTTTACGAAGGAAGACATGTTGTCATTTGTGACAACATGGATGAAACTGGAGGATGTTTTGCTCGGTGAAATAAGACAAACACAGAAAGTCAGATACTGCATGTTCTCACTTACACGTGGAATCTAGAACAATTGAACTCATAGAAGCAGAGAACAGAATGGTAGTTACCAGAGCCTAGGTAGTGAGGGAATGGAGAGATGATAATCAGAGGGTACAAAGCTTCAGTTAGACGGGAGGAATAAGTTTGATTTTTTTTCTAAGTTCTATTGTACCATGTGGTAAATATAGCTAATAATTGAGTACTGTACATTTCAATATTGCTGAGAGAATAAATCTCAAATGTTCCCATTACAACAAGTGTCAAATATTTGAGGTGAAGAATGGGTTAATTAGCATGATTTAATTATTTGACATCTTATTAAAAATCATAGCATCACTTTGTGTCTCGTTAATATATACAACTAAAATTTGTCAATATATAATAAAAATGAAATATAAATTAACAAATAAAATTAAGATGTTATTGCCACTTGGGAGGTAGTATGGAGAGTTCTTTGGATCTACTTCCGTTTCTTTTCAAAACTTCTGCTCAGGGAGAATCACACAAGTCTTAGCTATTTCATCCTCTCCCCGCATCCTGTCTCGTTTTCTCTCCTCCATTCCAATTATCTTATGAGTCACGTTCCCTGTCTCTTTCTCTTGCCTTTCCTTCTTCCTCATGATTCCTATCTGAGCCAAATGAAACTCCTAGCCATTTCAGGCCAGGAATTACTGTTCTGCTATTGATAACTTTCTTTGTAGGGCATGGCAAGGCAGCTGTTTTGACATAAAACTGGGTGAGAAGAAAACCTAGCATCATCAACTTTTAAGCCTTTCAAAGGTGCAGAGAGATGTCCATTTCACAATTGTTTGTTTTTGAGACAGGGTCTCACTCTGTCACCCAGGTTAGAGTATAGCACTACCCTGGCTCACTGCAGCCTGGACCTCCTGGGCCCAAGTGGTCCTCCCACCTCAGCCTCCCAGCCTCCCATGTAGGTGGGACTACACATGTGCACCGCCACAGCCAACTCACTTTTTTATTTTTTACAGAGATGAGGTCTCACTGTGTTGCCAAGATTGGTGTTGAATTCCTGGGCTCAAGTGATCCTTTTTCCTTGGCCTCCCAAAGTGCTAGGATTACAGGCGTGAGCCACCTTTCAAAATCTTGAGAAGTTTTCTTCTGCAGCTTCATTTGTCATTGCAAGTTTCCGCTTTTTTCAGGAACTGGCATATTCTTAGCAAACTTATACTTCTGAATTAAGTTTCCAACAATTCAAAATGATTAATACTGGTAATGATAGCTAATACTTATTGAGTACTTCCTATATGAGGGACACTATAGTGCTTTACAAATAGTATCTTATTTAATCATCGTATTTAAGTTACCAAACTTATTTAGAACTTATTTCATTTCACATATAAAATCAAGGGTTTTCACACCTAACTGTTGTGGGTGTTTAGCAACCTTAAATGGTTTTCCCAAAGTCAGTAAAAATTAGAACTAGGACTCAGCCCGTCTTCAATATTCCACCACATTCATTGCTCTTATTTTTTTCTCAATTTCCGTAAGTATAATAGTACAGTT
Organism: Cebus imitator; assembly: GCF_001604975.1. Classification (NCBI taxonomy): domain Eukaryota; kingdom Metazoa; phylum Chordata; class Mammalia; order Primates; family Cebidae; genus Cebus; species Cebus imitator. Next base: position 2,224,200 of record NW_016107582.1, read on the forward strand.
CTTTATTTTAGTATATGTATTTTCAAATGTAATTATATAGCACATTTTAACTATATTATTTCTTGGGAAAACCTGGGAAACATCACAATTTACTATTTATGACATTCCTATAGAGGAAATGGAGTATGAATTTCAACCATGCAGGTTCATCAGCGTAATTTTGTAATATAAGCTCCCTTAAAATTGAATCTTTTTTTCCTATCAGACATTTGCCGAGAATTGTGGGATCAATGCTTGTTCCATTTTAAACAATATCTACTGGTTCTTAAATCTTCGAAGGCCAAAATGTTTACGAATAAGTACATTTTCCCCAGCAGCTGAATCCATTTGTATAATATCTGAAAGAATAAAGTGAAGACAAAAGTAATGCGATACCACAAAGAAAGAGATGTCCCAAAACAATTTAGGCATCTTTTATTTCTGCAAAGATAATTTGCATAGAGAAAATCTTATGCTTTTACATCGACTTCTGTTATAAAACCTGAGGAATATTTCTATAATAAAAAAAAATTCATCCAGGTTGAAACCGTTTTGCAAGGAAGGGGTAATGTAGATAATCAAGCAGGAAGAACAACCAGTGAGAGATGACAGTGCTTTTGAGGCATTTTCAATCCTTTTTGGATCTTTGGCAAAACTTCCTCCATGTCTTTAACTTTCTCTTTTTGGTCAATTTTGTCCTCACTGTTCTAGTTCCGTCTGGAAAAATATCTACAGTGCTACTGTAATAATTTTGTCTTTCGGCCTAGGAGGCCACATGGGTTCTTGGATCCTTGCAGGAAAGAATTTGAGAGTGAGCCAACAGAGTAAAGTGAAAGCAAGTTTATTAAAGGAATGAAAGGGTGGTTATTCCCTAGGCAGGGCAGCCCTAAGGGCTGCTGGTAGGCTATTTTTAATGGTTACTTCCTGATCATATGCTAAACAAGAGGTAGATTATTCATGAGTTTTCCAGGAAAGGGGCAGGGAATTCTCAGAAGTGAGTTCCTCCCATTTTTAGACCATATAGGGTAACTTCTGGGAGTTGCTGTGGCATCTGTAAGCTGTCATGGCACTGGTGGGACTTTCTTTTAGCGTGCTAATGTGTTTTCAGATACTGTTGTCCAGGCATATCATTATAGCCTTGATTTAGTAAATTATAATGCATTTCTTTAGCAATTATTCAGTTCTTCACACTCTGTAATGAGAATTCTGTCCATCGTTACAAATTATTTCTATCAACTCTCTACCCTCTACCTGTCTACTAGAAATTAAAAGGGAGGTCACAAACATTTCTTAAGACTAGTATTTTCCAATTTATTTTTTCATTAAGTGGAGAAGCTTGAATTAGGAGCCAGGTATGTGTGATGCTGTTATTCTTTCACTGTGATTACACTGCTCAAGGGTCTTTTTGAAAACACCAGGGCCTGGCGCGGTGGCTCAAGCCTGTAATCCCCGCACTTTGGGAGGCCGAGGCGGGTGGATCACGAGGTCAAGAGATCGAGACCATCCTGGTCATCATGGTGAAACCCCGTCTCTACTAAAAATACAAAAAATTAGCTGGGCATGGTGGCGCATGCCTGTAATCCCAGCTACTCAGGAGGCTGAGGCAGGAGAATTGCCTAGACCCAGGAGGCGGAGGTTGCGGTGAGCTGAGATCGCGCCATTGCACTCCAGCCTGGGTAACATGAGTGAAACTCCGTCTCAAAAAAAAAAAAAAGAAAACACCAAGTAGGAGGGTTTTTAACCTAGAAAGCCACCCAGTTATGTTTCTCAGACACAGAAAACCTCCTTTAACTGCTTGTTTAAGATGCAGATTTCTAAACCCCAAAAATCCAAATCTACAAGTTCATGAATGAACTTCAGGGGGCCTGTGAACTCTAAAATTGTATTCAACCTTTTGTGTAAGTGTTGCATATCTGATTCATCAAGGTATTTTTGACACCAAAAGGCAAAGCATACCAGCTGTAATGAAAGAAATTGGAGTTACATCTTGCCATCTTCTAGTTTTGAGTCAGATGCTGGGAATGAGGAATTGTTAAGTCAACTTGCAATACACTGTGTGTTTTCCCACCCCTACCCCTGTCCCTACCCTTCCTCACCTTTATCCTGCTCCTCCCTGGGTTGGGTCCTTCCTGTTTCTTACTAGAATCAGCTCCCACTACCACCTCATTAATGGCAGAAACTCTAAGGGCAAAATGCTTTCTACTGCAAATGATGCAGAATTGTTCATCCCCTTGTCCACATTAACTGCAGAACTGAGCACTCAGTGACCTAAGTTGTCTAACATTTTACTGTAAACAGGATACAATTTATGCGAAGGAACATAGTTACCATACTTCTCTGTCATCTATAGTCTGCAGAGAACAAAAAACAATGGTAACCCGACCCTTGGGCAAAATGCTGATGGCTACATAATTGACTTAGCAGATAATTATGAAACAGTCCCATACTAAAACACAAAAGATGTAATTATTGCACTTTACAAACTAATTAATGAATACTAATTCAATTCAATAATTAATAATTCATTATTTAATCTCTAATTAAATCATCATCCTTCTTTTCCTTGCAAACTTTGCTGGTGGCTTAATTGCTCTGGGTCAAATGTACAAGAGAGCTCTCCTTCTCTGTTAATTAAACAGTGAAAAGACGTGCAAACATTGTAGCAGAAAGAATTAGGGAATTTAGGTTGAAGTATCTCCCATTTGAAAGAGATAAGAGCATCTCCTGGCCTCAACTCCCACCCAAAGTTTTAACCAATTAAAATGGTCCAAGGTAACTCAGACCAAATAACCTGATAAGATAGTTGGTTAATAGAAAGTTGTTCAAGGTATAGATGAGGCCTTAGGAAACACAGAGGAACCCATCAAACTAGACACATAGTCAGAGTCCCCTGGGCAATCACGAGCTTGAAAAGCAGACACTGACTCATAAGATCCAGAGTGTGTCCCTCTCAACTCTAGGTTCTCTGACGTCATATTGGTATCTTGATATCAGTGAATATGGGAGTATTTACACAATTAGAATTGGTGCACACTATAAGTCGGGGCTTTTTCTTTCTTTCTTTCTCTTGGAGTGCCGGTTGTTAAACATTTACCAGCCCACCACTGCCCCTACAGCAACAGAGGTGACTTGTGTCTGAGTCCCAGGTTGTCTGGATACAAGTGCCAAAGCCCTAGAGTCAGGATTGGGGCTGGCCAGCAGCCTGGAGCTCTATCCCTGGGGACCTGGGAATGGACTGATGTGTGTGGAGGCTGTGCTCTATAACAAGTGTTGTGGTGGGACCTTGTACAGCTCAGCTCAGTGAATCCTCACATCACTCTGTGATAAACATTGGTGTTATTCCTAGTGATCTTTTTATTTCTTTTAAAAAAGTACATCTTTCCCTCACAATTGTGGTGCATTAATTTTAAACTTATTTTTAATCCATTCATTAGTGACTTGCTCTTTAGTTTTTAAAAATTTAATAAATTCTTAGCATTTCAATGCATCATGAGATTTTTCTCTACTTAAAAAGAATATGTATACATATATATTTATATATATATATATATATGCACACACACACAGGGTCTGCATGTATGTGTGAAGTAAAGCAATTCACTTCACCTATACATACATATATATGAGGGTGTGAATACATATATGTGTGTATACATATAAATGTGTGTGAATATATGTGCATATATACATATATATCTATATCCCTATCTATTTCTCTATGTATTCTAAGTATTGAAAGCAGAGTGGCGTTCTCACAGTATACATGATGTCTTTGGAGGGGCCAAGGAATAAAGAAGCAGTCTAGCAAATATTTTCCTCACCAAAAGGGTTTCTTTCCTCCAGCAAGAAGTGCCGATGACCATGTGAGGTGAGAGTAGGGTGGGGTGACAATCAGGTGGAGTCATCGCTTAGCTACGTAGCATCACATATTGAGGGATACTACATTTGCAAATTCCCCTTTTCTCTCCTCTCTCCTGGTAGTTTCCTAAAAGGGCTCATTTCACTAAATGGTTACTAATAGTTTTCTTGTTTGTAAAACTGTGATTATGGTTATACCCACCTAATATCTACCTTATATAAGCAAATTAAATGAGTTAGTAGTTACAGAGCTCTTACAACAGGGCCTGGCACATACTGAGAGACCTGTAAGTGATGCTGCAGTGGTAGAGAAAGACGTGGAGCCGGAAAGGGTGGGGTTTGTCCAGGAAGTTGTGAGTACAGTCCCCAAAGATCATAGGAGGATAGAAACTGTGATGCGTGACCAGATGAGGGGCTCACCCTATTGGTGCAGCCAGTCCGTCCCCTTCCTCCTCGTAGTATGGTACTTGGAGACTTTCTGTGTGGCGCAATTCCACTCTCACAGTGCACTTCTGCATGGGTGTATAGGAGGAGCTTGTTACCCTAGCAGCTCTCTCCAGACCTCAGATATGACTTCCCCTTTGGGTCACCCTTTAGGTAGTGATTTAGCTAAAACACCAGGTGATCACAGGACTGCTCTCCTGAAACCTCTCAAGCTTCCCAATAACTTTCAGAAATAATTTCAAATGTGATAGAACAAAGTAAAAGGATCTTCACATCTGGCCTCGGCTCCACTGTCAAGTAACTCCACGCCCTGCCTCTTCCCTCCAGCCTGGGGGCCCAGTGCAGGGCCTCGATCCTGCCCATGGCGTTGTATGCCTTTGCATATGCTATTACCTTGGTCTAAAAGGTGCTCTCCAGAGAGTTCCTGTTAGACATTCTAACGTAGTAAACTTTTCTACCCCATCAAAGTTCACCTCCAATGTCACCTACTTTGTGATGCCATTTCAAAAAACCCTCAAGTTTAGTGCAGGCTCGTTTTCTATGATCCCCAAAGATCATAGGAGGATAGGAAATGTGATGAGTGACTGGATGATTGGCTCACAGGATGATTGCCATGGCACCCTTTGTGTAACATAGACATGGGGCTTGTCACACCAGAACATCACTCTTTGCTTGTTTCACCTGGCTGTTCTCCACACCACACACATACACACGCACACATGCACACACACTCACATGCACACAATGCACACAGACACACGCACACGCACACACACACTCGCACGCCAGGAACTTTAGCTACTTTCAGGGATTAAGTTCATATTGCCTGAGTTCAAATGCTGCTTCTAACACGGAATCTCATTTCTGCCTTTGTAAAATGGAGCTCATAAACATAAGCACTTTCTTGGGTTGTTGTGAGGGTTAAATGCAATAATCTATGTGGTATCTCAAAAACTGCCTGACATTTCACAAGTGTCGATGAATTTGACTATGATTGTTTTCTCTTGAGATCAGGCGGTATCCAACCTTTGGATCATTACTATGGGGTGAGGATATCACAGCCCAGCAGAGACTAAAGCATGAAAGTATGGATGCTGCAGTCAGATGGACTGAGGTTGGAACTGTGGCGTCTCTAAAAATTGTTTAGTTCTTACCTCACATGGTTGTTGTGATAGTAAATGAAGTAAAGCAATTCACCTTCCCCATGAAAATACTTTAAAAATATTGCATGCCATTATTTAAAGGGCACCTACTGAAAGCTGGAAATGAATGATGAGCATGCCAAAAATGACACACAGCTCCCCTGCCACTTACTGCCTGGGATGTGGAAGGCTGCTATCCCCCAGCCAGGCGTGGACCCATGGGCTCTATTATAACCACAGCGCTCAGCTGTGCAGACCATGCTGGTTTGGCCCCTTTGCCTTCCAAATAGCTTTGGTAACAACGATGTGGCTCCTGCCACAGTTGCACCTCAAGCCCCTACACTAAATCACAGTGAGTGAGAAATTGCTGGGAAGTGGGAGGAAGGGTGATAGAGGGTGTGTGTAGTCTGGCTTGAGAGGTTCACCCAAACTTTCAAGTAGTCTCCACAATAAATCCAGGACTGTCACTTGGTGATTAGTTAGAGGAAACAGAAACTGCCGGACAAAGCCAGGAAATGACCTTAGAGACTAAACACGGTGTATTTTATTTTAGGGCTTTTTCTCACTTAGAAGTACTGCCAGGTTGTTTAAAGAGAATAAGTGTTATCAGGGAGGGATTTGGGGGATCTGCCAGGCTTTTGACAACATGTGGTAAAAGATTTACAAATCCCGGAATCAAAGGAGGTGGACGGACAGGGGGGTATGTACTCGAGAAATGCCACAGGAGGGCCTGAGATTGACATAACTTTTTATTGCCCTTTGGGGAGCTTTCTAGTAAGACTGATGGGCTCTGCAAGGCGGGGGTAGAAGCCCGAGCAGAATGGCACGTTTCCGTGGAAGATGGAAGAAGTGAGGGAAGGGTGGGGAGCCATTTGGGTCATTTACAACCCATGGAAGTCAATTAGGGAAGGGAGTGGCAGGGTGAGAGCAGGCAGAACTAATGAGATTTTGGGCACTGTCCTGCCCCCACTTTTACACAGATGGAAGTTGAGGAGGTGTTTGAGCAAAAAAATAAATAGCCAGAACGATGTAAACCTATTCCAGGAAATGGGGAGGAAGGAAGGTTAAAAGTATTGAACCCCTCTTATGCAGTGGAGTGCTGGCTGAACCATCAGTGCTAATCCACTGCCGCCCTTAATGTAACACAGGAGACACATGAAGCTTAGACTGGTAAAATCCCCTTGTGTGTTGCAAGTGGGGGAAATGAGGACTGTGCCCCGAGGTCTGTCCAGATCCAAAGGCTTGGAAGGGATGGGAAGGTGGGGTTGAATACCAGCTGGCAGGAATCCCTTCTTCTTTGCTTCCTTAAGCAACTGCCTTGCTACTCATCATTGCAATGGTATCAAAGTCCAAAATGTATATTCCAGGGGTCTCCCCTGCACAGTTCCCTGCACACCATAGGTGGCTCTGGCTTCCTAGGCTTGAGATCCTTCACATTCTCTTACATGAAGACAACTGACTGCAGGCGTCTTTACTTATTGTATCACTGGATTAAGCTAAAGCCCATTAAAAAAAATTGACATTTCATGTTTTTATCATGTAGAGCACAATGTTTTGAAGTATATATACATTGAGGAATGGCTATATCCAACCAATCAACGAATACATTACCTCACATAGTTATCATTTCCGTGGTGAGAGCATGTTTTCAAGAATACCATATATTGTCATTATCTATAGTCACTTTGCTATGAAATAGATCTTAAAATCTATCCCTTCTAATTGTATTCATGTATCCTTTCACAAACGCCTCTCCATCCCTTCCTCCATTCAAAACCCTTAACCTCTGATAACCACCATTCTACTCTCTACTTCTATGAGATCAACATTTTAGATTCCACATGAAGGAGATCATGCAGTAGTTGTCTTTCTGGGTTTGGCTGATTTTGCTTAATGTATTGTCCTCATCCATGTTGTCACAAACAGCAGCATTTCATTCCTTTTCATGGTTAAATAGTATTTTATTGTATATGTAGATCACATTTCCTTTATCCATTCATCTGTTGATTGACACTAAGATTGATTCCGTATTTTGTCTATTGTGAATAATGCTGCAATAAACATGGGAGTGCAGATATCTTTTTGACATACTGATAGCATTTCCTTTGAATATATACACAGTAGTGGGGTTACTGGATCGTATGGTAGTTCTATTTTTAATATTGGGGGAACTTCCCTACTGTTTTTCATAATAGCTGTACTAATTTACATTCCCACCAACAGTGTACAATGGTTCTCTTTTCTCCATGCTATCTTTGTCTTTTTGATAATAGTCATTGTAACTGGGATGAGATAATAGCTCATTGTGGTTTTGATTTGCATTTCTCTGATGATTAGTGATGTCTGAGCATTTTTAAATATACATGTTGGCCACGTGTATGTCTTCTTTTGAGACATTTGTATTCAGTTATTTTGCCTGTTTTTAACTTCTTTTTCCTACTGTATAGTTGTTTGAATTCCTTATATAATTTGGACATCAACCCTTTGTTAGATGGATAGTTTGCAAATATTTTCTCCCATTCTGTAAATTGTCTCTTCTGTTGATTATTTGCTGTGCAGAAGCTTTTTAGCCTGACATAATTCCATTTGTCTATATTTTGCTTTTGTTGCCTGTGCTTTTACGGTCTTATCCAAAAAGTTGTTGCCCAGGCTAATGTTATGAGCTTTTCCCCTATGTTTTCTTCTAGTTGCTTCATAGTTTCAGGTCTTACATTTAAGTCTTAAATTCGTTTTGAGTTTTTTTAAATATGTTAAGAGATAGGGTCTAATTTCATTATTCCACATGTGGATATCCAGTTTTACCAACATCATTTATTGAAGAGACTGTCCTGTCCCTATTGTGTGTTCTTCAAGGCCTGTTTATTTTTAATGATGCCATTAACTGGCGCATGCAATGGAGTAATTCTGAGGCCATTTATTTCCTCTCTTAAAGAGAATCTGCAAAGCGTTCTAGGGATTTTTAAAATGCAATAAAATAATAGCTAATAATAGCTCCAATTTATAGAGTGCTTACTATGTGCTAGGCACTGTGGGAGCATTTTATGATCATTGTCTTATTTAATTGCAGACTGATGACATGCAGACAAATCTGGCCTGTAGGCTGGAACTGTGTTTTCAAAAGATAAATTTGAATGTTTTAAATGAGGCCTGTGCTCTCCAGTTTTCTACAATCAATGCCATTCCCTAATTTTTACCACCTTAATTCATTTAGTTATCTTCAGGTCCCTGTAGGCAGTTGCATTTTTAAGTTCTGCCTTAAAACAGCCTGATGAAATAGATCTTAAAGAATCCCCATCCTATTGCTGAGGCAAAGAAAGAATATGCAGTTTGACCAATGCCAGTTAGGAAGTAGCAGATTAGGATTTGAAGACAACAAGTTTTATCAATACATAATATTCTGTCACTATTATGGTGATATTTCCACAGGATGGCATAGTGTCTTTTATTAGGGGCAAAAGAAGTTGTCCTGAATAATTCTTTAATAGCAATGATGCATCTTCGACCTCTTTTCTCTCTCCCTACTCCTCTGTTCACTGAGCAGATGTTTGTAAAAACTGTTGGCATGAGATGTTGTCACTCTCATCTCTGCCTCTCTTATAAATGCCATTTCCACTTTTCCATACCAGCCAAAGGCTATGATTTCACCTGGGATTTGAATTCCAGGTCACTTGGTTATTCCAGGTCATTGGGAGAGGCATTGGAAGAGTACTATAGCAGAATCTTTTAAGAACTGGAATTAGTGGCATTCATCTTCATAGCTCCTGTCCTAGCACAGAAACAGCTGGTATGTGGTAGCTGACTAATAAGTGTGGGCAATCATTATTGTTATGATCATAGCTCTTATTATTACTATTACCAAGGAGCAAGTAATAATGCTCACCCAAATATCTAAAACCGCCACCTGCAGGGTGATATTTACCTTTTATTTTATATCTTTCCTGACTAATTTGTAGCTTGAATATTACTTATCTAGGCTGGTCTATATTCTTGTTTTGTATACTGAATATAGAATAATAGCTTCAACTTATTTATTGATTGATTTACCACTCATTTATTCATTAAATACTTATTGAGTGACCAAGTATTAAGAGCTGGGATACAGAGTGATTAGAATACTTGCCCTTAAGGTTAATACATTCTAGTGTAGTGTTTTCAAACAGCAGGACACAATTCATTAGTGACACATAAAATTAATTTAGTGAGTCAGGACAAGCATTAAAGAAAATAAAACAGAATAGAATAGACTAGAAAATACCAAAGTGAACTTCGGTTAAGTATTATTCATGAACATTTATTTCCATAATATCTATGGAAGTATTGTGAATATCCTGGGTTGGATTGTGAAATGTATTTCTTACAATAGGCTGAGATCAAAAAGCATTGAACACCACTGGCCTGGTGGTCTAGGGAAGAGGGTACAGAGGACAGATGCTTGAACAAGAAGACGACCAGATGGCTGAATTACAATGGTTTTCTTTGCCCCTCAGGTGTTTCTCAGTAAATCAACAGATGTCCACAGACTGAAAAACACTTGAAAACCCTAGCTCAAAATCTCTTTGGGCTCAGATGCTTCATGCTTTGGGGCCAGTCCTCTTCTCTGGCTTTAAAATGTTCTCTGCCACCCCCCATTTTTGTAGTAACTAAAATCAGTGACCTATGACCTGCTCGTCTTTAAAGCTGGGTATACACACACAAGTGAACACACACACACACATTTTCACACTTTGTAAATTTGTAAACTTCACGTCTTTCCTTATCAGAGAATCTAGTAATCCTAATCACATAATCTAATCACATTCCCAGTGCCACAGATAGCTTAAATATTTACAGGGTTGAGTGGGAACCAATGAATGTAGAAAGGCTGTCAAGCTTGGCAGCCTTGTCAAAAATTCAGTAGTAACCTACTTGCTGAAGGCCAAGCTGGGAAAACGAATTCCTGTGCCAAATGGGGGTTCCAATAAAGTTCATTTCTATTCCAGTCTCACTGACTGTGTGTGTGTGTTTGTGGATATGAGTTCATTGATTGTTTATTTTTTTCTAAGCCCTTTGTGAGGTCTCTTGCAAATCGCTTTCTAGGTCTGTGCTTGGAATTTTCTGCCGCACATTCTCAAGATTTTCAACCAAATCCAGACGGCACAGTTACGTTTTGTTTAGATTTGTTTTCCTTTAAGTAGTCCTCCAACTAGGCTTTGAAGCAAGCACCCCAGGATGATAAATGAGAAAAACTCACACCTCTTTAAAGGACTGTGATTCTACTCTGTCTGCCCGGAGCCTAAGCAAAGCAGATCTAAATTGATTTACAGAGACAACTGGGAAAATGGGAAAGCATTTCCGTGGAAATGCAGCTAATTAAAGGCTAGATTAACCAGCTCTGCCTACTTTTCACTCTTTCTTAATGCCTGAGCACCATATTCCTTTATAGTACAGAGGTTCTTCGCTCTAGGATGTCCACAAGGCCTTAATTCATTGAAAACATATTCCTAAGTAGAGTGGTAGACAATCCTTAAAAACATCAGTTTTGGAACCATTTGCCTTCCTCTAGTGGGGGACAGGAGGAGCAGTTGTTTTCCTTTCCAGTTTGTTTTAGAGGAACAGCTGCTTCTCTGGGCATTTGGCTAACTCTTCTCTAATTCTGAACAAAATCACTAGGAGCCAAGAGCTGGGTAAATGAAAAAGTTGGTACCTTAAGGCTAAACAGATTGTCCCTTTTCTCCCACATATGAGTGCTCTTTCTAAGCAAGATCTGAGAAAAGGTACTTTGACATATCTTGGGATTGGTGGTTACAGGTGGGGGTCTTTCTGAATGCAAATGAAATGAACTAAATCCTTTCTTTGGCTTCCAGACTAAGTGAAATCTGAGGTCACCAATGAGTGACAGCTATAAAGATTGTGCAATTTCCAAAAGCAATAATTGCTACCCAGGTAATGATTAACAGTAACCAAGGCTGTTAATTCTCTCTTTTCTCTGTTACCTCCTGCTCACTGCACTATGGAGTTCCCCTTGTGTTTCCATGGAAATGCAGAGCAGTTTACATGAAATATTCTTTAAAATCAAGCATGGGAAACCCATCCTTTGTGTGTTGATCTTATTAACTACATTCTGTTGTAACACTTTAATACCAGATCAAATGAATTATTTCAAACCTTTGGACCATACATTTTATTTCCATGCCCTCACTCACATCTATTGTGAAAATATATAGCGGATATGATTTTAGAGTCAGTGTCTCGTGGCTTTTATAACTGAATAGACCAATTTTTCAGATTGCTCAGTATCTAAATGACAATCAATACACAGTGTCGTTTTATTTTCTCTTATGTTAGTAACTGAAGCATTTATTCCCACTTTAATTCTTTTTCCATATTATGTCTGCTATTGGCTGCAGACCTCCACCTTCTTCATGGCCATACTGCTCTCTGCTCATCTTCTTTAGTTTAATACATTAATGTGGTGAATATGCATAGAATAATGTCTGCCACATAGCAGATATTCCAATACGTGCTTTTTTCATCAGATCTGTAATGTGATATTCCTTATTAGCAAACAGATGGTTGTTCTGGGGAACATTTGCCATTCAAGGCAGGATAATAGCAAAGGATTGAGTTTGTTCGTTTGACTGTTTTTGTTTTTATTAACAGTCAACTCACATTCTTTGCCATCAGGGTCTTACACTGAGGACCCAGAATGGAGCTGGTGAGAGAGAGGCAGCAGAGATCTTTTCTTTAGTAATATGACTTAGTAATCATGATTCCTTTATGGGTGAGACAGTGAGCACGTGGATGAGGGACCCCACTGCATGGACTTCAGCAACAGGAATTGTGAGGGTAGGGGATGCAGTTACTGAGCACATGGCCTGTGACCCTGATTGACTTGGCATAAGCCCTGCCTCTACTACTTGCAGGATGTGAAAGCTTGGGCAAGTTGTGGAATTGTTCTGTGCCTTAGTTCTTTCACCTATCAACTGTGGCTAGTAATGTACTTACCCCAAGGGTTGTTAAACAGGTTAAATAAGTATCTATGAATTGGCTTAAAAACACCTGTTATATGATAAGGATTGAATAAGTTTCTGGTATTTTTATCATTCAAAAATGACCTCTTTGTGGTATATAGTTGAAACAGATTTTGTGGGTTGTATAGAGAAGAAAATTTTCAAAATACAAAGATGCATTTCCTTTTAGGGAGAGAGGACATTTCAGAAAGACATAAGCAGTAGAGTGTTGGATGGTTTTGATAAGAAAACATACCTTAAATGTAGTTAACACTGAAGAAGGAAAAATGTATCTGGTTTAGGTAGTAGAGATCGAATACATTAAATCAGGAGTTTAGGCGAGGCATTGGGAGAAACAAGGCCAGAGTTTAGACTGTTAATATATTGGAATCACTAGAATAAGGTGAATCTGGATTATGGTAGGAGTTTAATCAACTGAGGCTGAGTTGGCAGAAACTGAAGAGATGGGCATGGGCTGCTCTGTCCAGCACCTGCAAGGTGTAGGAGGAGATGATGCTGGCAGCTTGGGGACCATTGGCTTCTCCTGCTAATAATAATATACTGAAAATACTAGATATAAAATAAGTAAATGATTATTAGATGATTATTAGGAGTAGCCTAACACATAGGGAGAAATCTGAGCTGAAGTTTGGGAGGGGAGTTGGAAAGCAGACAAAGGAAGACAGCACCAGGAAAATGGGCAGAATCATCCATGTAGGAGATTATACTGAACCTGTCTGCTTGGAAACTTCTTTGTTGCTGCCGTGATGATTCTGCATGAACCTATGTTGCCTCATCACTGTGACCTAATGGCCTTTTTGCCATGGGACGTATTCCAAGGCAAGAAAATCCAGAACTCGTTCTCCAGGTGCTGTGGCTTTTGTGGATCTATTTTGATTACTATTAATAATCCAATATTAATAGTAATTGGAATAGCTGCCTTAGATTATATACATATATGTGTGTATATAAAAATATAAATATATATAAATCTTTTCCAAAATTCTTCATAAAAATCCTTAATATACAAAGAAGTAAAAATTAGCACAACTCACTACTTTTAAGAACAAATGGATTGTATACATACTAACACATATGTATCCACACTCACCTTCCAATTTTATCTTCCTTTTGTAACTTTAAAAAATAAAAATTATCGTTATTCATATGAAAACAGTTACTTATTTTAATGTGAAGATGTTCATTTTTCATTTACTAATCTTGAATATTTGGATATTTGTGACACATATGTAATTTATATAAATATATATGTGCATTTATATATTATGTCTATATATACAATATGTGATCCCAAAAGTACATAAGTGCACATGACGGGTGAACTTCTCATTTGTAACTCTCCAATTGGACAAATAAAACATAATGACTAGTAGAAAAGAGCCACATGGGAATTCTTATATATCCTTATTTAAATGATGTTGAATGTAATGTAATCTTTGATTTCCAAGTTTTCATTTGACTTTCCTAAATTTCAAGTAGAAAAGGTAAAAAGTATTTGTGGCTGTACTTTGTGATGTAGAGGAAAGAGCCTGAGCTTTGAAGGCCAATAAATTTAAATTTATCTTTCTAGCTGTATGAACTTGAGCAAGTCACTTACTTTCTTTTTTCTTTTTAACTTTTGAGATGGGCTCTCTCTCTCTGTCTTCCAGACTGGGAGTGCTGTGGCATAATCTCAGCTCACTCAGCCTCTGCCTCTGGGGCTCAAGTGATCCTCCTACCTCAGCCTCCTGAGGAGCTGGGATGACAGCTGCATACCACCATGCCCAGCTAATTTTTGTATGTTTTGTAGAGACAGTATTTTGCCATGTTGCCCAGGCTGGTCTTGAACTCCTCACCTCAAGCATTTCTCCAGTCTTGGCCACCCAAAGTGCTGGGATTACAGGCGTGTCAGGCCCACTTTATAAGATAAGAGTTTTTTTAAGTGTATAAAATAATAATAACACCAATACCTGCCTCAGAGAGGCGATGGTAAGGACTGACTGAATTTACATAGTGGCTGATGTGTACTGGGCTCTCAAAAGCCTATTATGTGTATGGTTACTGTTATCTGACATTTACTTTTTAAGGTTATAATTTTTAAGCTATAAAAGTAACACAAATTTCAGGTAGGAAAATATAGAAAAATGAGCATGAAGAAAGAGAAAATGGAGGAAAAGGAGAACAACAAGGTAGAAGAGGATAAGGAGAAGCAGCAGCAGCAAGGGAGATGGAGAAAGATCACCTGTAATCTCCACCCAGAGATGATCACTCTAATGTTTTAGTGTATAGATTATCCTTGTGGTAATTCCTCTACACACATGAAAAAAACACACACATACACTCTTGATAGACAGATAGATAGAGAGAGGAAGAAAGATTGAGATAGATAACATTTTATAAAATTGCAATCACTCTGTGATGGTTAATATTGAGTGTCAACTTGATTGGATTGAAGGATGCAACGTATTGTTCCTGGATATGTCTGTGAGGGTATTGCCAAAGGAGGTTAACATTTGAGTCAGTGGATTGGGAGAGGCAGACCCACCCTCAATCTGGAAATCTGGGTGGGCACCATCTAATCAGCTGCCAGCATGAAATAAGTCATGGAAAGAGCAGATTTGATGAGTCTTCTGGCCTCCATCTTTCTTCTGTGCTAGGTGCTTCCTGCCCTCAAACGTCAGACTCCAAATTCTTCAGCTTTTGGACTCTTGGAAACTTACACCAGTGATTTTCCAGGGTCTCTTGGGCCTTTGGCCACAGACTGCAGGCTGCATTGTTGGCTTTCCTACTTTTGAGGTTTTGAGACTCACACTGGCTTCCTTGCTCCTCAGCTTATAGACAACTAGTTCGTCCCTCTAGAGAACCCTGACTAATACAACTCCAAACATGCTTTTTAATCTCCTTGTTTTGTTAAACTTAATTATATATGATAAAGATATTTTGGGGCCAGAAAACAGAAAAATTTACTGTTATTAATATGCATACAGCGTTATATTTAGAATAATATATTTTGAGGGCAGGTATGGTGGCACACACGTGCAATCCCAGCCCTTCAAGAGGCTGAGGCAGGTGGATCACTTGAGGCCAGAAGTTCAAGACCAGCCTGGCCAACATGGTGAAACCTCTCTACTAAAAATAAAAAAAATAGCTGGGAGTGGTGGCGCACACCTGTAATCCCAGCTACTCAGGAGACTGAGAGACAAGAATAGCTTGAAGTCAGGAGGTGGAGGTTCCAGTGAGCCAAGATCATGCCACTGCACTCTAGCCTGGGCAACAAAGTGAGACACTGCCTCAAAATAATTAAAATGAAAAAATATGATTAATCTATTTTTATTCTGCAACTACACCCTTTTAAATTAAAATCTATGTTATCTTTTAATGAAAATAGTGTTTATTTCCTTAAATGCATATTCATACAG
Source organism: Cebus imitator (assembly GCF_001604975.1). Taxonomy (NCBI): domain Eukaryota; kingdom Metazoa; phylum Chordata; class Mammalia; order Primates; family Cebidae; genus Cebus; species Cebus imitator. The sequence goes on from NW_016107582.1 coordinate 2,240,031, forward strand.
TTTATATTCATTGTAAAAATTGCAAGTGGAAGCCCTCCTTTATCTCTCCTAATACCCAAGTATGCCCTTTCTTCCTGCCTTCTGTGGACCCTCTCTCCTCTTCAGAGAGAACTGCTTTTCACAGCTGGGAGTGGATCCTCTCCTATCTTTTTCTCTGTGTGTGTGTGTGTGTGTGTGTGTGTGTGTATAGTTGTAGGTTTTTATTATACTTGCTTTCAACAAATCATTCACTGAATTTAAATATATTCTCCATGATTTAGAAATATTTAGTGTTCAGAGAAAATATTTACACAGCTTTAGTTGAAGAGTAAAATAAATCATACATAGTTCACAGTTTATTTATATTGAATTATGCATAGAATTAGGTTAAATCTAGAAAATCAGTCACCTCAAATCCTTTTTGGTAGTGAATGGATATGGGTGAGTGGAACATAAATCATAAGTAAAACATACTCAGGAAATCACTTAGGAGTCAATGTAGAACATTTTACAAATACAGTTCATTTGACCTCACAAACTTTTTAAAAAGTTTATTATACATCCACATTTATATCCTGAGTAGATGTCTTCCTAATCCAAGCCTTAGAATTGGTATTGTGTGTATAAATCAATAAAGTATCTGTTACATTTTCATGTTTTCCCTAGTAACAATATCTCATGAAAGGACTCTAAGTTCTATAATAATACAGTACAATCAAGCTACAAAATAACATTTTGGTCCCATAGAAATATGTTTCTTAGAAAGGGGAAGGATTATATAGCTAAAATAACAAGGATCTACTTGATATCAATTTATATATACTCCTTCTATAGTTCAAAAAGCACTAGCCTATATTTTCCAATCTATGGTACAGATCTGAATTAGTAAAATTGTGATGTAGACTTTAAAATTTGTTATTACACTTGTGAACATGTTCATGCAATAATAGAAAGAAATTCTTAAATAGCTGACGCTGTATATGGATGATCTAGTAGCGATCCCTTCTCTTTCCAAAGATTCCTTTACATGCAGTCTTATATAATGGAATGTGGAGTGGGACATTTCCTATTGCCTTGGAATTGGTGACTTGAGTCCAAAGCTGAGAACAGGAAGAATCAAGGAGCGCATATTTTAAAAAGATCCTTAATAACTGGTCTAGATGCCATCCAGAACTATTGAGAGGTTAGCTCTGCTATCATTATCCACTACCCAGTTCCTATATATTTTGGAATCTGTACAAAAAGACGGAAAGTTGGAGGAGCTGGGGAAAAGGAGGGAATCACTGGAGTTGGCCTTGTAGTATTTTTGTACTGAGTCAACCTAGCTAAGCCAGAACTGTGTTTCCCAGAATTCTCTTCTCTGTGCAATCAGGGATGGGGTTGGCCACAGTGACATTTGCATGAGAATTGGAAGGTGGAAGTGAAGCAGCAGACATATTTACTTTCAGGAGGTCAGAGGCTGTAGCAGCTCAAACATGTTGAATTGATTTTATATAACTCAACAACCCAGTTCACAGTTCTTCTGACTCTTACCATATTTCCTCCGTCAACTAACTCCTGGATCAGATATACATTTAACATCTTGGCACAGTTCACCTGCTTTTACAAGGCCACCCATCTTCGAAGTTGGAGATTCAGAAGTGTGAGACCGATGCAGGTTCCAGCTCAAACTTGCTCTTCCCCACTTTATGTCCATCTTTCCTTTCTGATGTTCTGACCTGCCGAGGTTAGGCCCAGCATCAGATACGTAGAAGCAACAGCTGTACTATATACATAAAGACGGGACACAAGTTTAGAGATTGAGGGTTCCCCAGCGAAGACGGGAGACAAGGATCTCCCTATCCCAACTGCATGTTCTTTTTTTATTTCTTTTTAAAATGTATTATCAATGTTTTGATTGACAAACTATAATTCTGTACATTTATAGGATACAATGTGATGTTGTTGGTAAATGTATACAATGTAGCATGATTAAATCAAACTGATGAACATTTCTATCACCATACTTATCATTTCTTATGATGAGACATTTGAAAATACTCCATTATTTTGAAATATATAATACATAGCTATTGACTATAGTCACTCTACTGTGCAATAAAGCTCAAAAGCTATTCCTGCTGTCTATCTGAAACTTTGTACCCTTTGGACAACAACTTTTCCTCCCTCTCTACACCCTTTCTCCCCAGCCTCTGGTAACCATTATTCTCCTCTTTACTTCTATGAATTCAACTTTATTAGATTCCACATACAAGTGAGATCATGCGGTACTTGTCCTTCTGTGCCTTGCTTATTTCACTTACTGTAATGCTCTCCAAATTAATCCGTGTTGTTGGAAGTGACAGAGTTTTTTCTCTATTTAAGGCTAAATAGTATTCCATTGTGTATATATATCACATTTTTCTTTCTTTATTCATCTGTTCCATACCTTGGCTGTCGTGAATAATGCTGCAATAATCATGGGAGAGCAGACATCCCTTCAACATATCGATCTCATTTCCTCTGGATGTATACCCAGAAGTAGGGTTGCTGGGTCACATGGCACTTCTATTTTTGGTTTTCGAGGACTATCCATACTGCTTTTCATGATGGCTGTACTAAAATTCCCATCAACGCTATATAAGAATTCCATTTTCTGTGCAACTACTCCAAACTTCTTGTTTCTTTTTTTTTTTCCTGAGACAGGTTGTTGCTCTGTCACCCAGGCTGGAGTGCAGTGGCATGATCATAGCTCACTGCAGCCTTGAACTCCCAGACTCTAGAGATCTTCTGGTCTCAGCCTTCTGAGTAGCTGATACTATAGGCATGTACCACCATGCCCAACTAATTTTTTATTTTTTTTATAGAGACAGAGTCTCATTTTGTTACTGAGGTTGATCTCAAGCTCCTGAGTTCAAGTGATCCTCCTGCCTCAGCCTCCCAAAGTGCTAGGATTATAGGCATGAACCACTGTGCCCAACCATCTTTTATCTTTTTGATAAATACCATTTGAACAGATTTGAGGTGATATTTCCCTGGGGTTTTAATTTGCAATTCCCTAATAATTAGTGATGCTGAGAATTTTTTCTTCTACCTATTGGCCATTTGAATGTTTTCTTTTGAAAATTTTCTATTCTGGTCCTTTGCCTGTTTTTCAATCAGGTTATTTTCTTACTATACTATTGTTTGATTTCCTTATATATTTTGAATATTAACCTTCTGTCAGACATGTGGTATTCAACTATTTTCTTCCCTTCTGGGAGTTGTCTGTTCATTTGGTTAATTGTTTCCTTTACTGTACAAAAGCTTTTTAGTTTGATGCCATTTCATTTGTCAATTTTTGCTTTGTTGCCTGTGCTTTTGAAGTATTATCAAAATATCATTGCCCAGACCAATGTCATGAAGCTTTCCCCCTATGTTTTCTTCTTATAGTTTCATAGCTTCAGGTCTTATCTCTTCATTTAGGTCTTTAATCCATCTTGAGTTGATTTTTGTGTATAGTGTAGGATACTAGGGCTCTAATTTTACTCTGGTGAATGTGTATATTTGTTTTTTCCAACACTATTTATTGAAGAGACTATCCTTTCTCCATTGTGTGTCCTTGGAATCTTTGTAAAAAATTAGTTAACCATAAATGCATGGGTTTTTATCTGTTTTTGTTTTTTTAAGTTCTGTTCAGTCAGTAGACGTGGCTACCTTTATGCCACTACCATGCTGGCTTGATTACAATCACATTATAATATATTTTGAAATGTGAGAGTGTAATGCCTCCAGATTTATTCTTTTTGCTCAAGGCTGTTTTGGCTATTCAGAGTTTTTTGTGGTTTCACATAAAATTTAGAATTTTTTTTTCCATTTCTGTGAATAATGACATTGGAATTTTAATGGAGATTGTATTAAACCTGTAGATCACTTTCGATAGTATGAACATATTCACAATAATAATTTTTCTAACCCATGATCATGGGGTATCTATCTATTTCTTTGGATTTTCTTAGGATTCTGTCATCAGCTATTATAGTTTTCAATATACAAGTCTTTTACCACTTTGGTTAAATTTATACCTAAGTATTTAATTTTTTGTTGCTATTGTAAATGGAAATAAAGAATAAATGTATTATTTATTTATTCTTTCTTTCTGAGTAGTTCATTATTAGTAGGTAGACATGCTACTGATTTTGTATCCTATAACCTTACTGAATTTGTTTACTAGTTCTAGTAGTTTTATGATGGGATCTTTGGTTCTTTTATATATAAGATCATGTCATCATCCAATAGGGACAATTTCACTTCTTTCATTTCTATCATGATGCCTTTTATTGTTTCTCTTGTCTAATTCCTTTGGCTAGGACTTTCTGTACTATGTAGAAAAGAAGTGGTGAGAGTGGGTGATATGGTTTGACTGTGTCCCCACCCACATCTCATCTTGGATTCCCACATGTTGTGGGAGGGACCTGGTAGGAGGTAACTGAATCATGGGGGCAGGCCTTTCCTGTGCTGTTCTCATGATAGTGAATAAGACCCATGAGATCTGACAGTTTAAATAGGGGAGTTTCCCTGCACAAGCTCTTGTGTCTTGTCTACTACCATGTGAAACATGCCTTTCACCTTCTGCCACGATTGTGAGGCCTCCCCAGCCACATGGAACTGTAAGTCCAATAAACCTCTTTCTTTTGTGAATTGCCTAGTATCAGGTATGTGTTTATCAACAGCATGAAAATGGACTAATACAGTGGTTATCTTTGCCTTGTCCCTGATCTTAGAGGAAAACCTTTCAACTTTTCACCATTGGGAATGATGTTTGCTATGGATTTGTCACATATGGTTTTTATTGTTTATGTTGAACTAAATGACCTCTATACCTAATCTGTTAAGAGTTTTTATCATGAAAACGTGTTGAATTTTGTCACTTTTTATGCATCTATTGAGATGATCATATGATTTTTATCCTTCATTTTGTCAATATGGTATATCACATTTGCCAGTTTGCATATGTTGAGCCATCTTTGAATTCCAGGGATAAATCCCACTTGATTGTAGTAAATAATTCTTTTATGTGTTCTTGAATTCTTTAGCTGTTTTCAGTATTCCTTTTCTTTAATTTTTCAATAATTTGATTATAATGTGTCTTGGTGAACTCCTTTTTAAGTTAAATTTGATTCATGATCTCTGAGCTTCCCGTACCTAAGTGTTATTTTCTTTCCTTAGATTGGGAAATTTTTAGCCATTATTTCCATAAATATGCTTTGTAGGCCCTTTTCTCTCTCTTCTCCCTTAGGAATTCCTATTATACAAATGTTATTTTGCTTGATGGTGTCCCATAATTCCTGTAGGCCTTGTTTGTTCTTTTTCATTCTTCTTTATCTTTCCCCTTTTAAGGGATAATTTCAAATTTCCTGTCTTCAAATGCCCTCATCTTTTCTTCTCCTAGATCAAGTCTGCTGTTGAAAATGTCTATTGAATTTTTCAGTTCAGCTATTGTATTCTTTATCTCTATAATTTTTTATTGATATAATATCTAACTTCTCTTTCTGTTCATGAATTGTTTTTCAAATTTTACTTAATTTTTATCCATATTTTCTTATGGTTTCCTGAACTTCTTCAAGAGGATTATTCTGAATTATATGACAGCCATTTTATAGATCATCATTTATTCTGGGTCCATTAGCACAGCTTTATCAGTTTCTTTTCGTGGTGTAGTAATTCCCTAATTTTTCATAATCTTTGTGTTCTTACATTGATGCTTGCTTATTGAAGGAGAAGTCCACCTCTTCTGGCTTCTACAGGTGTTCTTTGGTGGTGATACACCTTTATTATTTAGTCTTGCCTGGGATTGTGGATGAGTTGGCTGGTGGCAACATTGAGCATACAGACTTTGCTGTCAAATTCACAAGTTGAGCTGGGTTGCTTCTTGTGTTCTGAGGGTGAATGGTATTGCTGATTGTGCTCTGTGATTCAGTGAGACCACTGACTGGACTCTGCCATGAGGTAGAGCTGGGCACTGAAATTATATCTGATTAGGCATGGTTGCAGGATGTATTCCCTGGCTAGACAGTACTATTGTTTGGAATTCGTAGTTGAGCACAGCCATGCAATGGACTCCAAGGCTGAGTGAGGTCTCTGGGCTTATTGTCTGGCCACACAAGGTGGGCAGGGCCACACGCTGTGCTCCACAGATATATGTAGATATGGGCTTGACTGCTGGTCTAGAGGAGGCTTAAGCAGAACACTGAGGCTTGGTTGAGTAATCATGCTGCAGCTGGAGTTGGGCAGCACCAGATGCTCCCTCCATAGGTAATTGCTGGCCTGCAGTTGTCTCCTGGCATGGGAAATACTTAATGAGAGAACCAGGGCTTAGTTGAGTCGCCTGCCCACTAGTATTAGACAGGGACAGATGTTCCTTCCTCAGGTAATTACTCATCTACAGTTGCCTCTCAACCTCGGGAAGACTTAGGGAGAGCACTTGAGCTATGTGGAGAAGCTGGCTAGGGATTCAATCCTAAGAGACCTGTGGACCATGTTTCCCATAGTATGATGCTATTGGGTAGTTTCTCTGGTGTGCACCTCCATTGGCCAAAATTCAGAGCAACTACCAAAATTTGTGTGGTGATGGCTGCTGTGAAATCCACCCCCGTGGTTTTTGTTGTTGTTGTTGTTGTTTGTTTGTTTGTTTTTGAGACAGAATTCACTTTGTCACCCACACTGGAATGCTGTGGCACAATCTCAACTCATTATAACCTCTGCCTCCTGCGTTGAAGTGATTCTCATGTCTCAGCCTCCCAAGTAGCCGAACATCCCTTCTTTATTTCTAACTGACCCCATAGTAGCCCTGCTGTTGCTCTCAATATTTCCCATAAGATAAGATGGGAGTGAGCCTGTTTCAACAGCTCCCCAGAATTGTGGAGAGGCTGAATGTCCACCTCCAACTCAGTTTTCCCACTGTAGAAACTATGAGTCCAGAATTCTTTGTGCATGGCACTGTGTTAGCTTGGGCAAGGGGAGTAGGCTCAATGAGAACCATTTTTCTTACTACTCAATCATGGCTTTTCTCAGTTCTGCAGTCTAATAGGGTGTCTCAGCCTTACTCCTGAGTTCTTGGATATTCAGAATGGTATTCTTGCCTGTGGACAGTTGCCAATTGGCTTTCTGTGGAAGAGAGAGAGAAGCCAGAAAACTCCTGTTTTTCCCATTTTGACAGCATCACTCTCTGCATGTTCTTCTGAGCTGGGAAACTGAAGGCCCTCCTGGATGCTGCCAGTGGGGTACAGCAGAGGATGGAAGGGGAGTAAGTGGGAGAACTCAATGCAACCTCTGGAATTTGGGGCATGAGTGAACATAGAGTGTAGAGCCTGCCTCTTTCCTAGAGGTCTCTGAAGATAGCAGGCTGAACTACAATGATGTTGTATGCTTGGGAAGAAGATGGGAGCAAACTCTACCTTTTAGGAGATATAAGAGGACTTCTCCAGGGCTCCAGTATAGGAAGCAGAAGTCACAGGGCTGCCAAGTTGGCTATCTAGTGAGGGTTGTCTCATCTGGAGAGGGAGTTGGAAGTGTGGAAGTATGGTAGGATACAAATGTAGATACATTTACCCTTCAGCAATGGAGAAGTAGAGTCAAGGTCACCACCATCTTCTAAAACCAAATAGAGAATATCCATGCACAGAAGTCACCAGTGGCAAACAGAGCCAGGCCAAGACAAAGTGAGTCCAAAGACATAGCTTACTATAGACAGCCAGCCAGAGACCTCATCCTCTCCCTTGTGCCCCTTCCTAGCCCCTCTTCCCAAAATATATAGAGACCCACAGGTGGATAGCTAGGGGAGAGGACATATCCCAGAGTCTGACTTAAGAGAAGGAAGAAGGGCCAGGTGCAGTAGCTCATGCCTGTAATCTAAACACTTTGGGAGGCCGAGGTGGGTAGATCATTTGAGGTCAGTAGTTCAAGACCAACCTAGCCAACGTGGTGAAACTCTATCTATATTTAAAAATGTAAAAATTAGCCAGATGTGGTGGTGTGCACCTGTAGTTCCAGCTACTCGGGGGGGCTGAGGCAAAAGAATTGCTTGAACCCAGAAAGCTGATATTGCAGTGGGCTGAGATCGTGCCACTGCAATCTAGCCTGGGTAACAGAGTGAGGGTCCATAAAAAAAAAAAAAAGGGAGGAGGAAGAGGAATTAAAAGAGAAGCCCATTTACCCTCACCTGTGCAAGTCTGTTAAAATACATATCAAGCTTGTGCTGCAGAAGAGGATAGGAGATTTATAATAGTTTTGGGATTAGACTTTCAAACTGTGCTGAACTAATTCTATTTTAAATAACTAAATTTTAACAGAAACTAATGGGATATGCCCAAAGGGACTTCTGATATAACAGTGATTAGTGAAACATAAAATTGTTTCATGTTGAAATCCACATTGCATTCAGATTTTTCAGTAAAGTGGTTATTTTATATACTCATAAGTAGATTTATAAACACATATGGATTTATGTATATGAATTTATATACATCTATATTCACACATTTATATACCATTTATATAAAGGTAACTGATTTTGAGAGCCTGAGTACCTAGATTAGACTTAGCAAATATGTGGCACATGTGTCACACAAATTATCCCAGCCCCTTCCCTTGCTCAAGGCAGACATTACCAGTTAATCAATATACATTTTCATACTAAAACTAAAGCAGGACACAGGGGCAGAATCCTTTTCAACCCAGCTTTACAGGCAGCCACTTCCAAGAGATCGCTGTTGCTACACAAGATGAAACCTATTACATCTCTGTTTGAGATTCTAGAACAGAGCACTGCAGCAGGGAGTCTGATGTTCAACAGTCAAAACTGATCTCGTGAAAACTGTTTTTTATTTGCTCAGAGCCCATTTCTTCTTACTATGGGCATAGTTCTAGTAAACTTTATCAGCTGTCATCTGATTTACCAGTCCTTACCATGATAGAGTCAGCTAATTAAGAGTTGGGATATTACTAAAGAAAACAACACTCACACTAGAAAGCAAGGATGTTGACACTAACAGTGATATAGTAAAAATAATTTCTACTTGCTGATCACTCAGCTTTGTTATAGGTCCTTGATATGTATTTTCTTTTATCCTCAAAGTAATGCTCTTAGGAAGGCAAGCACTATATACCCATTTTATAAATTTAAAAAGTTAGGCTTGTAAAACTTAAGCAACTTACATAAGAACATACAGTTGGGAGCCAATTCCAGATCTTTGTAATGCCAAAGTATATACTATTTTCTTGATACCATACAGACTATTCCTAAAATTGCAGGCTTTAGATTTCAAAGAGCATGGTAGTCTGGTGTCATATAGTGGAGAGACAGAGAATTTCCTAGGCCTTGATGAGATCTAATGGCATGAATTTTATAATGGAATGTTTTTATTTTAATTTTTTAATTTTTGTGGGTAGATAATAGGTGTTTATGGCGTATATGAGATATTTTGATATAGCCATACAGTGCTTAATAATCACAGCAGGATAAATGGCTGTTCATCCTTTCAAGCATTTATCCTTTTTTGTGTTACAAATAATCCAGTTATACTCTCAGTTATTCTAAAATGTATAATAAACTATTGTTGACTGTAGTCACCTTGTTGTGCTATCAAATACTAGATCTTATTCATTCTACCTAGTTATATTTTTGTATCTATTAACCATCCCCCTCCCCTCTCTCACTACCCTTCATAATGTTTCCGATAAATACCCTGAGCAGTTAATATGCATTTAATTTCATAGTAAATTCATATGCAATTAATTTAATTGCATATGAATATGGAAATATGGAATGTAGATAAATGTAGGGTACATTTTTATTTCTTTAATTTTTAAATTTAATTACATATTACTATGTAAATATAAAAAGTAGGTAAATATAAAATATATTCTTGATTTCTTTACTTAACATACTATGTGTATATATTGTATTCTACTATGTATATCATGTAGTTTCTTATTAAGCCAGATAAATAGGGTATTTTAATATGTGACTATGTTTGTGTGTACATAAGCACATATATGTGATATGACAGAATTTATATACAAATTTCCTAAAAGGAGGTATCGAAATGCTGGCTATCAGCTGACCCTATGCCCTACCCTCAACTCTGGGTTATTTTCATATGACACATAAATTTGTTTCTTGTCTGCTTTTTTTTTTTTTAATGGAGCAGGGAATGGGATCTTGGTGTTCTTAATTATTTTTGACTACCCATAATTTTCCCATTTTCATGCTCTCTTTAGCTCCATTTGAATCACTGGCCTCTGATATCAGAATAATTTCACATTCTGCAAACAATGTAAAATCATTTTTACCCCTTTACAACTAATCGAAGTTTCTGGGAGAACCCTCCCTTGATATACTTAAGAAATGCCCTCTCCACTTAAGTATATGACGGTGCCCCACCCCACCTCATCCTTTAGAAACTTCCCTTTGCTTTGGCAGTATAATGGACTAGGTAAAAAATAAAATTTTAGAGACTCAGAAACTTGAGTTCAAGTCTTTGCTCAGCAATGTAGTAACTTTGTGATCTTAAGCAAGATACTTGATCTTATGTACTTCCTCATATGTAAAAGGCGTACAATATCAGTGTCTATTCCTTAGGCCATTGTGAAAATTAAACAAGCTAACATATGTAAAGTCAGATTAAGCCCTCAAAATTTGTTTCCTTAATTATTTTGATTTCTTTTTTTTTTTTTTTTTTTGAGACGGAGTTTCACTCTTGTTACCCAGGCTGGAGTGCAATGGCGCGATCTCGGCTCACCGCAACCTCCGCCTCCTGGGTTCAGGCAATTCTCCTGCCTCAGCCTCCTGAGTAGCTGGGATTACAGGCACGCGTCACCATGCCCAGCCAATGTTTTTTTTGCATTTTTAGTAGAGATGGGGTTTCACCATGTTGACCAGGATGGTCTCGATCTCCTGACCTCGTGATCCACCCGCCTCGGCCTCCCAAAGTGCTGGGATTACAGGCTTGAGCCACCGCACCCGGCCTATTCTGATTTCTTAAACACTTTTAGGATTGCCAGGAGGTTAATCATCTTTGCCCAAGTACTTGCTGTGGGATAATTTCCTGAGCCCAACAATTTGTTCAAAAGAAAGAGGCTTTCACATTTGCCTGTCTTTTGATTAATTATGAATAAAGTAATTGGTAATCATTAATCTTTGAGGTGATTTTCAAATCCATGCAGATTACAATTCAACAGGCCTTTCTGTAGACACCCTCCTTTCTATGGATTTTATTATAAAGTTTTAATGCCCGTATTTGGATATAGCACAACTATTTCCCTGAAAACCAGTAACAGTAACAAAGATATGGTTTAGGAAGTTATTTCATTGCGATAACCAACAGACTGAAGCAATAAAGAGAAAATCTCTTATTTAGTATCAGATCCTTCAAGGAGAAAGAAAAAAAGACACTTTTTTTTTTCAAAAAAAAAGTGATACTGTTTTCCAGTCTGCCTCATTCAGAAATCTCCTCTTTATATCAGCTCAGGTTCAATTATGAAATCCCACAGGAAGAAAAAAACATCATCTTCACAGCACATTGTTGGTCCTGCTTAATAAAAGCAGTGCCTGTTTGTTATAATCTTTCATTCTTTGAATTTAATGAGACAAGATACAGCATATTGCTGTGAACACAAATACAAAACCAAATCAGTTTCCTCAAGGAAAAAATTCCCTATAAAACTCCAGCTCAACAATTTTTTTTTTTTTTTTTTTTTTTTTTTTTGTTGTGAGAGAGTCTAACTGTGTCTCCCAGGCCGGAGGGCAGCGACACAATCTTGGCTCACTGCAACCTCCACCTCCCTGGTTCAAGCGATTCTCTTGTCTCAGCCTCCTGAGTAGCTGGGATTACAGGCATGCGGCACCAGGCCCAGCTAATTTTTGTATTTTTAGTAGAGACAGGGTTTCCTCATGTTGGTCAGGCTTTTACTACATCTGCATATGGCGAAATCCACTAATGGAGATCTCCCATAGTTCAATAAAACAAAACAAGAGTCTTTCAGGTGGGTGGTCTCATACACAAATTTACGGTAGCCTGTATTCTGTTATTAACTGGATGGATTCATGGTAAGATAGAGTTAGCACTATCCTTTTTCCTCTAAAAGAATGTCACAGAGTCACTTCTCTTTTCCCCCTCTTCCTACTGCAGGTTCTCAGCTGCTCAGTTGTATGCCCCACTTCCCTGGAAAAGGCTGACCAATAGAGTGGTCATAGGCCCAGCTCATCACCGGTCAACAAAAATGTCCTGCCCATGCCTGGCATCAGGCCAACGGAAGGAAATCTCCAAAGGTAGGGAGCTAAACGTTCAGGAAGCAAAGGCTACGAAGCAAATGGTGATTGCATGAGTGCAGCCAATGCTCCCTTGTCGTCTATTAGCTGCTTGTTAGCTAATACTGGTTATAAGGGGTCTGTATCTGTATCTATTTGATTCATATTCAGCATTCTGTATATAAAAGAATATCAGGGCTGAGAAAATCTCTCTTAGAGCAGAGAAAAGAAAATTACCCAGAATCCTAGCACTCTAGCCCAACAACTAATTACATATATATAGAATTTTTTATCCCAGATTTTTCTATATACATAGACATATACATATATGCAGTTGTAATCATTATGGTCATACAAGTTTTTACCCTGTTCTTTTTCGTTAAACATCCTACATTCAGTCAGTCTTCATAATCATCATTTTAAGTGACAGTACTAGGCTTTGGCAAGCTGCTTCTTGCCAGTCAGATCTGATCCACTACCTGTTTTTATGAAGTTTCATTGGAACACAGCTACATCCATTCATTTTTGTGTTGCCCATGGCTGCTTTCATGCTACAACAGCAGAGCTGGTAGTTGCGACAGAAACCCTATGACCCACAAGCATAAAATATTTACTGCCTGGCCCTTTACATGCCAAACCCTGGCATTCATTCTATCAAGTGGAACCCATAATTTACTTAATCATAGCCTTTTTTTAAACATTTAGGTAGTTCTTTCATGACTTCTTACTAATACCTCAAGGAATATGAGGGTTCATACTTTTAAAAAAAGTATTTCCTGAGTCTTAAATTCCCCGAAGTAGGACTACTGTACCAAAATGTCTGAACACTTTGATAGCTTGTAATTTCTAAATAAAATCTCATAAAATAAGTAGTTTCTCCTACAGTGGTGGGTTTCTCTCTGACAATAGTATGCTCACCATGTGGACACAGAAAACAAGCATGGCTTTGGGCTGACCTGTAGATATGTGGATATGTGGCTAATTGCTGGATTAGAGTCTTACAAGCCTCATTATGCCTGTGGTCATGGGTATAGTTTTCTATGGTAAATGTGTTCAAGTGTTTGGTTGGTTGCCATATATTATCTGGAGTGACCATTCTTTATGCATTTTGGGGGATCCTCTCATATAGATTTGCTACACAAAATAATGCCAAATAGGCAGAACCAGATTTATCATTTATGGGGCCTAGTATAGGCTCCCTTTTCAAAAGTTATTAAGAATTGCAGGATGCTGACAATAGGCCGTTAAACCAAGCACAGGGCCATCTAAACATGGGGCCCGTTGTGAATGCATTGGTTGTACATCCATAGAGTCAACCCTACAGGTAGGGGGAGAATGTGTGTGGAGTCCACAGGTAAGAAAAACCCTGTTATGTGGAATCCAGCCAGCCCTACTGTTACCTCCTTCTGAAGCCACCAGACATGGGCAGTGGGCAAGGAGGGAGGAAAGTTCCAGAAGTGTTTGGCTGTTCTACATATGAAAGAAGACAGGCCAGAAACTTCTGTGGCCTTTCTGGTGACAGTCACTGTGAGTGCACCAGTCTGGAGTTTCTGTCACTTACCTGTCCCATCTGCGGTTAAGAGAGTGATCTCTCAGCTCTTACTGCCTGAGTTCAAGTCCTAACTCTGTGATGTACCAGGAGTGAGACATTGAGGTATGTTACCTTCAGTTTCCTCATCTACAAAATGGGTCTAATAAGAGTACCTGCCTCACAGAGTTTAACAGTAAGTGCAGTGGCAGTCCTTCTGTGCTCATGCCTGAATATACCCTAGGTAGATTTTCTTGTGTTATGCTATTATCTTTTCAAAAGAGTACCAAACTAATAATTTTTACTGAAAACAAAACAAACAAAACAAAACAAAAACAAGGTTAGTAGCTTACAGTAAATCTTTTGGTAGAAGAAAATGTTAATTGTTTTTCTTACATGGAAGCTTTGCACATTGCTCAGAGATGCCTTTCAACTGCTGGTATATCAGTGCTGGTTCAACAGCCTGTGTAGACACAGAGTTGGTGTGAGATGGTAGTGCTACTGGAATTACTATTACTCTTCCGATGTTGAATCTTGTGGTGAAAAGCAGAGTGCTTGCCTCTGCACCAGAGACAGTGGTACTAAAGCAATCCTTGTGGATTCATCAGCATTCACCCAAGTATGTTCCACTAAAGCAGGGCTGAGGGCTGCCTCAAAGTTTTGAAAATCAAAAGAATTCTATGAACAAATAAATTTTAGATATGCTATATTAAACTCTTATGAACAGTATTCTCACTTTTAATATGCTGATGCATATTGTAAATATCTAACAAGGGACTTACATATTTTCCATGAAGTATATTTTTCTGGGAATATATCATAGGACTGATGTTTGAGGAAACACATCTTGGGAGATACCACTCTAGTAAATATTATAGTGCTGGATCGAAGTAGTTGTTTCTTCATGAAGCTTTATTTATTTGGGAGAAGCAACCTTTAGCCAGAGACATCGTGATCAAAAGACATGTTTGTATAATGCCCAAATCCATGTAATGAATCTTAAAGACTCTGTAGGAAGATGCTTAGCAACCTCTTTAGTGACATGGCAAACAGACCTCAAAGTTGGCGGATGACACGGAATAGAGATGAATATCCACCAAATTCAGCCATCGCCAGCTGAGGGTGGACTGAGATGCCTTTTTTTCACAGTAGATCTATTTCTGATTTCCATGTGATTTACCAAAAAAAGGCAGGGCCTTGACACCTTGGGGACAGTTATGCTTATTCTCAGCTCAGCAGATTGGGCGAGAATGATTTAAGCAGCAGAGGAAAATTAATTGGCTGCCTTGGCTCCTTCCTCTTCCTGCTAGGCTTAACCCCCTTCCAGATTTCTTCTGCAGGACAGTTCCCCTCTCCCCATGCAGATGTGAGACAATACAGAGTGCCAGGAGGGTGAGAGGGTGAGGTGTGAGGCATACAGAGCACTCTACTGCTTTGTGGGAAGGTGGGTGCACGCTCCCTCCCATCCTCAGCCCACTCATTGCTAGGATCTAAGAGGACAGGATGTCTGGTGCACCAGGGACAATGCAGGTTCTGCCATTAGAACCAAAGTGCTGATCCTCCAGCCTTTGACTTTCTCCTTTGGGGCCCATAAAATGCAACTGCCGCCTTTCCATTTTATTATTCATTTTAAAAGTGATGGTGGGCCCATTAGACCAATGGATGGGGAGAGAAAGAGCCTCAAAATGTGATCTTTGCCCTTGGATACCAAGACAATATTCATCTTACTATCTTGGGGTCAGGTGACATTTCTGAAATTAAAAAGCAATAATTCCAACTTATGACTCCTACCTGCTTTCATCCTTCATACCATCTCATACATAACTATTCTCTCTCAACAGTGATCCTATTTTTCCCATGAAACGTTTCTCTGTGTGTAGAGGAGGAAGAGTGTCACATTTTACTGTTAACTTAGTCTCTACGGCATGTGTACTTCCTGTCTTTATGCTTAAGCCAAAGCTAGGGTCCATCCTTTAGTTCAAAATCAGAGCCTTACAATTGTATAACACTGACTCATAAGAAACTCCAGTAAAAAAAAAAAAAAAAAAAAAAGTGGCAGATATGGAGACTATGGGAGGAGGGATCCATGTGTCCTGGAGTCAGTTCCTGATCTTCACTGAGCTCCCACAGCAGTTATTGTTGGTTGCCAGGTGGTCTATACTCAGGGCTGTTTGTGTTCTGATATTTCTCTCTTGTCCTATAATGAGACTGGATGAACTCTTTGAAGATAAAGACCCTATACAATTTTTACTGCAAACTGACACAAAAAGACTCCAGAGCTCCAGCTGAAGGTAGGTTTTCTCCTCGTGGTGATTATAAGGCAGTCTGGATCCAACCTGCCTAGATCAAATTCTGTCTCTGCTACTCACTAGCTATATACTAGCTACTAGGTCAAGATTTCTCCAATTTCTTATCCATAAACTAGGGAGTTGTTATGAGCAAAGTCTGTGTAACATGCTTAGCACAGTTCCTGGAACCTAATGGTACTTCAAAAGGTGAAATAGCAATGTTCATTAAGTGCCAACTATTTTCATACACACTAGTTTAAAATCTCTTAAAGTAGGAATTATCACCAACTTTTTATAGCTAGAAAAATAGGAAATGAGATAAGTGTATTTTTTTTAGTTCCAGATCAATCATACAGTGAGCAGCAAGGCTGGGACTCCAGCATGGGTCTGTGTCACCCCAAAGACTGCAGTCTCTGGACCTCTCCACACTGTCTTGAACATTCAGGCCATTAAGATCCTAAACTGGCGAACTCCTAGATAGCCCTTTTGTCACTTGGCAAAATTACCAACAGTGACCAGAATGAAGAAGTTGAAAACGGGTCCCTTCTAGACTTTGTATTCTCAGCCATGGGTGTTGACTGCTTTGTGCCTTCTGTGTTCCCCTGATGCAACTCTGTGACTGTGGCTCGGGACGACCATGGGGCAGTGCACAGGGGATCAGCCCTGTAATTCCATAACTGCTCACTCACTGACTGCTTAGTGAGAAGCCACGATGACAGCTGGGATCCTTTCCGTGATGAGTAATTACCCTGTCACACAAATCTATTTAGACCACATCCTTCTGGGGTACAACCACCAGTTGATTTAAGATGCAAACCTTTTGTAGCTCATTGCCAGGAGGATGAAATATAGAGTTTACCCAGACTTTTCTTTGTTGAAGTATTTATTGTAAATCATTGTTACTATGAGTTACTACCCATACATCAAGCAATTCCTACCTAGCCCCGGGTGCTGAAAGAATTCTCTGTGCTTTTCTAGAAAATGTACCATTTGTCCAAGAATATAATTACTGTATACTTTTAAAATATCCCAAGCTCATGTATTTGTATGGAAAAACTCAGGCCCAAGGATACCCAATTAGCTAGGGACACTCAATGTGGTTTTTAATACAGGAACCACAAGTCTTTGGGGATGTTTGTGAACATGAATAATAAATGCCTCACCTACTGCTCAGGCTTGCAGTCAGCGAGGGAAGGGAGTGTTAGGCAAAGCAGAGTGTCTCCCTGCTCCAAGTCTTGCACTAAACACTTTATATAGGTCCTTAATTCTCCCAACAGCCCCAGTGGGTAGGTATTAGCATCTTCATTTTACAGATGAACAAACTGGGGATCCCCTTCTTACACCATGAAGCAGTGGAACCAAAATCCATACTGAAAATAACTGACTTTCCCAAGTCTCTCTGCTATACCACCACACACAAAGAGACTTGCAGCCCCAGCTAGCTTATTTCTGGCTTCTGCTGGTCTGATTCTTCTGTGGGTGGCTTTAGAACAAATAGGATGGCTGAGGTCCCCCATCATCAGGGCTGCCGTTGAACATGAAGGAGGAAAGCTGCTATGTATAGCAAGCATTTTTATCTTGCCACCAACAAAGATCAAGCACACAAAATCTGAATCCCCCCAGGGGTGGGAGAAGGAGTGAGTTTCTATTTCTCCCAGACCGTTCTGTCCAGAGCATACAGCAATATGGGCAAACAATTAGTATGAACGGATTTGAGCAAAACAGCAAATCTGATTGATGCTGAAAGCACACCCATGTGGGAGCACACAAAGGGATGGAGAAGAGGGATAGTCATAGGAAGCAGGGCCTGCTTAAAAATTCTAATCCTCATAAGCTTCTGGGGAAGCTGCTCTTTTCACTGGGCAGGTTTTTAATATTTATTGCTGAGGGCTGTTTTAATCCTAATGAAAATAGCATGTCCCTAGGAAAAGAAATGCTGGAGCAACAATGAATGAATGTGGCTTGGGCATTTAAAATGTCTCACAAGGCTCACAGAGGGTAGAGGTAACCTGGAAGTGAATCACTGACAGGCTTCAGGAAGTACTACTGCCCGAAGGAAGTTGAACTCAAAACAGGGTATGTGTGTGCAAGTGCAGGCTGAGTTAACCCCTGAATGGAAAACCCTGGATGGGTCTGAATGAGAGACCCATTTATGAAGAGGGGCAGACTCAGAGTTCATCTGCCAGGATTTGAATCCCAGCTCTGCTATCTCTAAATCTCAATCTCCCATCTCTAAGATGGAGAAAATGATAATTACAGACTTTGTTGTTTCATTGTGGAGATCAATTGAGACAATGAATGTAAATTAGTTACCACAGCTTCTGGCACAGAGTAAGTGCCGAATGGTGAGAAATGCATTATTATTAATATAATTTTTATTATTGTATAGCTTATCCTTAGTATTATTGGCTTTTTTTCCCCAAAAATATGAGGATGCCAGATATGAACTAAGAGTTAGTAACTAGGAGGGCCTATTGGAAAGAGCCAGAGAAAATTAATGCTGAATCTTCTATTGATAAAATTCAGATATAAATCTGGCTCAAACTGAGAAGGAAAATAACAGCTTCTCCCTTGCAGTGAGGGACACAGGCAAATTAACTGTTGATTCTAATAGTGTTTTACTGGCAAGTAAAATGTGTTGTCTGAGTCCATCCATGTCGTCAGGTAGAATCTAAACAGAGCTGAATCTGGGTGGAATTGTGAAGACTGGAGTTTGTCTTGCTTGCTCCTAGCTGCTGTTGAATGTCTGTTTTTTTCATCAGTGGAATCATTTCTAACCACTCAGTAAATTATCTCTGTTTGCCTCTCTTCATCTATAACAGAGCATCTGTTACTGGGGTTTCCCTTTCTGTTGCTGGGTGAGTCTGACGCTTGGTGTGAGTATGCAGAATGATCCTGAGCCCCTCCTCTGATCTTAGGCTCACAAATGGGGACCTCAGCTCCTCATCCAAAGAATAGCTTAAGAATTTAAAAGGCATCCTGGCCTAAACTAATATGGTACCTCTACTTCCGTATGAAAGTCAAAATGAAAGTTGTATCAAATTGTAAAATAAACTTACCTTTTGAGGTGGCATAAAGCTTAAATGGGTGCTGGAATTATCTTTATTCTAATTTCTCTCTTTCTCTTTCTTTCTGTGCCCCTGTTTTGCTGGTTCTCTGAACTCATGCCTAGTCTGACTGTTGAGAATCTAGCACCAAGAGCAGATTCCAAAAATTATTAAGAAATAGTAAACAGAAAAAATAGTAAAACTGGAGATAACTAAGTTCTAAATCTCTCTTCCTGTCTTGAGGAAAATGCCCTGTGCTCTCTCTCATAATTATTCTCAAGAAGCATGGCTAGATGAGGAGCTCAGCAAATTGTTTGCTTTTTTGCCTTTTTTTCACCATCTTTTGCCTGCAATAATGGACAGTTTCCCAACCAATTGTCTCCCTCTCTCTTGCCTTGCTCTCCTTTACTTCATTCTCCATGCTGTTACCACTGAGAGCCTTCTAAAATTCAAATCCAATACTGTCGCTGCTTAGTTTAATACCTTCTAATGGCTCCTCATAACTAGAGCTACAATTGGTACCACATGGGGTCAGGAGTTACTTGTTATGGAGAGTATGAAGGCATAGGATAATCATGATGGATCTTCTTTTTTTTTGAGACACAGTTTCGCTTTTGTCACCCTGGCTGAAGTGCAGTGGCATCGTCTCAGCTCACTACAACCTCCACCTCCTGGGTTCAAGTGATTCTCCTGCCTCAGCCTCCAGAGTAGCTGGAATGACAGGTGCCCACCACCTCACCCTGCTAATTTTTGTATTTTTTTAGTAGAGACAGGGTTTCACCATGTTGGCCAGGCTGGTCTCAAACTCCTGACCTCAGGTGATCCACCTGCCTTGGCCTCCCAAAGTGCTGGGATTACAGGAGTGAGCCACCGTGCCCAGCCATGATGGATCTTCTATACTGCCAAAAGTGATGAATGTAATGTATCCATATATTAACAAATATAAATATGTTATGGAGTGGAACACATAATCGACTCAAATGTTATAGACTAAATATGGGATTCCAGAGGAATTTCACAGGAATCGCTGACTCCTAACCCTGTCCTAGAACTTATGAAAATATGCAGTCACTCTCCTAAAACTGCAGGATAGAAAAGTTGGTGACTTATTGCCCTTAACAGTAAAATCAAACCCTTTGATGCAAAGAAAATCTCTGAAATCTGGAACCAGCCTTTCTTCACAGCACCATATTTCTTTCCCAACTTCACCCTATCCAACACCCATGCTACTTGCATAGTTCATGTGCAGTTACAAGCATCTTTGTAATTTTACTCTTCTGGTTCTGTATCTCTGAAACACCTGTCTTGAAGCATGAGTCTTCTTAAAAAGGTTGAAAAAGTGGTTCTCTTCCAACCTTCCCTTTACCTCACCCAAAGAATGCAGTCTACCTTTCTCCCCACATAGCCTCTAAAAAGTTAGCTCAGCAGTGTGTGTGTGCCTGTTCATCTCTAAAGAGGAGAGGGACGTAGGCCGGGCTGCCTTGACTAAGCATATGGTGCCTGCCCCATCTCTTCAACATCAGGAGATGGTGAGTGATTGAGGGCTAGATGCTGGGGTGCACTGCCTAGATTTGCATATGGGCTCCCCCACTTATCAACTGAATGGTCTTGAACCAACTAGCTAACTGCTCTGTGCCTCAGATTCCTCTTGTCTACAGTGAAGATTATTGCAGAATAATAATTCTGTAAAGAAGGTCCAAGAGTTTAAATGTGTTAAATGCTTCAAAGAATGTGTGGTACCTAAAAGAACGTTAGTTATGATCATTCTTAACCTCTCCTTGCTAGTAGGAGGGAGTTGGCTCAAAATATCTACTATCCTTATGAAAAAGACCCAGGTTCCCAGGCATTCTCATATGGCCCCTTTGCAGCCTGAGTCCTGCGGCTCATCAGATGAGTGTACTCTGGGAATAAAGTTTAGCTCTGTTTTTCTTTCCTTCCCAAGAGCCAGGACATTCTGAGGCACCCACACACAACCTCCACACTCTCTTTACCTTTGTGGCATGTGTGTTAAAAAAGAGACTGAAGGGTGATGATATTTCTAAAATAGTAGTCTTGAGGGGAAATTTTAATGTTGAATTGATTAAGATTTTAATTTTTAAATAGAGATATTATTTTTAAGTCTAAAAGATATGCATGAAAGAATAAAGAAGAAAGGAGCCAATATTTGTTGCAAGTTTATGTACCAGTTTTCAGTCCACAATACCTATAATAGTCGTATGTAAGGGAAATAATTATCATTCTATGGAGAAAAAAAAGGCTGAGATATTAACTACCACCGGGGTTAAATCCCCTCACCATCCCCCAAATTAAATCACCATGGCATTTCCTCTTACTGAAATTCAATGTCCATGACAGTTTAAGGTAAAAAGTGTTGTTTTAGTCATTTTTAATTAGCAATATCTCCATTCTCTGGAAAACGTACTTCTCAAATCCTACCCCCCTCACTCTGTATGTTGGAAGGGACTTCTCAGTGAAGTATGTCTCTCTCTGCAGAGCATACAAAGACTTCAGCAGCGTAAGCTAGTTCTAGGGCAGGCTAAAGGAAGGCGCTCAGGGTGCTGTAGAGAGTTGCTGAGGCCCGGTGCATGAAGCCACACTATCTTCAGGGCAGTAGATGGCAGCCCATGTCCCATCCTCACATATGCAGAGGACCTCAGAGGTACTTGGAAAGCCACTCTGCTCACTGTCTTGGGTATACCCTCACAGCGTGCCAACTCCTGTCTCTCAATCTGAGAGTGCTAAGTGAGGCTTCAACAGAGTCAAGGGCCTGATCCTCAATTCCTCTTGGGCATCACTTGTTAAACTACTGTGAATGAGCCAACATGGAAAACCTTGCAGCTGCTGGACCCACAGGTGCCCAACACATTGGGACATAAACCAATTGGCCATGTTCTAGTCAGGAATTTGTGTGACTCAGAATGGAGGGTGAGAGCTTGGTCAAGACTCTTGCCCACAGAATTTATTGTGTGCATGGGTAATTACCCTGGTTATTCATGTTAAGGCTGTCTTTCCACAGTTGTGTTTTTTTTTTTTTTTTTTTTTTTTTTTTTTTTTTTTTTTTTTTTTTTTTTTTTTTTTTTTTGCCAGTGGTCACAGTTTGTTATTGCCTTAAAATTTAACAATTGGCAGCAGAGGATTCGTGTTTTGAGATCATGAGACATTGCAGTGTCTTTCCCTGATGAAGGAGATTGTCTTCACTCCTTTTAATGTGTTCTTTCCCACTAGAAGCAGGTGTAGCAGCCTGCTGCATTGGAAACAGCAGCTCACCTGGAGCCAGGAAGATCTCCATTCTAATCTCAGTTCTGCCACCTGCCAGCTATGTGAACTTCTGCAATCCACTTGGTCTATCTTTACCTCAGTTTCCTAGTATACAGGGCTGCTGTGAAGATTAATTACAAATGAGCAAGATAATGATGGGAAGATGCTCAGCAATAGTGGGGTCTCAATAACTGGATTTTTCTCCTTCCCTTTCTGTTTTTAGATCTGACAACTTTCACCATGGGCATTAATGATTGTGCTTTCAATCACTAACATGAAGTTCATGCTCTGTTACTAGTGGTAATGGGAGATATAATGGTAGTATTCTCGAGGGGTTAACATTTTCCTTGGAAAGAAGACAATTAGGGAATAGAACGGGACCAGGAAATGCTCAATTACCTCCTGCACACTCTCAGACCAAGATGGGGAGAACTCTGTGTGGGCTCTGCTTATCAGGTTTAGCTTCATGGAGAAGGAGATGTGGAATGAAGAATTAATGTGGCATGCCGCCCTGAACATAGTAGCAGGTACTCTATAAATGTTAACTGTATCGAATGAATGCACATATTTAATGTTCAGAATGAACTTTCTAGTTTATGATGTAAGCTGCTCAGAGGAAAAGTAAACGTCCAAAGATGGTCATAAAATAAATTTTAGGAAAGACAAAGACAAAAATTTAAAATAGTGAAGAATTCATTTTCTTGTGGATTCAAGGGAAAATATACCACATCAATTCTGTGAATTTATATATTCTATTCTTTGGACATTGCTAAAGTTTTTAAAGCCTATTGATTTTTTAAATACATTAAGTAAATACTATTAAAGGTGGTAATGTGGATATGCAGTATGTGAATGAAGCTTGGAAAATTTTGTTGGAAGCATTATAATATGATCAATTTCCAGATAACCTGTGGATGGAAAGAATCATTCTGCTGTGTGAGGCTGTGTGATCTTGGGCAACTGCATTCATCTTTCTGTACCTCATCTCCCTCATTTACTAAGTAGGGTTAATTATGATGCTACCTTGTGGGGTTGAAAGTTAATTTCTATAAAGCATACAGAACACTTCTCTGTATGTGTTAAGGTTTGAGTAGAATAAGAATGAAAAAAATTAGTTTGTGGGCTTTCACTGACTAAGTGAGCCATGGTGGCACTAGATGTTCCAGTAGAACTTTGATAGCAAGAGTCAATCTACCCCACACTGATGAAAAATGATAGGTCAACAGATTGACCTGTGATTCCCAGGAAGGGATTCTCAGCTCTGACATTCAAACCCTTGTGGGTTATTTAAGGTCACAAGTACATTTACTGTATGACCAGAGAAACCACATACTTGTGCAGCTGGGATCATATTCCTGCCAACGTACAAAGAATTGATGTGATGCTACAAACAATGGCATAGGTGATTTTTTTCCCATGAGATGAGTAGGTACCCAGTCAACTGAGATGAATTTAACCTGAACCTATGCTCCAGTGAAGTCTAAGTTTCCCCTGATTCTTGTAGAGGCATATAAAATAATTAATCAAATCTTGTCTCTGATATTTTTATTCAGTTAAGGAACATTTTATTTCAATGGTTCCAAAGACTAGCTAATTTGAATGGCATGGTAAACAGTTTGTATATAATTTGGTTTCACCCAGAGGTAGATATATTTTAGTTCTCACCCACATTGCATTTTCAACTCATGATGCATAGCCATCAGTTTTAGAATTTTAAAAATATCTTCAATAAGCAACACATACCAAGTAAGCAGGCATGATAGAAAATACAGAAATGCTGCCATCAAAGATCTGCTGCTGAAAAAAATAAGCCCCAAAACTCTGCCTCTAGGTATCCCTCTTGCCCCAGACCTATATGACCAAGACTACTGGACATCCCCCCAGTGCATATGGAGTTGTTCTCTTGGAGATTCTCAATACACAATAGCTTTTAAAGATGTTGACAAGTCCTATATTAAACAATCCTGTTTAACCCAATCATGTATGATAATGGGCCCCTTTTAAAGTGATAACAGTGTTTCTATTTCCTGGAAGACAGAATAAGCCATGCTGCTTTGTCGTAGATGGCTGAAGCATACAGTTCACTCATTCAGCTGGCTAAAAACTTGGGTGACTTACTTCACTTCTCCTTTTCCCTCCTCCATCCAGTCCCCAAGTCCTGTTGCTTCTACCTGGGAAATGACTCTAGGGTCCCTGCCGTCCTCTCCATCCCTGCGTTCAAAGCCTCAATTTAAGTCTTATTCATGTCTGTTTTGAATGTCTAGACTGTTCTCCCTCCTTTCAGTTTCCTTTATAATCAAGCACTGATTTATTTTCCTAAAAATAAATCTCATCATATTGCTTTTTCACTTAAAACCTCTCATGTCTCCCCATTGCCTATACAGTGAAGTAAAAATTATTATCACAGACTAATTCTCAGGATAATACAGGATGGTAGTTATAAGGATAGCATTTGTAACCAAATACAGTAGTCCTGCCTTATATATGGTCGATATGTTTCAAGGCCCCCAGAGAATGCCTGAAACCACAGATAGTACTTGTGATGGTTAATATTGTCAACTTGATTGAATTGAAGGATGCAAAGTATTGTTCGTGGGCGTGTCTGTGACGGTGTTGCCAAGGAGATTAATATTTAAGTCAGTGGAGTAGGAGAGGCAGACCCACCCTCAATCTGGGTGCCATCTAATCAGCAGCTAGGATAAAAGCAGGCAGAGGATCGTGGAAGGACTAGACTGGTTGAATCTTCTGGCCTTCATCTTTCTCCTGTGCTGGATGCTTCCTTCCCTTGAACATCAGACTCCAAGTTTTTCAGCTTTTGGACTCTTGGACTTACACCAGTGGCTTGCCAGGGGCTATTGGGCCTTCAGCCACAGACTGAAGGCTGCACTGTTGGCTTCCCTAATTTTGAGGTTTTGGGTCTTGGACTGGCTTCCTTGCTCCTCAGTTTATAGATGGCCTGTTGTGGGACTTCACCTTGTGATCCTAGGTCAGCTTTACAGATGGCCTATTGCGGGACTTCACCTTGTGATTGCAAGTCAGTACTCCTTAATAAACTCCTTTTCATATATATATATATATATATATCCTATTAGTCCTGTTTCTCTAGAGAACCCTAATACAGCCCTGAACCCTATGGATACTGTTTTATTTATTTATTTATTTTTTATCTGATAACCAAGACAGCTACAAACTGACTAATAGGCAGGTAGCATATTCAGCATGGATCCACTGGACAAAGGGATGACTCCTGTCCTGGGCAGAATGGAGAGGGCCAGCATAAGATTTCGTTATGCTACTCAGAATGATGTGTAATTTAAGACTTATGAATTGTTTACTTATGAAATTTTTCATCTGATATTTTCTGACCATAGGTGACCATAGGTAACCTAAACCACAGAAAGCAAACCCGTGGATAAAGGGAGACTACTATAGTTCTGGACTGGCCCTAAGACATTGATTTAATCTTCCTAAGCCCATTTCCTTATCTAGAAAATGGGCACAATTGTTACAAATTTTACAGGATTATAGTGAGGATGAAATGAGATAATGCAGGTACAACACTTAATACATAAAATATTGAAAATGTATATAATTTTAGTCATTCTTTTAGTCTTATACATGGCTCTGAAGAACTGAGCCCTAGATCGCCAGTCTCATCACGTCATAGCATTTTCTAGCCACAGCAAACCCTAACTTTTCTCTGGTGTGCTAGCACTTACCTGTCTCTCTGATTTTGTGCTGTTCATTCTCTCTCTGCATAGTGCTGTTCTCTGCTTCTGTAGTGGATATGTCCTCACTTCAAGAGACCATTATGCAAGTTGAAAGAACTTCCTGTTATAAAACCCATGCACTCTTCTATGCGAGAAAGTCTTGAAGGGTTAGTATGCTTATTTGGCCTTGGGTAGAAATGTAAATCTACCGACTTGACCCATGTGGTTGTCTAGGTTCCTTTGTGAGTGACAGGCTGGAGAGAGGGAAGGTTCTTCTTAGCTGGCAGAGAGATCAGATTAAAAGCAGCAAGGGAAGAACTATGAGATACCATGTCAAGAAGCAAAGGCTAAGAAACAGGGAGAAACAGGAATAGTGACAGATCACTTAGCATCAAGCATAGCCCAAGAATACTATGGAATTCACATCCACTTTAACAAACTCTTATTTAAAAGGACTGACTGTATTAGGTGTAATTATTGACATTCTTTATGATGATCATCAAAAATTAGTAATAATACTGCACTCATGCTTTTTATTAACTGCTTATGATTCGTCAGCATTATATTAAGTATTTTTTATGTTAAGAGTGTCTGACTCGTTCTCACTGTAGGTAGTATTATTACCTCCCTCCCATTGTACAAATGAGAAAAATAAAGCTTATAGAGATTAAAAGACTCTTCCAAGATACTTAGTGAGTGAATGACAGAGTTCTATTAATTCTGGAGCTCGTGAGCAAAACCCTTTATAATATTGTCTCCTTATATAAAGTTATTATGGTTAATGAACTGTTTAAACACATATGAAATAATCTAAATATGTAATAATATTAACATCTATAATTAAAATATATTTTTATAAAATTTTTTTATGTAGCATTGTTTACATTTTTACAACATTGGTATGTTAGCAAACCACAGAATTCATTTAAGTAGGACACTTTTTATTTCTCTGCTGCTGGGTAAATGACACTTCACACACTTGAGAAAGTTAGCTTGCCAAAAGAAAATCTAATGGCTGTGAGCATCTTTGTGTAGCACAAGCCTATTGTGAAAATTAAAATTTTAACCAAAGTTTTTGTGTTTTATGTCCTCCTGGGAGGTTTTTCCTTAGATCTGGAGTCAAAGGGGAGTGTGTGATTTGGAATGAGTGGATTTAGTGTTCTTCTGATCCTGGTTTTGTTTCAGAGCCTGATAAGTGTGTGTCAACTTGTTTCTCTCCTGCCTGCCTTGGTTCTTCCACAAAAGCAGAACCACCTCTGTGAGAGACGTTGCCTATTCCCTGTCCCTTCAAGCTTGTCCTTAGGGTGTCACCTTTTAAAGCCAGCCCTTGTCTGTCTTCCTATTCAAGCCAGATCCTCCCTCCCTTGTCTAATTCTTAGCCAAGCATAGCAAGACCAGCTGGTGAGAGCCTTGTAAAAAACAATGGCACCAGACCCTGCTTAATGGAACGCTGATTGTGCCAGTCCAAACTTCCTGGATCGGAACAGTTGATTTTGAGTTGTGGCCCATCCTCTGACCCATATTGAAGTGCTGTGTTCAGTGGGGATTAAAAACCTTGTGAACTGGAGTAAGAAGAGCTAGAAGAAAGAGGTCATTGTGGGTCTAGAGGGAATCAATATTGTCTCTTTGAAAAAGCCTGTGTCTGTTCCCAGACTGACCATCTGGGGCTGTGTGGCTCAAAATCATCTACAAAAAAAGGAAAGGGAATTAAATTGGAATGGGAGAACTTTGCAAGGGCAGATTTGCAAGGTAGCTTGTCTGGGAAGACTAAGGAGGAGCCAAAGGGGTGACAGGAGAGAAGGCAGTTTAAGAAAAGAAGAAAAAACCTTAAATTCCCATGCATACCTGCAGTTCATCCATCCCTCCTTGTGCCCCTAGCAAATGTTTTCCAGATGTGAATAAGGAACTATTTCCACAGCACTCATAATTTCTTCCTCAATTCTTGAATGCCTTTAGCATACTTTTACAAAAGTGTTTTTGTTTTCAATGCAATTGACTTTTCTAATAAATTCCAAACTTTAAGCTTATGGGACATGAACACAAGATGGGGAGTGGTAACAATTTAGAGATGGGTGTTGCTGGTTCAGTGCTCCTACAGCAAAGAAGTGCTTCCTCTATGTAAGGATTGGTGGCACAGAGAATACTGATGTGTGATGCAGAAGGATTATCAGGCTCAGTTTGCTCAGAGCAGTGACTTTGTTCTGGCTTTAAGATACCAGTAAAACCTGCTCCAGCTAATTATCTGGAATTGGAGAGACTTTGGAAAATAGATACATTTCCGCAGAAGACTCAGCAGCCAAATGCTGCTGTCAGTGGTGAAGTGGAACCTGGTGAGTGGGGCGTTTAAGCAGGAATGGTGAGTCTGAGCATTGGACAAATTTTGGCTCTGGAATAGAAGTGCTGTATATTCCTAGGTGAATCCTTAATATTATATAATCCTCAAGCCTCACTAATCAATTAAAAGGGCAAAGATGAATTTACTGAAAGGACTTGTGTCACAGTAATAGGAAGGTAAGAATTTAGTGATTTCTTGTTTTGTCAATAATTTGATTCAGAAGGGAATTTTATGAATAAGGTCTGTCTGCCAAGGTATCCTACAGCTCTTCTCTCCCATTATATTCCAGTGGCAAAGAGGTCCACCTGACAGTGAGACCTCTCTACCTGCACATCTCCACAGGTACCTCCAACCCTCATGACCCAACTAAACTCATTGTCCCCCACACCTCAAACCCCATCTTTCTTCCACATTCCCATCTATAACAACAGAGCATGAGCTCTTCCACATGAGGAGTTTCAGTGTCATCCTTTACTCCCTCCATTCTACTCGCCACTATCCATTACCATTCTTCTGTTCTGCTTCTTTTCCTCCTTTATCATGGCCTCTGCTGGAGCTCAATCTCATGATTTTTCATCAGGACCAACAATATCCTTATTATTTCTTAACTGAGTTGAAATTGACATAATAGTAACCATTTTAAACTGAACATTTCGATGGCGTTTAGTACAACCATAATATTGGGCAACTACCACTTCTATCTAATTCCAACACATTTTTGTCACCACAAAAGTAAATCTATACCCATTAAGTAGTTACTTCCTGTTTCCCTTTCCCCCAGCTTCTGACAGCTACCAATCTGCTTTCTGTCTCTATAGATTTACAAGGTAATTTGTATAAATGGAATCATACCATATGTAATATTTCATGTCTTGCTTCTTTCACATAATGTTTTCTGGGCTCCTTCATATTGTAACATATATCAGTACCTCATTTCTTTTTGTGGCTGAATAATATTGCATTGGATGTATATACCACAATTTGTTTATTCATTTATCTGCTGATGGACATTTGGATTTTTTTTTCCATCTTTTGGCTATGTGAATAATGCTGTTATTAACATGAGTGTACATGTATTTTCTAAGTACTGCTTGCAGTTCTTTTGGGATTATATACCTAGAGATGGAATTGCTAGGTCCTATGGTCATTCTATACTTAACTTTTGGAGTAGTGGGCAAACAGTTTTGTACAGCAACCAAACCACATATAATTGGTTTGTACATGATTCCCACCAGCAATGTACAAGAGTT
This sequence comes from Cebus imitator, assembly GCF_001604975.1. Lineage (NCBI taxonomy): Eukaryota > Metazoa > Chordata > Mammalia > Primates > Cebidae > Cebus > Cebus imitator. The sequence continues at coordinate 2,269,694 of NW_016107582.1, forward strand.
CCAATTTCTCCACATTTTCACCTATACTTATTTTCTAGTTTTTGATTATAGCTAGCCTAGTGGGTGGGAAGTGGTATCCCTTTGCAGTTTTTACTTGTATTTCCTTAATGATATTGAGCACATTTTCATGTGCTTATTGGTCATTTGTATATCTTTTGGGAAGAAATTTCTATTTAAGTCCTTTGCCTATTTTTAAACTGAGTTTTTTTGTTGTTGTTGCTATTGTTGAATTGTAATGGTTCTTTATATATTCTGAATACTAGATCCTTATCAGATATATCATTTACAAATATTTTCTCCCATCCTATAGGTTGTGTTTTCACTCTGTTGATAATATCCTTTGATGAAAAAAAGGTTTTAATTTTGATGAAATCCAATATATTATTATTATTTCTCTTATTGCTCATGCATTTGGTGTTTTATTCAAGAATCTGTTGCCAAATACAAGGCTATGAAGATTTACCCCTATTTTCCCAAGAGTTTTATAGTTTTAGCTCTTGTGTTTAAGTTATTGGTTTATTTTTTACTTTTTAACAATGGTTTTATAAATTAACTTTATTAAAGTATACTTTATATATAATGACATCTACGAAATTTTAGTGTAAGATTTGACAAATTTTGACAAATGCCTATCATGTATTATAACCACCACAACTATAATTTAGAACATTTTCACCACTCATTAAACATTCCCTTGCCTTTTATAACAGTCAATAACCTCTCTGACCCTGGTCCCTGGCAAGAATTAATTTGCTTTAAGTCAATATAGCTTTGTTTTTTTCTAGTGTTTCATATAAATGAAATAATATAACATATAGTGTTTGTGTCTGGCTGTTTCATTTATAATGTTTTTGAGATTCATATAAGTTGTGTGTATAAGTAATTCATTTTTTGTTTTTCTGACTGGTATTCCCATTGTAAGTTTATACAATAATTTGTTTATCCAATTCCTTGTTGATGGACTTTTGTTTCTAATGTTTGACTTTTGTGAATGAAGTTGCTATGTGCATTTCATAATAAGCCTTTTAACGGACATATGTTTTTATTTCTCTTGTAAAATTCCCAGGAGTGGGATTGCTGAGTCATATGGTAAATATATGTTTAACTTAAAAAAAAAAAAAAAAAAAAAAAACCTGCCAAACTGTTTTCCAAAGTGAGTGTTTATTTTCACTTCCCATCAGCAATGTATAAGATTTTTAGATGCTCTAAATCCTCACCATTTGTTAATGTCAATTTTTTTTAATTTGAACTATTCTAGTGGCGTACATTGATGTCTCCTTTTTAAAATTATACTTATTTTTTAGATTAGGTTTAGTTTTAAGAAACATTTCACAGAAAGTACAAGTTCTCATATACTCCTCTCCCCTCCCCCTTAAATATTTCATAGAGTGTGAAGTAGGGGTCCAACTTTATTATTTTACATATGGTTATCCAGTTGTCCCAGGACCATTTGTTTAAAAGACTATTCTTTTACTATTCAATGATCTTGGCACCCTTATCAAAAATCAGTTGGCTATAAATGTTTGGGCTTATTTATTTATTTATTGAGATGGAGCCTCACTCCATTGCCCAGGCTAGTGTGCAGTGGCATGATCTCAGCTCACTGCATCCCCCACCTCCCACATTCCAGAGATTCTCCTGCCTCAGCCTACCAAGTAGCGGGGATTACAGGCATATACCACCACATCTGGTTAATTTTTGAATTTTTAGTAGAGATGGGGTTTCACCATGTTGGCCAGGCTGGTCTTAAACTCCTGACCTCAGGTGATCCACCCAACTTGGCCTCCCAAAGTGCTGGAGTTACAGGTGTGAGCCACCGTGCTGACCTGGGTTTATTTTTGGACTTTCCAATTCTATTTCACTAGTCTATATGTTCTTTTATGCCAGTACAATGCTGTTTTAATTACTACAGCTTTGAAATTAGGAATTATGAGTCCTCCAGGGTTCTTCTTTTTCAGTTTTGTTCTAGCTATTTAGGACCCCTTGCAATTCTACATGAATTTGAGAATCATCTTTTCTATTTCTGCAAAAAAAAAAAAAAAAAAAAACAGCCATTGGAATTTTGAGAGAGATTGTATTGAATTTGTAGATTGCTTTGGGTAGTATTCCATCTTAGCAATGCAGATGCTCTGCAACTTACAACAGGATTACATTCTGATAAACCCATCATAACTTGAAAATGTTGTAAGCCAGAAATGCGTTTTTGACTTATGATGTTTTCAACTTACAGATTTTTCTAGACATAACCCCATTGTAAGTTAAGGAGCATACTGAATGCCTACAACTTTCACACCATCATAAACTCAAAAAGCAGTAAGTCTAACCATTGTAAATTGGGGCTATCTGTATTATCTTCAAATTCATGAACATGGAATGTATTTCCGTTAATGTTGTTCTTCAATTTATTTCCGCAATGTTTTGTTGTTTTCAGTGTACAAATCTTTCACCTCCTTAGTTAGATTTAAAATGCTAGTGTTATATTCATTTTTATATTCTAGATTTATTTCAAGGTGTTTATATTCAATTGCATGTAATTGTAAATGCAATTGTTTTCTTAATTTTTTTTCGGATTGATCATTTCCAATGAAAGAAAAAATACAACTGATTTTTTTCATTGTTATTTTAAACTGCAACTTAGCTAAAGTCATTCATAAGCTCTAATATGATTGGGGTTTTCTGTGTCTGTATGTGAATCCTTTGGAATTTTCCATAGATAGGAACATGTCATCTATGAATAGAGATAGTTTTATTTCTGTCATTCCAGTTTGGGTGTCTTTTATTTCATTTTTCTTCCGTAATTGTTCTGGCTAGAACTTCCGATACAATGTTGAATGGCAATGATGAAAGTAGGCATCCTTGTCTTGTTCCTAATCTTTGGGGGAAAGCTTTTGATCTTTCACCATTGAGTATGATGCTAACAGTAGCTGTTCATAAGTGTCCTTTATCATGTTGAAGAAGTTCTCTTCTATTCCTAGTTTCCTGAGTGTTTTGTGTGTGTGCATGTGTATGTGTGTTTGTGTGTAAGAATGTTGGATTTTGTCAAATCCCTTTTCCACACCATGAAGTTTTATTCTCATATTCTATTAATGTGGTGTATTAAATTGATTGATTTTCTTATGTTGAATGTTTCTTGCACTACTTGAATAAATGTCACTTTGTCATAGTATATAAGCCTTTTATATGTCCTTAGATTTCTTTTGTCCATACTTTGTTCAGGATTTTTGCTTCTATAATCATAAGGGATATTGGTCTCTTCTTTTGTTGTGTTTGTCTGGCTTTTGGTATTAGGGTAATATGGCCTCATAGAATAACTTAGTAAGTGTTTCTTCCTCTTTATTTTTTAGACATGTTTGAGAATGATTGCTATTAATTCTTCCTTAAATATCTGGTAGAATTCACCAGTGAAGCCAGTCTAATCACATCTTAACTACTTTCCTTCTTTCCTGACTAGTCACCCTCCAATCTATTCCTTTTATATCCATAGTGCTCTTCCAAAATATCAATAATCTCAAGTCACATTGCTGCTATAAACCTTTTAATTGTCCCCAAGTCTTTGCAGGATAAAATTTAAACTCCTGTTTATGAGGTTCAAGGCCCTTTGTTGACTGACTATGTTTGGCTCTATGGGTTCTTCTGCTCTGTTTTAGAAACCCACCAACCTCCTCATTTCTCCTCCCCCAACAAGCATGCACACCCTGCATACACTCACACTTCCATTCATAAGGAATTCTTTTGGTTTCCGGTATGAAACAAGTTCTTTTGGGCCTTTGCATCATTGTACACTCTGTTTCCTTTACCTAGAACCCATTGCCCATTTGGTATATCTGGAAAGCATTTCCTCAAGTATCACTTCCTCCGTGAAGTCTTCCCAGACACTTCTCCCCGTAGCCAGAGTAAAATGCCTCTGTATTATTCACTCATTGCAGTCTTTTCAGATATTTAGCTCAGGTTTTTCCACTGGTTTGGAGAGCATAATAGACATTTTAAAGATATACTCCTGTTCTCCCTCTTCCATTGATGTTGTGCTTGACCATCTGACTGGTTAACTTCATAGTGGGTAGGTAGAGTATACTTTCCTTCTCCATGACATTGGGCTTGATCATGTAAGTCACTTGTAGGCAAAAGGGCATTCATAGACACCATGCAAGTAGAGACTTAAAATGTTCTGTTCAGTCAGACTGCCATACTGCCTTGTAAAGGACTTCCCCTGGATAACTGCTGTCCTTTCAGCCTGGGCCCCAGAACAAACACACATAGAGCAGACCCAAGTCCAATTTAGTGAGAAGCCTAGTATAGCCAGTGACATAGCTTGAAGCAGAGTCACCCCTTAAAGCCAAGCCTAGATCATCAGCTTTGTTATAGAAGTAGTTGACTGATACAGAAGATTTTAAAAAATACAATTACTCTTTTGAAAGATTCCAGAAATACAAAAAATTACCAAAATGCTAGAGCAAATATTCCATATACCAACACACAGAATTGACCATTGTTATGCTTTGTCATGTTTGCTTAGGTCTCTTTGTTTCTTTTACAAAATAAATTAAATAACTACAGAGAATTTCTGCAATATTATTAGTAGAACCTTGGAGTTATAGATTCTATTTTGTTCTACTCACTATTTCAGTGGCTAGAACAATGCTTGATACATACTAATTGTTCAATGAAATGTTCTTTGAAAGAATGAATGATGAATTAATGTAATCAGGGCCAGTGAGCTGCGTATATATGAAGTTGTTTGGGGACCATTCATCATATTTTTCTAAAGCTTTTAAGGGTACCTTAGCTTTTTGAAACAATCTGAAGAAATAAGAAATTCTTTATTTGTAAGTTTTACATCTTTCTTATTGGTTTGTCCTAGCTCCATACTCCATCAGGGTCTTTTTATTGCTTCAAGATGCATTCATTATAAAGGGAAGAAGACAGTAACAAGTGTTTCCCTCTTGGGGATATTTTCTTTTTACAGGAGGTATAAGTCTTAATAAAACTTTTATAATACAAGTGATTAGGAGTAGTATTTTGGGGTGGGAATATAAGTCACCTGTCCTGTGGATTGAAGTTGTAATATACAGAGGCTTCCTCCACTCAAAGTAGGAGAAATGAAGTTAAGCACTTATGACATGCTAGGAATGCACATGTTATCTCATTTAACTCTCAACAATTTTGTCCTAATGGAGTATTTGGCCCTGTGAAGTGGTTTCTGCTTAACCCTGTTTGAGCCTGGAAATCACCTTCTTTCTCTGAGGCAGGGAAGATGACCATCTAGATGTCTTTTCATTTACTTAATTTTCATGAATTAAGTAGACTCAGGCCTCAAATGTAAGTAAGAGATTAAATATCTTACTGTCTCATATTAAGCATTCTCTCTATTCCTTTCTAATTGGTGGGATTTTCAGTAAAATAGGTGGTGGGAATAAGCCATTTCTGAGCGTCCACTATATGCCAGAAAAACTTAACTGTTTTCTCTTCGTGTAATTCTCACTTGCTCTAACTCTACCAACTTTCTGGCGTCACTTCCTTCGCTGTACTTGAAGGTGCAACCATTTTGAGCTGCTGCTGCTATCCTTCAAACCTACCATGTTGCTTTTCACTGTCACCTTTGTACTGGTGTTTCTTTAACCTAAATGCCCTACTTACTTCTTAAAATATGGGTCCAAAGACCAACACTATGAGCATTAACTGGAGCTTGCTAGAAATCCAGAATCACATGCCCCACCTTAGGTGCTGAGTCAGAATCTGCAATTTTAGTGATTATTCTCTCCTTTCCCACCATGTAACTCTTCCTATTTTTCAAAGCCTAACTTAGCTCTCACTTCCTGGAGGAAAAATAGGAAGAGTGTTTTTGGTTTGTTGTTTTTT
>NW_016107582.1:2275899-2377501 GCF_001604975.1 Cebus imitator
ATGTTTTCACCTCTATGTCTTATGGCAGTTTTAAGAATTTCAGGTAATGAAGAGGAATACCTTAGAATATTGCTATCATCTCCTGTACATAAATAATATCAGGCAGCAGCTTCCCATCCTAAAGTCAGCTAGTATCTAAGAGTAGGAGAGCAAGGCCACTTGTAGAGATCGATACTGGAGAATGATGGAATGCCTTGGGGAAGCAAAGAAATCTTTTCTGCTTTTAAAATTCATTTGCAAAGATCAACCCTAAAAAGTGTATATAGCTATATGTGTACAGTACCAACCCTGAAACAATACACTCAAAATTTATCTAGAAAATGAACAAATGACTTTTTGCACCCATAAGTGTATCCAAATCCATGTGTGTATGTACATACTATGCATCTTTGAATATATGTGTGTACCTGTGATGATGTGTTCCAGTCCTTGTCTGTTCAAAATGTGGTCTGAGGAGGAGTAGCATTGGCATCACCTGGAAATTAGTGGAAATGAAGAAACTCAGGCACCAGCTCAGACACACTGAACCAGAAACTGCATTTTTAATCACTCCAGGAGATGTATACACACATGAAAGTTTAAGAAGCACAATTCTAAGCAATCCCGGGTAAGCCAGAACAGGCTATCATGTCAGGTTCAAGCTCAAAATGCTGAAAAGCTGCCAGAAAGAGATGTTTCCAGTACTTGAAGTACACTGGGCTCATTATTTTATCTCTCTGCTTCAAACACCTACCTGTAGAAAAAGATCTAATTTACCTCTTAAAAAGACAGAGCACGCACATGCCATCACAAGCACATCAAGCATGTCTGAACCTTTGTTAATACTTTATAAACCAGATTTTTCTTTAAGTCTTCCTCTGCAAGCATGTAGGCATTTTTCCTAAACATGCAGAGAAACGTGCCTGTTTTGTTCAGTAGAGCCCTTTATCTGCCCCCTTCTGCCTCCATCTACCCTTTCTAGCTTTTTTCCTTTCTTGTCCTCCCATCCATCTGCTCATTTAGCAAGAATATAAGTTTTCTCTTCACTCACCTCAATTCTGCCAACTTATAGAATTAGTATCTATTTTCTTCTATTTTCTTCACTGCCCTACCCCTAAGAATTCGATGTGGATATCTGCCTTCTTTAGTCTTTGTTTGTGTAAAGAGTGCTGGGAGTCAATTGATATTTCTAAAATTGTTAAATACTCTGAAGAAAAAAATACCCTTTTCTTTCTTTGAATTTTTCTTAGGAATCATGACATTGATAAGTTGCTTGAGCACCATTCCTTTACCTGTTCTATTGCCTGTCCCCTACCCTGAGCTTTCTGAAGACTATAGAAATTATACTAGGGTCACATTTCCTCTGTCTACTGGAGTGACATTTTTTTTAAGGGCATTTGGAGCAGGCCGAAGATAACAACTAGGGGTTATTTCTGAACAACAGTGCATTAGAATGTATCATTTCTAAGGCTGTCTTCTTGAGGAGCTGATAAAAGTGGCCCCTCTATTCTTTTGCTGAAGCATCAAATGATGATATGATGCAGGTGATAACATAATATTATAGAGAGTATTACAAACAGTTACATGTTTGAAAAACCAGCTTTGTAAATGCCTATTTTATAAATAGAACCATGTATGTGCTTGAGGCAGGTTGGACTTTTAGTTGACAAATCCAAGAGTATAGAAAATCTCTTGTTCTCTGCAATCAAATTAAATCTATGTCTGAACATCCATCTGTTTAACCAGGCAGGAAATGTGAGCTACCAAGACTCCCCTCTCAGAGTTCTGAAAGGGTCTTACCCAGCCGAATCACATCAGGGTGAACACCTTAGTCATCACTTATCTGTCCACCCTGATTATCTTTAAGATAATTATCATTTTACCTATTATCCTAGGCACATGGTCTTTTCTGGTCCAGTTAAGACACACGACTATTTGGTGGGTCTCAGAGCTGTGTCCAGAGCCCACCTGCCCTAGATTTCTTCTTCCTTCTCTCTCCTTTTTATTCTAGGTGAAGTATCTCCCTGTTCTTTCTAAATACCCTCAAATATGCTCGTCATCTGAAGATCATTTGGCTTAGGCTTTTACAAAAGACAGGAGATATAATTGTCTTCAAGCCGTTCCTGATTTCTGCCCTATGAAAATCCTTGAAGCAGGGAAATACCAGGAGTCCAGTTACTTGTCTGACACACATGGGAAAGGGAAAAATTCAGCAAGCCAAGGCCAAGTTAATACTTCAGAAGAGTATCCAGATATACAAGGAGCTTGCACCTATCTCTTCATCGTCGCCTTATGACCTTGCTGCAGAGAAAAAAGGCCATGATTCTCTCTAGTTCATGGTCCACAACCACATCAATCAGCTATTGCAAGACCTCACTCTGATTTTATTTCATTGTTTTTCTACTTTATCTCTGTCTCAACTCCCACTCCCCCAAGTCATCACTGTAATATATTCAATGCACACTTCAGTTGTGAGAATTTCCTTGAAATGTCTGTACATTTTAAGTGCTTTTTATTTTGATGTAGTTTCAAACATACAACAAAGCTGCAAAAGCCAACATGTACCCTTTACCCAGATTCACCAATTTCCATTTTGCCTGATGCACTCTATATAATTTTTTGTCTCTCTCTCTCACACACACACACAGAAATATAGAAATGTTCAGAGATAAATCTCCAATCTACATTCAAATATGTCACAAAAACTTATTTTATATATTTTATGTGTAAAAAATATATATTGAATATATTTTTCCTGACACGGCCAGCCTTTGTTGTGACTGTAGTTTGTCTTTGCTAATCTTTATTGCACTTTTTAAAATATGTTCACCATGTTTATTTTTTTTCATTTTCACAAGCATTTATTTTTGCTATATCTTCCAGACCAGCGTTCATGGGTCTGAGGATCTTTTATTCAGAGTCGTATTAAAATCAACGACAAAAGCAGAATACTGGAACCAATGAGCATGTCCTGAAAGAGTACCCCTGATAGTCATAGGGAATTGGTTCCAGGACCCCTGCAGATACCCAAATCTGTAGACACTCAAATTCCTTATGTGAAATGGTAGGGTATTTGCAAATAATCTATATACATTCTCCTCAATACTTCAAATCATCTCTGTGTCACTTATAAGTATTAGTCTGTTTTCACACTGCTATAAAGAATTACCCAGGCTGGGCACGGTGGCTCACGCCTGTAATCCTAATACTTTGGGAGGCTGAGGTGAGTGGATCACGAGGTCAGGAGTTTGAAACCAGCCTTACCAACATGGTGAAACCCTGTCTCTAATAAAAATACAAAAATTAGCTAGGCATGGTGGCACACAACTGTAATCCCAGCTACTCAGTAGGCTGAGGCAAGAGAATTGCTTGAGCCAGAAAGTAGAGTTTTCAGTGAGCCAAGATTGCACCACTGCACTCCAGTCTGGGTAACGGAGCGAGACTCCATCTGAAAAAAAAAAAAAAAAAAAAAAAAAAAAGAACTACCTAAAACTAGGTAGTTTATGAAGAAAAGAGGTTTAATTGACTCATAGTTCTGCAGACTTAACAGGAAACATGACTGGGAGGAGGCCTCAGGAAACTCAAACAATAATGGTGGAAGGTGGAGGGGAAGCAAGCATGTAAGCATGTCCTACCATAGGAGAACAGAAGAGAGGGAGTGAAGGGGGCATGCCACACTCTTTCTAACAACAGATCTCATGAGAACTCATTCACTATTACAAGAACAGCAAGGGGGGTGTCTGTCCCCTGATTTAGTCACCTCCCACTAACCCCCTCCCCCAGCACATGGAGATTACAATTTGAGATTTGGGTGGTGACACAGAGAGAAACCATATCAATAACTAATAAAATATGAAAGCTATAACAATAGTAGTTGTTTTACTGTATTTTTTTTTTTTTAATTTGCACTGGACTTAGTGGCTCATGCCGTAATTCCAGCACTTTCGGAGGCTGAGGCAGGAAGATGGCTTGAGGTCAAAAGCTCAAGACCAACCTGGGCAACATGGCAAGACCCTAGTGCCACAAAAACTTGATCTAAAAATTATCTGGGTGCAGTGGCGTGGGCCTGTGGTTCCAGTTGCTGGGGAGGATGGTTTGAACCCAGGAGGTCGTTTTCTAAGTATTTTCAATCTGAAGTTGATTGAATCGGAGGATGCAAGCCCATGATAAGGAGGGCCACCTATACAGGGTTAAAGCCAATATAAGCTGCAAAACAAAAGCAGGACAGGAAAAAGAAAAAGAAAAAAGAACAATCTCCAACCCAAATGAGTCAAGTGAAAAGTTGGAACCAGTTTTAGAGATAGAGCAATCACAGAAATGGATACGTGTCATGATAATAAAGATAAACATAAATGAATCATCTTTTCTGGATGCCTGCTATATGCCTAATACTTGCTATCCTTGTACTAAACCCTTTAAGTTGAATATTTTTGTCTTCCTTTTGCAGATGAGGAAACAGAGGTTCAAAGAAGTTCCACAACTTAATTAAACTAACATTTGATAAAGCCACAACTCAGACACACATCCATCTGATTACAAATCTCATTATTTCCCTTCAATTCCATGTTGCATGAGATGAACAAGAAGTATAGGGATTAACATGGAAAAATTTATGTAGCTGAGTTCAGGCACACAGGAAGATGTTTTTTGAGATTGCCATACTTTCTTTGGGAAAATTATAAGTATATTTAAGAGGGGAAATCAGAATATATAGTCAGTATATCTAGGGAGTGTTAAAATGAAATTATTTATATGGAATCAAGAAGTAAGGGAGCCCAAAAAAGCTAAGCTAGGCTCTGAGAACTAGAGCCTAGATGTCACAGACCTTTACATCAAACCATTTTGTGTTCCTTTGGTCTAAACCAACCATGGTAATCCTGTTTCCACTTGCCTGAGATTAGTGATTCCATTACCGTCCCTTAGGGATGACCATGTGACCCAGTTTTGGCCGACAAAAATCTACAGGAAACCTGTTGGGGGTGGGGCTTCTGGGAAATATTTTCCTACCCCATAAAAAGGAGCCTTCCTCCCATCCTTCCTGCTTAGTACATTGCCATAGACTTTGCAACATTTGGCCATGGCAGCCATCTTGTGACCCTGACCGGACTGTGAGGAAGCAAAAGGATCCTATGACAGAGTAACTGACTATTCTGCAGCCTTTGCATATTGTTGGTAGTTTGCAAAGTACTTTTACAGACCTAATTTCATTTAGTGCTTAAATAACTCTGTGAAGTGGTTAATAGATATGTTCTAGAAGAATCCAAAAATTTGTAGATTCAACCTAAGTGACAGCATGATGGAAGAACTAAATGTTTCCAGGTGGTTTTCTAATCCTATATGGTATTCTCAAATAGTTTCCAATGTTGCCTAAAATGAGCTCTTGAAGGAGGCTTTGGTCTTCAGACCCTATAGGATGTTACAAAGAAAATCAGTTAATGTTCTAAAGCATAGGTTATATTTTGCTCAGAAAAGAATATTGAAATGGTTAAAGGCAAAAGCAGGCAAAACTATGAAGAGTACATAAGCATTTGTTGACACAATTTAGGGACCAATTACTGAGGAAGTGCCAAAGGCTCCCTGGCACTTTAGAAACCACATGGAGTATAATTGTGGTTTGGAAATTGTCTATCATACACATTTTATTATTGTTCATTTGGAGAAATTTCACTATACTTTTTCAGGGCAAATTTATAGCAGTGTTAAATCAATGCATTTCTACCTCCCAAATAGAAATTATTTCATTCTGTTAAGTCTTAATGTAAGAATCTACAATAGTAGTAATTGTATATAATTAAATTCTATAGAGTGACATTGACCTAGAAATTATAGCACCTATAAGTAAAGTGGAATAAGGGGGAAATACATTTATTCAGTGCTTATCATATACCAGAAACCATCTGTTATATAATCTAATTTGACTTTCTCTTATGACTCTCTAACATTCTTATGAGATAAGATTATCAATAATCTATAAATGTGAATAAATCATCACACATTTAATGAAACAAGTTTCAGTGTATGATAAACCAGAATATCATCCTAACTTACTACACTCTTTCTATAGGGAAACAAAACATGCAAACTATTCAACTAGTTCAGTTTTTTAAACTGAGTCAAATAACCTTGTTTTATCCCTTATTTCAAAAAACCTGCTAGCTAAATAACTAAACATTTTTCAAAAACCTTTTAGTTAATTATTTTGAAATTTTAAGCTACGGCATTTGGAAGAATCTTTAAAAAGCAGGTTAAATGTATCTGGTTTAGGGGTATCTGGTATAATTATACTTCTACTTCATATTTGATAAAAGTAGTTGATGTGAGTTACCTTTATTAAATTATCCCCAGATCCTGTGAGGTATGGATTATTCACATTTTATAAATGAGGAAAAAAATTCAGAAATATTAGCATGATGCCAAGGTTACAGAGCAAGAAAATGGTAAAGGCAGAACCCAAATCTAAATGTGTCTTGCTCCAATGCCCATGTCTATCTGCTACTCCTTGCTGTAATCACAGCATGATTTTATTTTAACAGATGATAGAAAACAATTCCTTTGAATTTCAAACCACAAAACGAACTGCTTCACGGGATGTAGGGTCTGTTAAACAATTTTTCTTAAATGAGAATTTTATGTATTTCCTATTTTTCTCCCTTAGGGAGTTGCAGAAGGAGCAAGAGAAAAGCTTTCACTGTTATTTCCAAGTCATGCTGCATGAATCATGTCCCGAGTAAATGTCATGGCAGTGTCTGCTACACAAACACACTGGTAGCATCATTTTTAATTTTGTTTTTGTTTGTTTTTTAGAAGCGGAGGTTTCATTGTACTGCCCAGGTTGGCCTTAAACTCCTGGGTTCAAGCAATCCTCCCACCTCAGGCTCCTGAGTAGATGGAAATACAGCTGCATACCACTGCACCTGGCTTCACTTTGTTTTCAAAGTCCTATTTCTACATTTGTGATGGCCCGACTGACCGCCATTCGAAAGATCCAATCATTCTCTTCCCACCCCAAAAAAGACAAGCTTAACATCATTATTTAAATAGGCAAGTGTAGGCAGGTAGAGTCAAGTTGGACATTAATTTTAATAAAAATAAATGATATGATGGGCATTGGATTAAGACTTGAGTTTGAGTCCTGCTCTTTTCCTAATGACTGAAACTTTGGCAAGTTACTCAGTTTCTTTGAGCCTCAATTCCATGATACAGAGTCGTGCTTCTGAAATTGTATTTCTTAAATTTCCAATCCATTTGAGGAAAAATACTTTTGAAAAAATATATGAATTTCTAGGAAAATTAAATAGAAAATGTAGACATATAAGATATATACTCATTTTTTTAAGATTATTAAATTCAAGAAGCAGAAAATTACTCTCTAAAAGCTTCTAAACAGCCACTTTTCATTTCTGTATTGCCTTGCTGTGGACTGGAAAGAAAGAGTTCACAGCCTGCCACGTGTCCAGGATTCACACTTCAAATAGCACTAATCTTTAAGGATAAAAGCCTCTTTCTTCTTTGAAGGGTTGTTGTTAGAATTCAATGCATAATGTATGTGAAAAGCTTACAAAACTGCCTGGCACATACAAAACATAAGGAAGGGCCACTCCCTTCATTAAAATCCAACCCAGAACCTCTAAGAAAGTAACACCCGTAGACAATCTCCTGGGAAAACTGGGAACAAATTAAGACCCCCTGACTAAGGGCATTTGACTTTGTGCCCCAACTTTACCTTCTCATCAAGATTTTTTTCCTTCTCTCTCTCACTCTCATTACCACAGTAGCTCTCTCTCTTTCTATTTCCTTCCTGCTGCCACCAAGATATTGGCCTCATAGCGGTGAAAATTTCCTGACCATGCAGTATCAGAAACATAGTTCTAGAACCATCAGCAACTCAGCTTACAAAATCCTGGTCTTTACTCAACTTGTTTGTTGTTTGGTTCCATAAGCTCTTTGGAATAGAGGTTCTTGAGCCAGATTTGTGGCCACCTAGCTCTACTTGTTAATTGTTATTTTGTCCTTAGTCAAAGGACAAAAATCACTTAATATTATAGCTCTGGGCTTCAGTTTCCTGAAGTGTAAAATAAGAGAAAGAAAGTGCCTACCTTATAGGGTCATTATGAAGATTAAATGAGCGGCCATACATCAAGACCTGGGTATAGTAAGCAACCTGCTCAGTTGGTGTCAGCTATCAATCATCATCATCATCATCATCATCATCATCATCATCATCACATGGAACCTCCTGGGCTCCTCACTGCTCAGCTCCTGGCTAGTTCCCACACAGCAGAAGTCATTCTGAATGGCCCCTCAGAGAAACATCCTCCTAGAAAAAGGCTCCTGCCCAGGAGAGACCCTGCCATATCACCCAACTGACAATGGTCCATACTCTCAGATTCAATTTCTACTTGGAGACACCCTGCTTTTCCCTGAGTGATTGGTACCAGGAATAATCTCCTCTTTTAAGTGAGAATCCTTCCCCTACCTGGAAGTGGCTTGCCCATATAGGCCTGCACTCTATCTTAACACATATTCCTACTGTGGCTTTCATGTAATATGTAACACTATATATAATATGTTTTGATATCCAGAAACCATTTCATCACTGTAGGCTTTATATTAGTTATCTAGTACCATAATAATGCTGTGTAACAAACCACCACAAACCAAACAACAATAAACATTTATTATTCATGCATCTGGGAGGCATGTTAGGAGATTTTACTGATCTTGGGTCAGCTAAGACATTCTTTTGCTCTTGTGTAGGGATTGGCTGGTTGTTGACTGACCTAGGATAGTTTTAGCTTGGATGACTGAGGTGACTTTGCTCTGTTCTGTATGAGCAGAAAGATAATGCAAATATATGCTCATGGCTATGGTAGAGGACAAGAGCAAGTGGAAACCCATAAGTGCTTTTCAGGCCTCTGTTTGTGCCTCATTTGTTAATATCCCATTGACCAACCCAGGTCATATGGTTTAGCCCAGAATAAGAGTGGAATAGCGCTGCAAAGTTAGGTGACAATGGACATAGGAGTGTGATCATGAAATGTTAATTCTGCCTTCCATTATTTTATATTTCTGTCCAATCATATCAGAAAAACCACTTGTTTCCAAGTCAGGACCGTGTATTAAGGCAAGGTGTTATTGAACATACACTCTAGGACTTCGTCTTTATGTTTGTTTAAACAGACTCTGTACTTTCCTTCTTTTTTCTCCTACTAAGTGGAAAAGGAGCAACAGCAAACAGGTTCTTTTTCATAATAGATACATGAACATTTCATGTCATAATCTCCAGGATAGCTCATAATTTCTATGAGGACGAGTCTTCATCCCATGGTATTATTGTATTCTCAACAAATGAATCTAACATCCAAGGAATAATACTAAAATAACTACTTATTAGAGCTTAATGCTTTTCTCATAAAACTTGCAGAATGCAAAATGAGCTTTCCTACTGGAGGCAGACTCTCAGGGAGATTTCCTGTGTTAGGAATTTGATATTTTCCTTCCAAATAAGAAAAAGAAAAACACTCACACACCTATATTTTATTTTTCTGAAGTTATTTCCCAACAAAATGGAGTATTACTATTTCCACTTCTTGAGGAAGACAGTTATTTTAATTTGCGTGAAACTCAGTGACACCTTAGACAAAGGGAAATATGAACTCCCCTGTTATCAGTTTCTTCAATTGGTTATATCAGTAATTTCAGAGTAGGTCCCCTTCCACTTTCAGGGGAAAGTCAAAACCTGCCCATTCACCTTGCAATAAAGGAGCTGCCTGGTCATATCTGTGATTATGCATGGAGGGGTGATGGGGCAATGACAGGGTAAGGGGTATTGTCCAGACTCCAGCTTCCTTGCTATTGCTCTTGGCCCATTATTTGTGCTGAATAAGGTCAGGTGGCAGATTCCCCCTGAAGATGAGTGAAGCAAGGCAGCAGAAGTATGTAAAGGTGGTATCGTGATGTCGTGTAGTCTCACCCACTCTTCCCCATGTTTATGTCACTGACTCACGCTCTTGCATAGACACTTCATGTTGCAATCCCTAGGATAGCTCATAACTCCTTTTGAGACCAGTTTTCATCCCTTTCTATTATGATGTTCTCAAGAAATGGGTTTTGTTTGACTCTGGGGTCAAAAAGCCTTGAGTTAGTATTTTAACTAAGCCACTTGGAAGCTCTGTGATCTTGAATATTTGAAAAGATTCTGTGAACTTGAGGTTACTCATATTGAAAATGAGAATATGTTTCTCATGCACACAAAGATACTGAATATATAGAAAGTTACTAAATATGAATTTCCTATGATCCCCTCTTCATCACTGCTCCCCCTCTCTACGTTCTAACTTTCTACTGCCCTGCTTCTTGGTTCTTTTCTCGCTACTACAGCCTTAAGCCTCATAGGCATTGCCTATCCAGGAGAGAAAAAGAGACACTGAAAGTAGCTGAATCTTAAATTAGAAGCTGCAACTTCCTGTGGACATCTCTACAGAAAAGCACTAATGTATCAGGAGTGAAGACACTCCAGAAGAAAGGAATAGGGAGCATGGAGATTCATCCTGATGAGAAAGGGAGTGCGGAATTTTTTTGTGTGCTTTATTGGCGTGAGACCCAGGCTTTCAGTGAGAGAGAGCGCGAGACTGAAATGGCTTTGTTTTTCATGGAATTATCATTTAACTTTTGATCTTGAGGGAATGCCACTGAGCCAAGTTCTGAAGTTTAGGTTTTGGGGGAGGGAGTAGAGGTGGTGAGACAGAATAGATGAAAAAAGAAAAGTACACTTCGTTCTGGGAGGAAGAGAGTGTGTGTGTGTGTGTGTGTGTGTGTGTGTGTGTGTGTGTGTGTAGCAAAGGAGGTGGCAGACACAGAGGTTAGGGAATTCCCTTTTCCTCCCTGCCCTCAGGAATTCAGTTTTAAAACACAAGAAGTCTTAGAGAAGCTGCAAGAAGGCTGTTCTTAATTCCCTCAGTTCCGTGCTAGTTATAAACACTGGAAAGAAAATGGGATTGAAGAATGTCTGGTAAAACAGCCACTGTAAACCTTTATTATCATATTTGTGGTTTCTGGGGTATGACTATAATGCCATCTTTTAAGATGTTACTTAAGCAATTGTGTTTAATTTTAAATTTCAAAAACCTATCCCAAGTATTTCTTTTTTCCCCTCAATTTTCCACTTATATAAATGATTTCCTTGCTGCAGAAACTCATGCCTTGAGATGAATGCACAGTTTAAATATTTTCACTTTTGAAGAAATCTATTAATGATGCAAAATAATACATAGAGAAAGCACAGAGCATTGGAGAGGTTAGGGCCTCTGTAAAGTTTCTGGTCCCGCTAGTCACAGCTGCCTGTATGACCTTGGGTGAAGTCCTTAACTTCTTTAAGTCTTAACTCCTACATGTGCACTACATGATGGGAAAGGCCTTTCCAGCTCTAAAAATTTGTTTCATAATTAGTCGAGGTCAATGTAACACCTAAAACAAAGTTAATATGAAATATAAGTCCATCCACTTCTTAGAGTCTGTGGACCTTACTTCTACAAGCAAGTTAATTTCTCCAAATTCCAATTTCCTCATCTATAAGATGGAAATTATAACACAGTTGTATCTATCCTGTTAGCCTTGTTGTGAGGTTTACGTGAGAAAATGTTTGCAAACAGCTTAGCATAGTAACTGGCACTTAATAAGCACTCCAAGGATGTGGGTTAAGAAAGAAAAGAAAACAAAAGCTGCTGTGTTTCAGAGTCAAATTGCTCTCTGTGGCCCAAGTGGGTCCCTGTGGGCTCCCTGGTGTGCTCAGATGAACTACGGAAAGCAGAGTTAGCAAAACAAAGATCATGATGAAGACTATGATGATGAAAACATACCAGGCTTTGTTCAAAGTGCTTTATTTGTATCAACTCATTTGATCTGCATACAAACCCTATAAGGTGGATAAAATTGTCATCCCTGTTTTATAGATGGGGAAACAGAGAAAGTAAGCAACTTGCCCAATGCCACATCGCTGGGAAAGTAAACTTCTGCTTTCATTAGTGAAGCTGAACACTGACACTGTCCCTGAAGTATGTTTTTTTTAAAAAGTTATTTCAAATCCAACCTTTTTGGTTTTTCCAGGATGCTCAGAAAGTTAGCTGAATAAATAATGTCCAAGCCTGAGCCAACCCAAAATTTCCATGCCTGTATTTTCCCACCTGGCGCTAATGAACATGCACAAGGAGATGGCAACATTTGTCTAATGTTGTTAACTAATGCTGCCCCCTGCATGGTAATTATGAGTGGAGCTGTGCTGTGGCTTCAGCAAGCAGGTGGTGGAAATTCTTAATGAAGATTGCATTCACATTACAGTGTTTGGATATATTTTATGATGAGATTTGCTAAGGGCTCAAAACCTTTTCTGATTGGCTCACTTATCCTCAGAGCTAATAGGAGAGCTTGATGTAAAGAACTGGAAGCATGGAAAGAACTAAATGAAAATTGCATTAGAGCTACCCCTACATTAGAGACTGACTCTGAATGCTAATGAATAAGCTTCTGTGATGCTCTTCATGAAAGCAAAGTGATAGGAAGTAAAATATAGACTCAGAAGTCCAATTCTGACTAAAGAGCACTGGCAGAGATTAAGAGACATTTCATCTGTTGGGGAATGAGCAGTTTGCTAAGAATTAAAAACTAGTTTTTCACTTACACATGCTAGTACACACACAACACTGGTTGTTCACTTCAACTAGTGAACTGGCTGAAGGATTGGATGAGGTTATGAAAGTTAAAGAAAACAGTTACTCGCGGTTAGGCGTGGTGCTCATACCTGTAATCCCTGAACTTTGAGGGACCGAGGCAGGCGGATCACGAAGTTAGAAGTTCAAGACCAGCCTGGCCAACATGGTGAAACCCCACCTCTACTAAAAACACAAAAATTAGCCAGGTGTGGTGGTGTGCATCTGTAATCCCAGCTACTCAGGTGGCTGAGGCAGGAGAATAGCTTGAACCTGGGAGGCAGAGGTTGCAATGAGCCGAGATGGCACCACAGCACTCCAGCCTGGGTGACAAAGCAAGACCCCATTTAAAAAAAGAAAAAGAGGAAAAGAAAATAGTGACTTGCTTTCTGTATTAGAAG
This sequence comes from Cebus imitator, assembly GCF_001604975.1. NCBI lineage: Eukaryota > Metazoa > Chordata > Mammalia > Primates > Cebidae > Cebus > Cebus imitator. The sequence goes on from NW_016107582.1 coordinate 2,288,984, forward strand.
AGGTATTTATTTATGTTAATGCTGGGAACTGCACTATTGAAAAATGGTTTAATAACAATGGAACAATTTATGATTTATTCCTGCCTTGTTTACATCACAAGGTCATGGTGATATCTATGTTAATTTTTTACCCATGGATGCAGTATACATATTCAAATTCAATTAAATATATATATGCTAAGTAGAAAAAACAAGTCAAGCAGGAAATACTTACTTAGAATTTTTCAGAAATTCTTCCAGGCTTAAGAAGAAAAATTGGCCTCATGGTAATATCAAAAGGCTTAAATTTTTCTTTTATTTGTAGTCATCTCTGTTCAGCTTTTTCTTAGTAATTTCTTCTACTAATTTAATTGCTTGAGAGGAAAAAATTCATATTCAAAATTTCAAACTCTCAGCAATTGCATTCGCATTATCACCACTCTGTTAGTTGTATATCCACTTTTTGTTTGGGCTGAGAAGCTTATTTTAAAACCATGGTCCAAAATTTTCCTGTGTTTATTTTTCCCTATAGAATGTTCAATCTGTATTTCTCATTTTCAAAAAGCACAGTGAGTTCAATAGTGACACTTTTATTAGGGAGAATGTGGCAGATTAAGCCCAACTGCCCTAAGTCTCCAAAGACAAGAATATCTAAAGTGTCTCAGAGTTGACCGTATTATTTTTCTCTCTTTAAGATTCGAATTTCTTCTTAATAATAAATATTAATTTTTGGTAGCTTGAGCTTATCTACAAGAATTAGTGGCTCTAAGATGATGAAATGATCTTTGTGTTCATAACCACTAATTGTTAAATAAGAATGGCTTTTAATTTGAAGCAAAATGAGTTAATTTATACACTCTTATTATATGCACACAAATACTATTATGGGCATGCACACACGGAGGTCCAACTCTATTCTTAATTATTCATGCCAGTGGAAGGGAAGTAGGGACAATGCAGCCCTAGACACAATCTAAAACCCTTAAATATTTAAAATGTCCCGTTTGATTTTTATTTGGAACTGGAACATTTACCAAAATGCTATATGAACACTTAAGTATTTATTAAGCACCTGCTGTATGCAGAGCTCTAGGTACCAGGGGATATTACAGAGGATAAAAGGAATATCTGGTAAATCATATCTGTTGAGAGATCAAGCCAATCAAAAGAAGGAATAAGCTGCACACTTGTGATGCTAACTAAAGATAACAGGGAAATAAAAGATCACTTGATATAAAGTAATTACCACAGCCTAAAATTTTCATGCTGAGCCTGTGAGGTTAAGGGCAGGCTTCTTGGGTGAAATGTGCCTTTATTATAGTTTTAAGGAATGGAGGATCATTCCAAGTCTCAAGAAAATTACAGAGAGGGAAGCCCAAGTAAGGCCATTGCCTTCTGGCTGCAGGATGGGTCATGGTAAATAACTTGCCCAGGTCACAGTGTGAAAGTGGCAGAATCCTGGCTAAAATTCCTGCTTTCCGATCCCTCATTCAGTGAAAGGATAGGTTCTTGGTCATCTGTAATTGGTATAAAATAGCATTTCTGCATGGAATACTTTTAATAGCTGTTTCGACTATGGCCACTTAAGACAAAACAGGTTAAATCAATTTGATTGAATTGAGTCACTGGGGGGTTAAAACTACAGCCATACCCCAAGCCAGCTAACATCCCAGTACATTAAACAACTTGCTACGCATCACACACACCACACATATTTTCTTAGAGCTTCCATTTAGCTGGAATGCATCAGTATGATAGCACAAGTTGTTAAAATATTAAAACATTTCTGCACCAGTTGGTAAATAGTTGCTTCTCTGATCCTCACTCCCATACTTTTAACCACCCCAAGACCCACCCAGACTTCTCTTCAGTAAGACCTTACAATTCAGTAACTAAAAGGGACACACCAGGCCATCCAGGACCCTGCTTCAGCATTATGGCAAGCATTTGTTCTGATTGGCGAGTGCTGGGGTCTGCCTTCATTCTGATTGGTCACAACTGGTGTTATGCAAGTGATTATCGTATTACTTGTACTTTTCCTTTCCACTCCTTTGTTCCTTTTATTCTCTCTGCCTCCAGTGCTCTTTCTCATCATTTCCACCTATTTACTGGTTACCTCCTGTGTGTCACAGGGAACTGGCTTACATGGTCGTGGGCCCTGGTTAAGCAGTCTCTGTAAGGCTGTTGTCTCTACATGTGGGGCTGGAGCTTGAAGTCCATGGGGGAAGACAGGAAGAGAAAATCAGGAGTAGGCTGGCGCCTCAAGCAAAAACAGGACTAAAACTGTGTCCCCTCTTGTTGCTTCTCACCTTGCTGATGAGAGTATCCTTCAGAAGCTGAAACCCTTCATCCCAGAGCTAAACACATACACCTCGCCTGGGAGTCAGACATGCTACCGAAAGTCGTAGGGGAAAGTAGAGCAATGGCAGGCCAGCTGCTGCTTCCTACCAACAAGGTGAGTTAGCAGCCCCTCATACCTGCGCACTAAGAATTGACTGCTGCTACCCTTCTCTGTGGCTGGGAATCTGCCTTGTGGCCCACCCAACCTAGAAACATAGAAGAAAGGAAATTCTGGGGAAGGCAGTTCAGCCCAACCAAGTGGACAAATGGCAAAGCCATCACACCTTGGTATCAAGGCTTAGGTCAAGTGTCATCTTCTCTGTGTGTCCTTTCATCTGCCCAGGCAGGAAGTACTTGTTCCTCCTCTGAGTCCCCAAGGCCCTCTATCAAAATCACATAATGGCATTTCACATGCACCTAGCATTTTGAACAGGAAGAGTCTGCCCGCTGTATATCCACCACTAGACTGAAACTCCTTAAAGTTAGGATTTGAAGAGAGTCACACTGCCCAACACATAATGAGCAGTCCATAAAAGCTCATGGAATGAATGAGAGAATTAACACATAAATCATTAACTGACTGACCTAACACAAATGGTGTGGGAAGCAAGACTCAAGGGTGATATATTAGCTATCTATTACTGTGTAACAAATTATCCCCAAACATAGCAGCTTAAAACCACATATATTATCTCATAGTTTTTGGGGTCAAAGTGGTTTATCTGGGTGGTTCTGGTTCAGGGTATCTGCTGGCTGGAGCTGTATTCTTTTGAAGAGACTGAAGGATCAGTTTCCAAGCTCACTTCCCTCACTGTTGGTGGGAGGATTTAGTGTTTTATCACACGGGCCTCTTATGGTGCTGCTCACCACATGGCAGCTAGCTTCCTTCAGAGTGAGCTCCAGAAGAGAGAGACGAAGCCATATTACCTCTTACGACATAGTCTCTAAGTCATACACTGTCATTTCCACTTTATCCTATTAGTTAGAAATGAGTCACTTAGTCCAATCCACACTTGACAGAAAAAAAGTATTACAGAGTATGAATACCTGGAAGTATTGGGGCTATCTTAGAGGTTGCCTGGCACAGGTGGTAAGAAGGAAGGCTTTAGGGAGTGTGTGGCCATGCCATAGAGTTCTTTAGCTAACCTGCAAAGGATGAAACTCGCTTTCCACTACTTAGTGTGTAGAGTTTTTTCATTTATTCAATTTTTTTCTTTTTGGTTAAGTCTACTTATTGAAAAAAAGGCCTTTAACCCAAGCCAAAGATTGGGTTTTGTGGAAACACTGTCAAGGAAGAACAAAGACAGGGAATCCAATTTTGGATCTAAGCTTTCTTTACTAAAAATAATTTCCTTCGCTGCAGCCAAGTTTGATGTGGGCTCTTGAAGATACCAATGAGTTAAATAGAGCAATTCTGACATTTCTCTTTATCTTTCTCTCTTCTTGTCACACTTAATGCTCACAACAACCCTATGAAGTAAATACTATTATTTCCTCATTTTTTACACAGGAGTAAACCAAAGCTCAGAGATTATGTGATTTGCCTAAGATCACACAGCTAGTTTGTGACAGGGTCAACATTCTGCATTCCTAACCACCTTATTATACTGCTGTCACCATACTTCTGTGGGACACACTAGGTGCTAAGGCAGGTGTGTATGTTTATTGCTCACTATTCGCAGCATCCCTTTGAGATATGTATTATTATATTATCGCTATTTTATGGATGAGAAACTGAAGTTCAAAGAAACTATTACTTGCTTTAACCCACACAGTTAATACAATAGCAGCCCAAGATTCCAGTCTCACAACTGAATCAAAATTCCAGGCTCCTCCTACCACGTTTATTGCCTTCCAGCTCATTGGTTTCCAGACTGCAGCTCATTACCCACAAGTGCACAGTGAAGTCAATTATAAGTGGGTCCCAACCAGCATTTAAAGTAATAAAATAATATAGAGTGGAAGAGAATTGGAGGGAAGGAAAGAGAAGTAAATGGAAAAGAACAGAATGGAAAATATTATCATGCATCACACATAATGGCAGTAAACGTTGCTCAGTGAACGTTTCATTTCTGTTATGTACATACTTAAGTGTGGTTATGTGTGAGTGTGAGTGTGTATGTGTGTGTGTGTTAGGACGTAAAATGCATTCCTAACTTTGGTTGGCATCAGAAAGCAACCACACGCCCCTGCTCCAGCCACTCCTTCTGTTCTCAACGTTACTGCCAATAGTTTGTCCTCAGTGGACACACTTTCTGCAGGCCTTTGCAGTTTAGAAAAGGGTAGTTGTAATTCTTGGTGTGCTTCCTTGAGACTTTTCTGTGAAAATATAATTATTAAAGAAAACCCATATGCAGTTGGTTAACCTTATCCCAACTTACTAGGTGTATAAACTTTTTCCCTTTCTAAGGGTAGCTTCCCTGAATTTTACTTTTGCCATTTTTAAAGTGAGATAATTATGTGCTCACTGGTTGTTGCAAGGATTGAATGAGATTGTGTAAACTTTTTAACACACTACCTGGCACAGTAATCATTCAGTGAGTACCAGCTAGCTATTATTAAGTTATTTGCATAGGCTAGAGAAATCTTAAATAAGAATCTGTGTAAGGACATAAAAGGGTAAGAGGTATAGTGTTCTTTTCTAGTTTTGAAACCATGAAAAGATAAAGTAACTAAGTCTGCATTCTTTCAACTCATTTATACACCAAACACTTATCAAATCCCTACTATGTGCCAAGGACTGGGCTAATCTACAGTGACATAGTGAGAGTTTTCAAAAGGTAGGAACCAAATTTATAGACACTCCTAAAAGTTGGGTTGTATTAGAAGAGTAAAATGATAAATCACCATGGCACCTTATTTTATGATTATAGACAAGAGTGATCATCCCTTGACTCTCACACATAAGCTCCGTAAATGAACTTCAGTGATAATAGCCTCATTTTTTAAAGCCATGTCCATCTGGCATCCGATTGATCGAATCTGAAGTCCTCACTTTCCATGTTTATAGCTTGGTTCCTTCTCTCTGCATGCCACAGTTGGGAGGATTGATTTTACTTGTACATTTTCCTTTCTTTTTTCTATTTCCCAGGTCCCTCTTTTTCTCTCCCACCTCCTCCCTCCATCACCAATTCTCTTCCTGTGTTCTGCCAGTTGTCTCCAGCCTTAATCTATGGTACTCACATTTTTTTTCCTATGCACATTTACAGTGAGAGGTAGGTTAGCAAGAAACAAAGTGTGGATTTTAGGGAAAAAAAGACCATGGAACACCAGAACACTGGCTGCTGTACCTTCGCTTTTTTTGGCAGGGGATGGGGGACTTACCACACAAAAATTGCTCAGACTTAAGGTGCATGTGGATAATTTAACACTACATCCCAAAGAATCATGTATTAAAGGAGGGCCTCAGAAATAATGGTTGGATTTAATTGAATATAAAAAATATTTTACCTTGTATTTACCATTAAAAAGTCAGAAACAGTAATTTTTGCATTCATGTGCCCTTTTAAACCTCACATAGTATTTTTATATGCCTTGTCTTTTATTTCGCACATTTATATTATACCTCCATGATTCATAAAACCAATGAGAACAAAGACTGTTTGATGTTCCAAGAACCCCATGAAGTAGACAGAGTAGGTATTTGATCCTCAGTTTTCAGACAAAGAAACAGCCCTAGAGATATTGTGTCTTGCTCAATGTCACTTACCTAGTAAAGAGGAAAGTTAACGCTGGAATCCTAGACTTGCACGGCCCATACACTCCTGTCTGTGCCCAAGGCCCAGACTTGCCTGGAGTCCAGTGTAGTAATGCCTACACCGTGGCTTGGGTCCCTACTGCACCATAGATCCTCTGTCTGTCCTGTGGAGCTTGGGTTACAGGAAGCCCCATGGTGGAGAACAAACAGACCTCTGTGTAGACTTTGCTAGGGAAGCTTTGCTAATTTGCAGCAGCTGGGCAATATTTCTCATGAGTATCTATCAGCATAATTGTCACATTATTTCACTGTGGTGGCAGGGACTCAGCTCTAAATCACCTGGGTCTTAGTCTTTCAATGGCTTCAAGACAACCAGAGGAGCCTGTTCTTAAGCCTGGCTATTCTCTAGGCAAGATATCCCAACCATGAGTCTGTACTGCCAGGCTATAAGGATCCCCTCAAGGACCCTACACATTGATTCCCTAGACGTGAGCAGAATTCCCTGGAAACAAGCTATTTCTGTACCTTGGTAGAATAAGAGAAAACTCTGTATCCCCACTACCATGACCCTATGGCCACTGACAGTATGGCTAAGGTCTGGGTGGTGAAGGATACAGCTACCATTGTCATCATGAATTATTACAAAACAGACAGGAGAGCATTCAGCATTGTGAGCAAAAGGCAAGGCTGAGAGACGTCTGCTACACATCCCACAAAGTTCTTCCCACCAAGGAGATCAAGTACCTTCAAGTGACAGAAGCATTCCACAAACCAAAATTCCATAGGAGAGAAATAATGAAAAAAGAGAGGCCGCCTGAATGGCCCAGTCCACTCTAAGCAGCACCCAACCCTTTCCCTAAGCAGAAACCCAGAGACTGGTTCACTTCTGGTACTTCCACAGCCTTATCTGGTCCAAATTCCAGCAAAGTTCAGTTTTGGAAGTGGGGATAAAGACAGAAACTCATCAGAAAAATGGAGCATATTTGAACAAAGCCTACACTCCCACCCCTACCTCAGGAGTCTGCTTCAGGAGGCTTTGTCACCTGGACTACAGAGGAGAACAGTAGCCCCTTTCCAGTGAAACTGACCTATTCTCAGGCTATATCCAGGCCATCTGCATGGCTGTAAATCCAGCAACCTTTAAGCCAGCAAAGACAAACATCCCAGAGATAGAAGAACAGAAATGATTGCCATAGACCATAATCTCAAACTTGAATATGCTTATTATACCTGCTGGATTCTAGAGCTCTTTCTATTCCAGGGATTCTGGATAGTGTTTTGTTCACCACTCCTTTTTCAGCTTGGCTCCAACATAAGGAAAGTATATTTTTTTTAAAAAAAATTTAAACTGAGGCTAGAGCTGGAGACATAATTAGCTTAGAGAAGTATGAGTACAAAGTTTGTCTTTATTGTATGGAAGAATTCATTTGTACTGCTTTAATTTAAAGTCAGCCTAAATAACCTCAGCAGTAATATATTTTGTGTCATTTACTCTAGACAAGAACGTTTATCATTGCTTATTAGGTAAATGATGTTGTCTTTGTCAGTGCAGGCTGTTATAACAAAATACCATAGACTAGATGGCTTATATATGTCAGAAATGTATTTCTCACAGTTCTGGAGGCTGGGAAGTCCAAGACCAAGGCTCTACAGATGCAGTGTCTGCTGACTGGCCTAATTCCTGGTTTATAGACAGCTCTCTTTTTGCCGTGTCCTCACATGACAAAAGGTATGAGAGAGTTCTGTTTTATAAGGGCACTAATCCCATTCATGGGAATTATGCCTTCATGATTGATATGGTTTGGCTGTGTCTCTACCCAAATCTCATCTCAAATTGTAATTCCCACAATTTCCATGTTGTCATGAGAGGAAGCCGGTGAAAGGTAATTGAATCATGGAAACGGGTATTTCCCATGCTGTTCTCGTGATAGTGAGTAAGTCTCATCAGATCTGATGATTTTAAAAACAGGAATTTTCCTTCACAAACTCTCTTACCTGCTGCCATCCAGTAAAATGTCACTTGCCCCTCCTTGCCTTCTTCCATAGTTGTGAGGCCTCCCCAACCATGTGGAACTGTACATCCATTGAACTTCTTCTTACTAGTCTCGGGTATGTCTTAATCAGCAGCGTGAAAATGGACTAATACAATTAATGGACCTAATCCAACCAAAAAGCCCCCACTTCGAACTACCATTATACTGGTGATTAGGTTTCAACAGATGAATGGCCAGGGGACACAAATATTTTGGTATAACAAATGTGTAAGTTGTTCCAAAACTCAGGCTTCTTGGTGCCTGTATCACTATCAGTGTGATCACTGACAAATTATGTAGTAGCAATGTTCACTGACTGGTTTAGACAACTTTGGCCCTCTTGACCCTGTGAAGGTACTATGTTCTGGCCTTGTCAGTTAGAGGGACCTAGGATCTGTTTGAGATCTGGCTACAGCTAAAAGCTAAACTTAGCAGGGACTCCTCACCTTTGCTGAAACTGGACTCTCCCCTCCCTGCCTTGTTGGCAGACCTAAAAGATCACTTTGGCCTGCAGCCAGTTATTAATGTGGTACCTCTAGGGCCAGTGCTGTTGGAAAAATGCTTCTGTTTTACGAATTACACAGAGCAAACACTGGTCTTAGCTATTCTTTCTTGTATTTTATAGTGAGATTAATTTAATTCCAACATGATTGAAAACTTTGTAAGGGAGAAAATTTGGTGTATTGGTTTGGTACAGATAAAAGGAAGCTAAAGTTTTTTTAAGTGAAGGAGATAGTAACTATAGTTATAATCTTGAGGTTCATGAGAAACTAGTATTACCCTGTTTTGATTGCCTTGTTCATCTCAGGGATTAACACGTTTTTTGGAAGGGGATGAAGGAAATTATAATTCCTCTATACAAAAGCATTTTTCTCCAAAAGTAGACCCATACCTTTATATGCTCACATAGCTTATTGAGGAAAGAAAATAGGAAACTGCCTTATTTTTATGTATTACATATGTATTCAGCCATTGTCTTGAGCACTGCCTCAAATATCTGTTGTTTTTGTTTTGGGTGGTATCTTGTCTACAAAAGTAGCTGATCTTTCCACAGAGAGAACTGAGTCTAAATTATCAAAACAATTAACTTATTTGTGTCTTCTGTGTTATGGTTGTATCTCTCACTTGATTTGACAACAAAAATCCTTACCAACATCTCAATAAAAAAAGAAAACAAAAGAAAAATAACCTGAGAGTTTCTATTCATATCCTAGTTTTTTATTCACTCTGTCACATTTCCTACCTGTAAACAGTTTATTGTTCAATCTTCACATCACTCCAACATGAATAGTATCACCTTTCTATTACAGAACAATAACTTTATCTCTTTAAATCTAAGACCCCATTAATTATAAAGACACATCATTATGTTGTGTACCACCACACAGAAAACAGTGACCTAATTCAATTAAACTATGATATATCATTAATTGTGGGACATAGCCTAATTTCAGAAAGAGCATAATATAAAGATATTTGCATCTTAGAATTGATTAAAGTGGTTACATAAAAAATGTAAAAAAATAAGACAATTTTTACCAGAATTAGAATTGAGTATATGTTTATGATAGTTAAATGAACTACTTTAAAAAAATGACAAGCTGGGCACGGTGGCTCACACCTGTAATCCCAGCACTTTGGGAGGCCAAAGCAGGCAGATCACAAGGTCAGGAGTTCGAGACCAGCCCGGCCAACATGGTGAAACCCTGTCTTTAGTAAAAATACAAAAATTAGCCAGGTGTAGTAGCACATGCCTGTAACCCCAGCTACTCAGGGGGCTGAGGCAAGACAATCGCTTGACCCAGGAGGTGAAAGTTGCACTGAGCTGAGGTGGTAACATTGCACTCCAGCCTGGGTGAGAGAGCAAGACTTCATCTCAAGAAAAAAAAGTCAGCCTCTTTTTTCCTGTAAAAGAAAAGATGGCATTACTATCTATGTACATAATTTTAAGTTCCTTAGAACTCAATTGCTGATTTAAATGGTAATTGTTAACCCACATGATTGTTGGTTGTTACCAGTTCCAGATTCTCTTCTTATAGATATGGGCAGAAGAGAAGTTCTCCAGTAAAGAAGCAACAACGGTACACCTCTCAGAAGAATGTAGGGAAGGCTTTTACACCGAAAGAGGTTTCTCAGAGTTAGCCGTTATGTGAGAAATAAGACCTAGTTGTGCTATTTTCCCCAGAGAAGGGGTTGCAATATCAAGGGAAATGTTTCACTATTCTTAAAACCAGAGGTGGATATAATAGGGACTCTCTTGATCTTATAAAAAAAATCTGGTGGAAAATGTTTTATTGGCTAATACATGCACAGTCCCAGTAAATTTGCAAAATCAATGATTTTCAGTCTTTCCTAGGGAAAAATGCCTCCCTGTTTGCCTGGAATAAGCCTATGTTTATGTCGATTTTCCCAATTACTATTGGTATCACTCCCTTTCAGTCTCAGAAAGATCCTGGCTAAGACTATAAATTACATGGTCACATTGTCTTACTTACTCCTTATCCAGCATTAGTGCTTGAGTTGCCTTGGGTTTTTGGTTAACCTCTCATCGGTATACATTATCTTATTTCCATAGCTAGATCCTTGTCTCTCAAGTTGCAGTAGAGGAATCCCCAGGACTCTGCTACAGTATCTCAGGGAATACAGGGATCCATAAAATAATTATGGGGCATCTTTATGAAGTATAAAATCATGTTTGAATACAATTGTATCATTTAATAGAAGAAAAACTTTAGATAAACCTTAAAGATTTAACATATTTAAACTTTCAAGTAGATTTAGCTCTCAGGAGCTTCCTTCTTTTTTACCCTAGATCCATAGTTCCCAAACTGTGCTGAGGCACCTCAGGGAGCTAGAGTGAACTCATGGGGCATCATGGAATGCTTTATTTTTTTGAGGAAAAAGCAGAGATATTCAATATCAAGAGGACAGTGTGTAAACTACTAGCTCAGGATAATAATATTTTTGATAATAGATTATACTACATTTTGTTTGATAACATATCTTTGATAAGCTGCTTTTTAGCAGTTGCGATGAAAAAAAGCAACTACTGCATGAAAATAAATATGAAACAGATAGGCAGTATGTGATTCCAAAGTTTTAAAAGTTGTTCAGTGCTTAATAGGTGGACATCCCCTTAATAAGTAATTGTAGTTATTTAAGAACTGAATAAAAATATTTGTATTGTTATTTAATGGCTACTTGTTATTGGGGCATAAAAATTAAATGATGTGGACCTATCTACTTCATAAGTGGAATTGTATAGGTTTCTTTTGATCTGAGGTCCCTTGAGAAAACTGAGACACTAGGTTTCCCTGAACTAAAAAAGTCTGAGAATCTCTGCCCTATATCATGAAAAGTACTTATTCAGTCTTTCCTGGCATTTGGTGTAACTTTATGGAAAAGTTTGAGCGGCAGAGTATTAGACAATAATATCCTTAAGGACAGAGAACAATATGTGTGATTCTCAGAGCTGCCATGGTGCCTAGCTGAACACATTGAAAAGTATAGTTTTTTAATATTTTTCCTTATTTGCTTTTTTCCCATTATGTTTTCATGTTCTTTTAAGATCAGTTCTCACTTACTGATTTATAGCTGTACAGGAGAAGGAATATCAATACAATAGAGAATGAACAAACAATGGAAAAAATATCTTTCTTTGGGAAAAATCAATAAATTGATAAGCTTATAGTTATACTAATCAAAAAGAACAGGGAAGACACAAATTACCAATGTCAAGAATGAAAGAGGGGACATGATACAGATGCTAAAGAACATTAAAGGGATAATAAGGCAATGTTATGACTAATAAATTAGACAACTTGGATGAAATAATCCAAGTATTTGATCCAGTATTTGAAAAAATAACACTTTCAAAAACTGACCTAATAAGAAATAGAAAACGTTAATAGCCTTATACAACTTTAAAAAATAAATTTGTAATTATAAACCTTATCAAACATATATTTTAAAAAATCCAGGCCCAGATAGCTTCATGGGTTAAAGTCTACCAAACATTTAAGAAAGAACTAATACTAATCTTATACAAATTATTACAGAAAATAGAGTTGTAAAAAACACTTTCCAACTAACATTATGAAGCTAGTATTACCCTTATACTGAATATAGACAAAGAAACACAAGAAAACTATAGACAATTGCACCTTATGAAAACTGGCAAAAACATGTCTGGCAAATATTAGCCAACAAAACCCAACAGTGTATATGAAATAATATGTCACAAGAAAGAAGCAAAAATATGTGATTATCTTGTTAGATATAAAAAAGCCATTAGACAAAGTTATGTCTCAGGTATGTTATAAACTCTGAGGAAATTGAGAATGAAAAGGAATTTACTTCACTGATTAAGGGTACCTTCAAGATAAAATCAGACAGAGAGAGATCCAAAATGGCCTAATAGGAGCAGCTCAAGAGTGCAGTTCCCAGTGAGAAGAACACAGAGGGTGAGTGATCGCCACATTTCCAAACGAGATTTTACTGCCCACAAACCAGGAGATTCCTGGGCTGAAAAGTGCCACAGTTTCCACCACAGCTGTTTCAACCAGGCTGCAGGTCTCTGCACGAAACCTCACACAAATCCAGGTGGCCGTTTCAACAGGTGCTTGGAATGCCTGGGATACAGAGCCACCCATTCAACTGAAAAAAAAAAATGGGGTTGAAACAGTGAGCCAGGTGATCTGGCTCAGCAGATCACCCACAACAATGACCAGCAATCTGAAATGCTCTGGATTGAGAGTTTCACAGGAAGTGCCCCGGACCCGGGATGGTCCAGTTCAGTGTGGGGAAGAGCATCACCCATTATGAAGGCAGTCCACCACTACCGAGGCAGTCTGCCATTACCGAGGCAATGCACCATTACTGAGGCAATGCACCATTATTGAGGCAGTCGACCATTACTGAGGCAGGCCATCATTACTGAGGCAGATCACCATTACCAAGGAAGTTCTAACTGTACCTCTGTAAACAAAACAACAAGGAAGTTCACACAGCAGCTAGGCAGAGCCCATGGCAGCTGAGCAATGCCTCTGCTGTCAGACTGTGACTAGACTACCTCTTTGCTGGGCAGGGCATCTCTGAAAAATGGCAGCAACACATCAGCAACTTATAAATAAAGTCCCACCTTCCCAGGACAGAGCACCTAGGAAAAAAGGTGATTAAGAATTCCCTAGCAGTAGACTCAAACATACCTGCCCAGCAGCTCTGAATGGAAAAACAGAGCTCACAGTTCTGCACTTGAGCTCATATAAGGGACAGACTGTCTCCTCAGGCAGCTCCCTGATCCCCATATATCTAAAGAGACACCTCATAAAGGAAATCTCAGGCTGACATCTAGAAGGTACCCTTCTGGGATGAAGATAACAAAAGAAGAAACCAGGGGCAACCCTTACTGTTCTGCAGCCACTGCAGGTGATCCTCAGGCAAGCAGGGCCTGGAGTGACCTCCAGCAGTCCTACAGCAGAGGGGGCTGACAGAAGAAAACTAAAAAACAGAAAGAAATAACTTCAACATCAACAAAAAGGACATCCATTCAGGGACCCTATCTGAAAGTTACCAACTACAAAAATCACAGGTAGATACAGCCATGAAGATGGGAAGAAACCAGCACAAAAAGGATGAAAACACCAAAAAACAGAATGCTTCTCCTCCTCCAAGGGATCACAACTCCTCACCAGCAAGGGAACAAAGCTGGATGGAGAATGAGTCTGATGAATTGACAGAAACAGGCTTCAGAAGGTGGGTAATAGCAAACTTCTCTGAGCTAAAAGAACATGTTCTAACCCAATGCAAAGAAACTAAGAACCTTGAAAAAAGGTTTGGCAAAAGGCTAAAGAGAATAAACAGCTTAGAAAAGAATATAAATGACTTAATGGAGCTGAAAAACACAACACGAGAACTTTATGAAGCATACACAAGTTTCAGTAGCCGAATCAACCAAGCAGAAGAAAGGATATCAGAGATTGAAGATCAACTCAATGAAATAAAACAAGAAGGCAAAATTAGAGAAAAAAGAGTGAAAAGAAATAAACAAAGCCTCCAAGAAATATGGGATTATGTGAAAAGACCTATTCTACATTTAATAGGTATTCCTGAATGTGATGGAGAGAATGAATCCAAGCTGGGAAATACTCTTCAGGATATTATCCAGGAGAACATCCCCAACCTAGCAGACAGGCCAACATTCAAGTCCAGGAAACAGAGAGAACACCACAAAGATATTCCTAAAAAACAGCAACCCCAAGGCACGTAATTGTCAGATTCACCAGGGTTGAAATGAAAGAAAAAATGCTAAGTGCAGCCAGAGAGAAAGGTTGGGTTACTCACGAAGGGAAGCCAATCAGACTCACAGCAGATCTCTCGGCAGAAACTACAAGTCAGAAGAGAGTGGGACCAATATTCAACATCCTTAAAGAAAAGAGCTTTCAACCTAGAATTTCATATCTAGCCAAACTAAGCTTCATAAGCGAAGGAGAAATAAAATCCTTTACGAACAAGCAATTGCTGAGAGATTTCATCACCACCAGGCCTGCCTTACAAGAGCCCCTGAAAGAAGCACTAAACATGGAAAGGAAAAACCAGTAACAGCCACTCCAAAAATGTACCAAATGGTAAAGAGCATCGACACAATGAAGAAACTGCATCAACTAACAGTCAAAACAACCAGCTAGCATCAAAATGGCAGGATCAAATTGACACATAACAATATTAACCTTAAATGTAAATGAACTAAATGCCCCAACCAAAAGAAACAGACTGGCAAATTAGGTAAAAAGTCAAAATTCATCGGTGTGCTGTATTCAGGAAACCCATCTCACATGCAAGGATACACATAGGCTCAAAATAAAGGGATGGAGGAAGATTTACCAAGCAGATGGAGAGCAAAAAAAAGCAGGTGTTGCAATCCTAGTCTCTGATAAAATAGACTTTAAACAAACAAATATCAAAAGATACAAAGAAGGGCATTACATAATGGTAACAGGATCAATGCAACAAGAAGAGATAATGATCCTAAATATATATGCACCCAATACAGGAGCACCCAGATACATAAAACAAGTTCTTAATGACTTACAAAGAGACTTAGACTCCCACACAATAATGGTGGGAGACTTTAACACTCCACTGTCAATATTAGACAGATCAATGAGACAGAAAATTAACAAGGTTATCCAGGACTTGGACTCAGATCTAGACCAAGTAAATCTAATAGACATCTATAGAACTCTCCACCCCAAATCCACAGAATATACATTCTTCTCAGCACCACATCGCACCTACTCTAAAACTGACCAGATAATTGGAAGTAAAACATTCCTCAGCAAATGCAAAAGAACAGAAATCATAACAAACAGTCTCTGACCACAGTGCAATAAAATTAGAACTCAGGGTCAAGAAATTAACTCAGAACTGCACAACTTCTTGGAAACAGAACAACTGGCTCTTGAATGTTGACTGAATAATCAATGAAATGAAGGCAGAAATTAAGATGTTCTTTGAAACCAATGAGAATGAATACACAATGTACCAGAATCTCTGGGACACATTTAAAGCCATGTCTAGAGGGAAATTTATAGCAATAACTACCCACATGAGAAGCAAGGAAAGATATAAAATTGAGATCCTATCATCAAAATTGAAAGAGCTAGAGGAGCAAGATCAAAAAAACTCAAAAGCTAGCGGAAGACAAGAAATAACTAAGATCAGAGCAGAATTAAAGGAGATAGAGACACACAAAAAAAAACCCTTCAAAAAATCAATAAATCCAGGAGCTAGTTTTTTGAAAAGACCAACAAAATAGACCACTAGCCAGATTAATACAAAAGAAAAGAGAGAAGAATCAAATAGATGCAATAAAAAATGATAAAGGGGATATCACCACGAATTCCACAGAAATACAAACTACCGTCAGAGATTACTATAAACAATTCTATGCACATAAACCAGTAAACCTGGAAGAAATTGATGAATTCTTGGACACTTGCACCCTCACAAGCCTAAACCAGGAAGAAGTTGAGACCCTGAATAGACCAATAACAAGGGCTGAAGTTGAGGCAGCAATTAATTAATAGCCTACCAACCAAAAAAAGCCCAGGTACAGATGGATTCACAGCTGAAGTCTACCAGATGTACAAAGAGGAGCTGGTACCACTCCTTCTGAAACTATTCCAAAAATCCAAAAGGAGGGAATCCTTCCCAAATCATTTTTGAGACCAACATCATCCTGATACCAAAACCTGGCAGAGACTCAACAAAAAAAAAACTTCTGGCCAATATCCATAATGAACATAGATGCAAAAATCTTCAATAAAATACTGGCAAACCAATTGCAACAGCACATCAAAAAGCTTATCCATCACGATCAAGTAGGCTTCATCCCAGGGAGGCAAGGCTGGTTCAACATACACAAGTCTATAAACATAATCCACCACATAAACAGAACCAAAGAAAAACCACATGATTATCTCAATACATGCAAAGAAGCCTTCAACAAAATTCAATAGCCCTTTATGCTAAAAACTCTCAATAAACTACGTATCGATTGAATGTATCTCAAAATAATAAAAGCTATTGATGACAAACCAACAGGCAATATCATACTGAATGGACAAAAACTGGAAGCATTTCCTTTGAAATCTGGCACTAGACAAGGATGCCCTCTTTCACCACTGCTATTCAATATAGCATTGGAAGTTCTAGCCAGAGCAATCAGGCAAGAAAAAGAAATATAGGAAAATAGGAAGTCAAATTGTCTCTATTTGCAGATGATATGATTGTATATTTAGAAGACACCATTGTCTCAACCCAAAATCTCTTTAAGATAATAAGCAACTTCAGCAAAGTCTCAGGATACAAAATCAATGGGCAGAAATCACAAGCATTCCTATACACCAATAACAGACTAAAAGAGAACCAAATCAAGAGCAAACTCCCATTCACAATTGCTACAAAGAGAATAAAATACCTAGGAATACAACTATCAAGGATGTGAAGGACCGTTTCAAGGAGAACTGCAAACTACTGCTCAAGGAAATAAGAGAGGAGACAAACAGATGGAAAAACATTCCATGCTCATGGTTAGGAAGAATCAATATTGTGAAAATGGCCATACAGCCAAAAGTAATTTATAGATTCAACACTATCCCCATCAAGCTACATATGACCCTCTTCACAGAACTGGAAAAAAAACACCTTAAGCTTCATATGGAACCAAAAGAGAGCACATAGCCAAGACAAGCCTAAGCAAAAAGAGCAAAGATGGAGGCATCATGCTACCTGACTTCAAACTATACTACAAGCCTACAGTAATCAAAACAGCATGGTACTGGTACTAAAACAGAGATATAGACCAGTGGAACAGAACAGAGGCTTTGGAGGCAACACCATGCATGTACAGCCATCTAATCTTTGACAAACCTGACAAAAACAAGCAATGGGGAAAGGATTCCCTGTTTAACAAATGGTGGTGGGATGACTGGCTGGCCATGTGCAGAAAAAAGAAACTGAACCCCTTCCTGACACTTTACACTAAAATTAACTCCAGATGGATTAAAGACTTAAACATAAGACCTAACACCATAAAAACCCTAAAAGAAAACCTAGACAAAACTATTTAGGACATAGGCATAGGCAAGGACTTCATGATTAAAACACCAAAAGCATTGGCAACAAAAGCCAAAATAGACAAATGGGATCTTAAACTCCAGAGCTTCGGTACAGTAACAGAAACAGTCATTAGAGTGAATCGGCAACCAACAGAATGGGAAAAAATTTTTGCAATCTACCCATCTGACAAAGGGCTAATATCCAGAATCTACAAAGAACTAAAACAGATTTACAAGAAAAAAAAAACCAATTCAAAATGGGAGAAGGATATGAACAGACACTTTACAAAAGAAGACATATATGAGGCCAACAAACATATGAAAAAATGCTCATCATCACTGGTCATTAGAGAAATGCAAATCAAAACCACGTTGAGATACCACCTCACACCAGTTAGAATAATGATCATTAAAAAAATCTGGAGACAACAGATGATGAAGAGGATGTGGAGAAATAGGAACACTTTTACACTGTTGGTGGGAGTGTAAATTAGTTCAATCATTGTGGAAGACAATGTGGTGATTCCTCAAGGACCTAGAAATAGAAATTCCATTTGACCCAGCAATCCCATTACTTGGTATATATCCAAAGGATTATAAATCATTCTGCTATAAAGATACATGCACATATATGTTCATTGTGGCAGTGTTTATAATAGCAAAGACCTGGAACCAACCCAAATGCTCATTGATAGACTGAACAAGGAAAATGTGGTACATATACACCATGGAATGCTAAGTAGCCATAAAAAATGATGAGTTAGTTTTCTTTTTAGGGACATGGATGAATCTGGAAACTATCATTCTCAGCAAACAGACACAAGAACAGAAAATCAAACACCCCATGTTCTCACTCATAGGTGGTATTGAACAATGAGAACACATGGACACAGGGAGGGGAGCATCACACACTGGGGTCTGTTGGGGGGAATAGGGGAGGGACAGCAAGGGGTAGAGAGGTTGGGGAGGGATAACATGGGGAGAAATGCTAGATATAGGTGACAGAGGGGTGGAGGCAGCAAACCACATTGCCATGTATGTACCTATGCAGCAATCCTGCATGATCTGCACTTGTACCCCAGAGCCTAAAGTACAATAAAAAATAAAAATTAAATTAAAATTAGAATTAAAAAAAGGTAAAATCAGAAAGACAACAGTAACAAAAAACTAAAGCTAATAGACACAATGGTGAATGCTTCAATGCTTTATATCTAAGATCAAGAAAAATTGAAGGATATCCATTTTCAAAACTTGAACTACAGTTCGTAATGAGTGCAGTAAGCCAGGAGAAATAAATAAAAGCCTTGCATGTTGGAAAAGAATGTGTAAAAACTTTTATTCGCAGACAACATATTTATTTATAAAGAAAATACAGAATCTAAAGCTACTGGAAACAAGTGAATTTGGAAAGGATACAGGATACAATGCCAATATACAAAAATCAGTTGTTTCTATATACCATCAATACATAATTTAGAAATTATGATTTAAAAGCAACTCTATTTACAATAGCATCAAAATAAAATATTTGGGAATAAATTTAACAAAACTCCCCAAGACTTGCACACTGAACTACAAAACATTGCCAAAGGAAATCAAATGCTTACATAAGTGTTGATAAATCATGCTCATGGATTGAAAAACTCAATATATTTAAAATGTCAGTTCTCCTTAAATTTATCCATAGATTCAGTGTAACCCCAATTAAAATCCTTGTGGAGTTTTAAGAAAAGAAATTGATGAGAAAATTCTAAAATTTGTATCAAATGGTAAAGGAGTTAGAATAACCATGACTATTTTGTGAGAGATTAAGGCTGGAGGATTTATACTACCTAATTTCTTGATTTATCATGAAACCACAGTAATCAAGATTCTGTGATATTGTTTTAAGTATAAATATAAAAATCAATGGAACAGAATAGACTTCAGACATAAGCCCTTCTTTTATGGTCAGGTGATGGTTAAGAAAGGTATCAAGGCAATTCAATGGAAAAAGGATAATGTCTTTTAACAAATTGCACCAGGCACTGGATATCTATATAGAAAAATATAAATCTTGACCCTTACCTTAAACATTACACAAAAATTAATTCAAAATGTACCATAGACCTAAATACAAGTAAAACTGTAAATATTCTAGAGAAAAAATTAGGAGGAAAAAAAACCTTTGTGACATTAGATTAACCAAATATTTCTTAGTACATACGCACACATAAACACTAAGCTATAAAAGAAAAGATTGGTAAGTTGGACTTCATAAAAATAAAAAAGCTTTTCCCCTTCAAAAGACACTGTTAAGAAAATGAGAAGCTAAGTCACAAGTTTGAAAAAAAATCCAGAACATGTCACACACACACACACACACACACACACACACACACACACTGACAACTTAAGAAAAACAACAACGCAATCTTGAATGGGTAGAAGATTTGGACATTTCCTGCAAAAGTTCTATGAATAAGTTCCCATTATGGCCAAACCTCTTAATGAGGAAGTGATACATCCTGGCAGAAACTCATCAAAGGCCTGATGGAGCAGCCCCTTACCTGTTCTTCAGCAATGGGTAAGACCAACTAGATAACTTAATTAGAGAACATCACAGCTCCCCAGGTGGTAGAGCCTTTGATGTCACATGTGCTTCTGACTTGATCTGTAATACAGATGTCCTGTGGTCACAAAGTTGCTCCATTTTGTAAAAACCTTGCTGGCCCTGGACAGACTTCATAATAAATCTATAAGTCTGACAGCTTTATGAGAGACCAAATAGCTTAAACAAGATACAAGTTATTTTTTTGTGATAATAATAGCAAACTCTTCTATAGCTTTATACCAACCTCTAGCTTTATATATTTACTTATATTACCAGATATAATTCTTACAACAACCCTAGGGGAAGATATTATTAATATCCTTAATTTACAGATAAGAAAACTGAGCCACATAGAATTTTAATAATTTGCCCAAAGAGACACAACTAATTAAGTCACAGATTTAGATGTGAACCCAGGCTCTGGCTCCAGAATCTATCCTTTTAACCACTATATTCATGTTAGTCAGCTTCCAATGTGTATATGAATTTTCAGGAGATGCTTTTTGAATGTGGATTATACAATTCAGTGGATGGGTCTGGGATTCTGCATTTCTGATAAGCTCCCAGGTGCTGCTGCTGGTGAAAACACCACATTCGATTAGCAAGGCACTCTGCTAAACCACCTTTTTCACAAACATCCAGACTGGTGGCAGTCCAGGGTTGTGGGATGGCTTCATTCCACAAGGTGATCCACGGATCCAAGTGTCTTCTTCTTTTCACCATCCACTAATTGTTCTAATTAGTTGTTCTAATCCACATGGTCGATAATGAACCATCACTGTGTCTACCTACCAGTCCTTGGGAAGGGGAAAAGACAAAGTGGAGAGCAGGCAGCTTCCTTTTGAGGACGTGACACTTCTGTACCCTGCTCAATAGCCAAACTTAGTTATGAGATCACATCTAGCTTCAAGGAAAGCTGGGAAATGCAGTCTCCAACTGGACAGCCACTCAGCTAAAACTCAGGAGATTCTATTGCTTAAGTGATGTTTTTTTTCATGGTGAAAGAATATTGATTGGTCAGACAACCACCAGTCTCCAACATAGTAGATATGAAAGCCTTTGACTATTTCATCACATTTTGTTATATATTTCTTATTAGTACGATCACATACATTCCCTCTATCTTCTTTGCTGACCTACACATGAGTTCCTTTGTATCTCAGAAAAACAGCTTCACCACTGTCATCTCCCTTAATTTGATTCCTCCAAAGCTTTGATTAAATGGAAGGTGGGGGCCAGGCACAGTGGCTCATGCCCAGGCAGAACACTTGAGATTGGGAGTTCAAGACCAGCCTGGCCAACATGATGAAATCCCGTCTCTACTAAAAATACACAATTTAGCCAGGCATGGTGGCAGATGCCTGTAATCCCAGCTACTCAGGAGGCTGAGGCAGGAGAATTACTTGAACTCAGGAGGCGGAGGTTGCAGTGAGCTAAGATGGCACTACTGCACTTCAGCCTGGGCAACAGAGCGAGACTCTGTCTCAAAAATAAACCAAAACAAAATAAAATAAAAGGAAGGTGGGGAGTCGATTTTTGCATACCCCAAAGATAGTTAGTAGTTTATGATGAATAAATAATAAACATCTTAAAATCTCTGAGACCCCACCTTTTGTTAGCTCTGTTTTCTTAATAGTC
Organism: Cebus imitator; assembly: GCF_001604975.1. Lineage (NCBI taxonomy): Eukaryota > Metazoa > Chordata > Mammalia > Primates > Cebidae > Cebus > Cebus imitator. The sequence continues at coordinate 2,310,884 of NW_016107582.1, forward strand.
TATTCTCAATCTCTACCAGATCCTTAAGGAAATTCAATGAAGTTAGAAATACTGTCCTCAGATATATTTATTTTACTTACAATTTTCTCTTTTTTCTCTAACTGGAAATGTCGATAAGCAGCTTTTGTTTGTTATCTCTATTACAACCAATGAAGTCCCCAAAGAAAATATTGTGAAGATAATTCATTCTAAGTAGACGTGATTTGAATCAACTTTAGGCAAAGACTGGGAGGCTGCCTTCATTTTTCTTGGAGCGTCTTGGCCTAAACCTAGCAACTCAGAGACATTTGGATTAGGCAACTCACACAATACACTCATCCTTCCTGCAGTCACAGATGAGTTGGCTGGGAGTAAAGAATATGACAAGGAGCTGTGGTGGCTTAATACATCCAGTCACTTGTGCAGGTTTTAAGAAAGGGCTTAGGAGTCCTGCATTTCACTTCTCGAACTTGGATTTCTTTTTAAGAATTTTATCTTGACAGTTGGGAAATATGTTTGAGATGATTGTTCTGTTACAAGATTTTGAATTAAGCACAACAGCAAAAGATAACCAAAGAAGAAACAATTGGGGCAATTGGTAAGACAGAAATTTTTATTCTGTGGCCTAGCACCAAAGCCTATAAACTTTGAGTTTCTACAGTGGGTTACTTTGCAAAATCAATCTAACAAAGTGTATTGAAATACGTTGAACTAATTCTCTTTCTTCCTTCCTTTCCTTTTCTTTCTTTCTCTTGCTTTTTCTTTCTTCCTTCTTTCTCTCTCCTTCCCTCCCTCCCTCCCTCCCTCCTGTCCCTCCCTCCCTCCCTCCTTCCCTCCCTCCAGCAGCCACAATGCAGCCTACTTTTGGATAAACCTGTGAGTTGTTTCTAATAACTTTGGCTTTCAAAAGATGGCACCTGTCTGTATCTGACAGAGGTTGTAGCTATCGAATGGGCCTTGGCAGACAGCACGGCCAATCCATTTGTTTTAGCTTTCTCAATAATCAGTGAGTATCACTGCAGGCTCAGTTGGTCTGGCTGATTGATTGTAAAGACAGCCAAAATGAACAGCTCGACCATCTCACAGTCTGATTTCCCCGCCATGTATTGACCCAGTCCAAGTTACATATGTTACAGTATTTGCAAAGCTGTCACTGTTATAAAACACTTACTGGGAGCTTGCTATTGACAGGGACTTCATGAGAACCTAGAAACCAAACTAGCCCTGGCCTGTTTGAGTTTTGAAAATTTTTTACATGAGAAGAATGCTATTTATTAGACATCCACATATTCACCCAAAAATAGCAGTAACAACAATGAGAAAACAGCTCATTCTGAGAATTCCCTTTGATGTGATTAACTGGGCAGACACAGAATGAAAGCAGATAGAGAACAATCTTTGCGTTTCGTGTGTGTGTTGTTTGTTTTTGTTTCTTTTAATCTGCCTTTATGTTAAAAATCTCAGAATGTGTGGAGTGGGGACCAAATCCCTGGGCCCTTTCTTATCTGAGAAGAGGAAGTGCTGGCATCTGCTGGTAAAGGGAGGCGCTGTGCTTGAGCATGGGTTGTCTCATTAACTCAAGAGATGACCTGGTCTGTCTGGAAACTGTCTGCATTTCAGACTCCTTAGCTGATTTACGGTTAAGGCAGAATGGGTCGTTTGAAATTGTGGAGCCAGCGGTTTGCTTTCATTCGTCTTTAAAGCCTTCGGTTGAATTCAGGACAGATCAGAGAGATCTCTCCTTGCACTAAATAAACTTCTAGCGATACTGATTGAGCTCCTCAGATGGGACACTGTGGGAATGTGGGAAACTCAAGACCCATTAATCACTGAGCACACTTAGTTGAAATTATGATACTCTGGTCACCCATGGCTAAATGAAGAGAAGTTTAATGAGTTTACCAGGTTAAAAATGAGCCCCTGTCAGGCAGGAATCAGACTCATTAATTAGAGCTCCACTTGAACTGTTGAGCAGTTTTACTTACCAGCAGTCTTTTGGGGTGGGCAGGGGGTGGGCCTAGTGATAGGGATGGCCGCCTTTGCTCGTGGCCAGTTATGAACCACTCAGTAAGGGTTAAGAGGGGGCAGAAGGTAGCGAGCACAGAAATTTAACCAATTTTCACCATTGACCACAATAAACTTGAAAATCTAAAGTCCTAGCAGTTTTACTCTTGAAACTGATTGGGACCTTGGGTGACAATCTTCCCCACTCTATTTGAGATGATTCCCAGAATCACAGACAATCACTAAACTGCCAGGCTACTCCTAAAGCTAAGCTGGTGTGGAGTAGGAACTTGGCAGTCTCCTTTGGAAAAGATGGAGTTTTCTTGGTGCCCAAGTCCCTGAGGGATATATGGATAAAACCAGTTTATTCACACTGTAATAGGAAAAACCTCCATTTTAATTATCAGCAGCTAGTTGAGGACTGGGAATTCAGAGTGTTGGCTTTGAAGAGATCTTGGCTCTGCATGTTGCTGTGAGATCCTTGAGTCTCCATTTCTTCATCTCTAAATTAGGGGTGATCATTCCTAATTCAAAGGAGTATTGTGAGGATTCCATGTGATGATATATGTAAGGTACTTAGTGCCTGGCATTCACTAAGCATGCCGCAAGCAAAGGTCCACCCTCTGTGGCAAGGGGAGAATTACTCCTTTTCACTTCTGGCTTCAACTGTGGAAGTTAATAAACATGGAAAAGGTAAGAGGAAACATAGATGCAAAATGCACTGGGGCATTAAGTCTAGTGAACAGCTGCAGGGACTGGGTAATTGTTCTTACACGAAAGGAGCCCATTTCCACAGGCGTGCTGTGTCCTTCCTGCTCAGTCTTTTATGTTCTCTCTCTCTCCCCTCCCTCCCTCCTTTCTTTTCCCCTCCCTTTCCCTGGTTAGGAGGGAGTGTATATTCCTCCACCTGCTTTTGTGCCAGAAGAGCCTGGTCCTGCTAATATTTTCTTTGTAAAACAAAGGCATCTTGTCCCTGATTCAGGAGAATCACAAATAAAATTGTCCCAGCCGAGCCTGCATTTTAATGTCTTTTGTGCCTGTACATGACATCTCAATGCCGTCTTGACCATGCTAGTGTTCTGATTTTGCTGTCCAGATTCTTTAATTCAAAGAAAAGCAGCTGAGATGTGTATGATGTGACTGATCAGCAGCACTCTATGCACAAAAGAGACACGTGTGAAGACCAGTTCATCCAGATTAGAGAGATTACTGATGAGATACATAAGGGGTGGATCAAACAGAAATTAGGCATCTTTTTCTTCAAACATGAATCTGACTCTTTTAACTTCAGCAATTGAGAATGGTCCTTTTTTCCCTGTAACTATCAAATATATACAATCTCACACACACACACACACACACACACACACACACACACACACACACACCATGAGCAGATTAACAAAGACAAATATAAGTGAGAAAAGGCTTCTAAGTTCCAATTCACCTCCAGTCTCTTGGCACCTGCATGCGCATTACACTGGAATGACCATTACAAGAAACAAAGGGATCCTGAAGGTTCAGAAAGGCATTGTCCCATATGCGATGTTGCAAGGGGTAGACTGGTGAAAAATGGCATTTACGTCTTGAAATCCTTCCTGACAATGAGAAGAGGATTCCATTATGAACTAAACGTTCTTTCAAACCTATATTAAACAGTTATTTCTGAGTTGTACCTGTTTTGCTAAATCAAACTAATTTCTTCTCACTTCCTTCATCCTTCCTTTTTTTTTTTTTTTTGTGAATAACTTTTATTTTAGATTCAGTGGGTATATGTGCAGCTTTGTTACCTGGGTATATTGCATGATGCTGAGGTTTGGGGGTATAAATGAACCTATCACCCGGACACTGAGCATAGTACCCAAAAGTTAGTTTTTCAACCATTGCTCCCCTTCTTCCCCTAACAGTCCTCAGCATCTGTTGTTACCATCTTTATGTCCATGATTACCCAATGCTTAGCTTCTACTTATAAGTGAGAACATAACAGTATTTGGTTTTCTGTTCTTGCATTAATTTGCTTACATACCTCCTTTGAATCATCTCATGTTTAAATTGGTAGAAAAATGTGGTATTCAAATTATGCTCCTTGAGAGCAGGGACTTTTTTAAAAAATCATTTTTCCATTCCGAATTTCTAGCTCAATGTCTTACATGGAGTAAAATATTAACCACATTTTTGATGAGTGAATGAAGATATAAGTTAGAATAGCTTTCAAATATTAGTGAAGAGAACAGGCAAAATAGCTTTAACTTTTTAAAAATTAAAGGTAGCATCTTTCTTATTTGAGACACTGACAAAACTTGGGATGTTGAAAATAATACCATTCTGTGTCTTGGATCAGAAATACAGACAGATTAGCAGAGGATTATCTCCAAAGTGCTCTGCTATTTAATTTTGAGAAGAGACACAAATGCGTTCTTGAGCTTCCTTCCAGTATGAGTCTTGCTAGCAACTAATAGTGTATTTTGGGAAGTCGCAAGACTCAAAAGCAGTATATACGTACTGTAAAACAATAAAGAAATGCCTTGAATTATAGTAAAAAGAGAATTAATGAAAAGGGACCTAAGAAATATAATGAAAATAAATAGTTCTTCTCCTTCCAACTTCCCTCCAGGGAGCAGGTTATGAAAGATAGCTAGAATAGTAGAATAGTGGAATAAAATTATTCCAGGGTAGAAAGTAATTAGGGGTGAGTACATGAAAGCCCAGGTTTAATTGTTCTTTTTAATACAGTGAAAAAAGTCATTCATCATACACCTTTAAATGAGTGTCCTTATAATGGCGTATTCCCCCAGTGGAATACTATAAATTAATATTTTTATATATCCTGTAATTATTCTCTGAGTAGCACATTTGTAGGGCACTGCACTTATGGGTATGTGTTAAAAGCATTATCAGGTAAATGTCATCGTTTAAAATATACCACAATTGTTAATATTACATTTAGGCATTTATTTTTTAATATTCTAAGACCCTCATGCAGATCAACAATAATTTCTTCTGCTTCTGAAAGGATCTTGCTGTAGCCACTCCCTGATACAGATATCTACATTTCTCTAGAGTGTTCATTGGGGGTTATTCTTTGGATCTGACCAGTGGAGGAGATAGTGAATTTTGTTTACAACTGCAAGTCTTTGTTGGCTTATTGGCGCCTGTAGGCTACGTGATAAACATCTCTGACTTCCCTGCCTTCATTATGGCATCAAAATGTGCTTCACTTTCTCTTACACTAAATTCTTCTAGAGAGTAAGAGTAAGTAGGGACTTTGTGAGGCACAAGACATCTTCCTGGGCACAGTGCCATGTAGACATAAATGGTGGCCTTAGGATACTTTTGAAGATCTTATTATAAATATCTTCTTACTGCTAAATACTCACCTGAGATGGCAATTGAGTTAGCTAAATTGCCATCTCATTTAATTTAACTAACTAATTGAGTTAGTTAAATTAAAACCACAATGTATTTTTTCACCATGTTAAGCTGTCTTCTTCTTTCCTTAAGAAATTCCCATATTCTTCTGCAGTTGTTATAAATGTACCCACTACCTGGATTGTGACTTGAAATTAAGTTTCCCTTCAAATTCATCCTAAAGGAAATGTGGCCTCAGTATTACCTGGACATAAGTCCTGAATCAGACACTGGCTCTCCATGTGACCTTGGAAAAGTTATTTACCCTCTCTGAACTTCAGTTTCATCATCTGTAAAATGGCAAAGATAATAGTATTTGAATCTTTGAGTCTTACTGGAAGAATCATAAGTTAATATTTATAACATGTTTAGCATGGATGCAGCCACTTATAAATGCATTGACAGGGTTTAGTATTATTGCCAACCCCAGATCTGCTGTCGAAAATTACTAAATAAGATATTTACTCCTACTGAATTTCAGTTTCTCAGAGGGTTGACAAAATGAGATAAAATATGCATAAGGCTTAGAAAATTATTCAGGGCTATGCGAAGGCTTGCAAAATGCCAACCAAAATGAAGAGTCAGAGTAGTAAATAAAACATAATGTAAGATTTTTTAAGCCCCTAAAGTAATTATTCTTTGTTTAAAAATCCCTGCATTTTCGTGCTTTATCTTTTGAGGGAAATCCTTATTGTATACATAAATATGCATATGTATACATACACATACAGAGGCCACAAAGTATCCCTTGTGGGATAAAACTTCCTAGTACTGATTCATTATTAGTATTTTCTCGTGTTTATCATGCATTTAATGGAATAAAAACAGAACTTTCTGGCAGACATATTCATCTAATCCAATATCTTGTTATTTATAATATCTCCAGTAATTTTATTAAAAAGTTATTTGTCATGTGCTTCTAGTAAATGTGGAATTACAAATGCTACATTGATGGGCATTTTAGCTCACATGTGTTTAGAAGAGATGAAGCCACCCTTGTTTCTACAACAGTCACACACACACACACACACACACACACACACACACATACTTCCAGTCCTCTACAAAAACTGGTCAATAAATCTGGTGGCTTTCAAAAGCAGGTGCTTTTTGGTAGAGGGGGGGTGGAGGTGGAGTTTGAATATCCGATGTTTTTATATTAATGCAATTACTAAAGTAGGCTTTGAGAAAGACAGAGAAACAAGTTAAAACCAGACAAAATGGAAGCTTTATGGGGCTGTGCCATCAAGCTTGGAGTCAGTTCATCAACACTGAAGATGCTGATGAATTAGAAAATCAGAGAAGAGGGCTTCAAGTTTCAGTCTCAAGGGACGGATTGGCCTTGGAGATTTATTTTCAGATCTTTTTTTATTTGTCTCTAGTCCATAGTAAAACTTGGGTGGGCAAAATTCTCCCCATTCCAGGGACCCCGTATAGACTGTTGTAGGATTTTACGGGACTGATAACTCTGTTCTTTTTTAGAGGGCCATTTATGCCCAGCGTCTTTCCTCCTCTCAGCCAGTGTACATCAGTCTCTAAATCTTCCTCCCTGAACCTTTGAAAATTTATGGCAGCTTTCAGCCAGGCTTGGCTTAAAGCCATTGACCTCTATGGCCTGCGTTATTGACCAGAACACAGCATCTTCTGCCCACATAATATATGTCTCTTTATCTCCCTGAAAGGAAAGGAAATGACTCTTGGAATGGCCAGGAACACAATAAAAATGAGAGAGGCTTTCCCATTTTTTTGTCAGTGGCATTTGGCTTTACAAAAAGCCACACTGAAATCAGCATGTGAATTCGGCAGTGCTTTGAACTGTGCATTGAGAGGGCACCCTTGGGAGCAGGCATTGTAGGCCAGAAGCCCATCCCACATAAAATCACCTTTTTGTAACTTCTCACCTTGAGTGTGAGTGCAACAAATGGCCCTTTGCTGGCAATCCTCAGAGCTGAATCTATAGACTTGCTGACATACTAAGCCCACAGAGTCACCCGTGGAAAACACAGTAGGAGTCACAGATTCCACATGCCTTTTGGGGTTGAGGGTAGGGGTGAGGGTTACCGTGTCAGAAAAGGTTGAATTTGGGAGAGACATGAACACTCATCTAGTCCCATCCCCAAAATGGTACATGAGGAAGTTGGCACTCTACAAGAACCTACAACTTACCTAAGGTCACAGAGCAAATAGGTGCTAGAAAGGGAGCCCACCTCTAGGCCAATATCTGAAGAACAGTAAGGCTTCAAATGTTGACCTAGCCTTGTTTATAAAAGTACCCCCTGACTATTCTACACAAAAGTCATGTGGCAAGCCTCATATGGCACAGTCAGCAAAAGCCTCTTCTGTTGCCCCGTATGGATTATTATTTCCACAATCCCATATTCAAGAGCTACCAGATGCCCCTTAACAACTATGTTCAGACAGGATCTGGGAGTGTCCCAGACAAAAACCCTAAAGGAAAACAATGCAAGAAGTGGCACTTACAGCTTTGCAGCCTTTGATGAGTTTTTTTTACTCTGCACTTTCACTTCCCCGTGGATACAACAGGAATGGGAGCACCCCCCCAAACCCCCAAGGGTGTCGTGAGAAGTGAGATAGCTGGTACAGAGAAGTGTTCCATCAGATGAAGTGCTATTGTTACAGCCTGGGGTGGAGAAAAACTGTTGGAAGCATGTGCTACTGCAAGACACGCGACGTGAGTTGAAGCATTTTATTTGAGTGTGCCAGGGATTTCTGGAGAAGGGCTTTGGCAGAAGTCATGATTTTAGCATAGCTGTAATTGACTAAGGGCTGGCAGTTTATTTCTACCTATAGCGTTACAGTCACATCCTGCATAATGACATTTCAGTCAGCAGCAGACCACTTGCAGGACATTGGCCCCTAAGATTATAGCAAAGCTGAAAAATTCCCATCCCCTAGTGACATCATAGCTGTGGAAATGTCATAGTGCAATTACTTTTACAAATTTAGTGTAGCCTAAGTGTACAGTGTTTATAAAGTCACCATTGTGTACAGCAATGTCCTAGGCCTTCACGTTCGCTCACCGCTCACTCACTGACTCATCCGGAGCAACTTCCAGTCCTGCAAGTGCCATTCATGATAAGTGCCCTATACAGGTGTGCCATTGTTTGATCTTCTATGCCATATTTCTCCTGTACCTTTTCTAGGTTTAAATACGTTTAGATACACAAATACTTATCATTGTGTTACAATTACCTACAGTATTCCTACAATAACGTGCTATACGGGTTTGTAGACTAGGAGCAATAGGCTATATATTTATTTTACAAGTTTATACCTAGGTGTGTAAGTAGCTATACCATCTAGGTTTGCGTAAGTACACTCCATGATGTTCACACAATGCAGAACGTAACTGCTTTGTTCTCAGGTTTGGAGGGCCAAACACCTAGGTGGCACTAGACTCATTCCAGAACACCAGGATGTACATGCTCATATCCTCCATTCTGTTATGTCAACTAGAATCCAGAAACAAGATTACTAGAATAATGTTATGTCAACTAGAATCCAGAAACAAGATTACTAGAATAAGACAGATATTACCTATATATTTATCTGTGTGATCTGCCATAACAGTCACAGACATGAAAAAAAAATTAGTGGGACTAAACAACAGATATCTTATGAGTTTTTCCATTTTCCATTACCACTTGTTTATTGCCTGTTTGTAAGATATGTTTAGTTTTGGGTTTTGTTGATTTGTTTCTATATTTGTTTTTTTTTTGTACATAGTCTCAAAAAGGCAAGCCATAGCAGATGCCAAAGTTTTAAGTAAAATTTGTGGAGAAAACTGTTAAAATGAGAAAATTCTATCTCGCAAGTTTTTTTCTGGAAACTTGAAAAATACATACATTATTAAATTGTGGCAATAAAGCATCTCAGTCATCTCAGTTTACAAAACACTAAGGATCCATGGAGCAATTAAGGAATCATGGTACTAGAGGGTTAACAACAGGGGAAGTCATATTTCCTAGTCATTGAAGTATTAAAATGGGAAAAGAGACCAGGAGACTTGTAGGTCCAGGTAAGTTTTAGTGTCTTACTTAACAAATAACATCACAAATGTGAAGCCGAATGAGACTATCTCAGAGTCCCTAGTCAACTCTTTAATTTAAAATATTTTAATAAGCCATACTTCTATTAATCACCATGAAATTTCTCTTTCAGACTGAAAGGAAGTGTCTAAGTATTAGGAAGTTATATAGTAGTTAAAAACTGTTGTCCATATAATTCAAATGGGACTATGAAAAAACATCTATCCTGTTTAGGATATCTTTCAGTTTTCTCAGATTTTTCTTTTGGGAAATAGTATATTAAAGAAACCATCAATTCAACCTTTAATATTGAATTTCTATATCATGTTTTTTAAAAATGAATGTCCAACAGTAGGCAACTGGCTAAATAACATAAATATATACCAGAATGATGGGTTATATAGACTTTTAAAAAGATTTTCTGCAAGAACGTCTAATTATATGGAAAGACAGACACTGGTATTAGAGGAAATCATAGTTCATAAGAGTACTATAAAATATTATTTAATCTATGCAGTATAGAAAATACTAATTAATAGTTAATGCTATTAATAACTGTTCTAATTACTTCTTTTCGTGTATTTTCATTTTTAATAAACATTTATTTTGTAATAAGAAAATCATAATTGTTAGTATAAAATTAAATTTGAGTTTCTGTGCAATATTATCTAATTGCTGAAGTACCAGAAATATAACATTTCACCTATAAGGCTGTCCCCACCATACACATCCTGAAGACAGCATTAGAACACAGCTTTGCTGTCCAGAGAGAAGCACAGGAAATGTGTATATGTATATATAGTTGTGTTTATAATAGTACTTTATGTTTGCATAGACACAAATATCACAAACAAAATATCTGTCTCTCAACTTCATTGGTTATTAGGATACATAGCTCTATTTCAATAGACAACATTGATTAGCTGTAAAACAGGTGTTAATTAGAAAATATAGTGTTAAACTCATTTTCAGCTAATAATTTTCGGTAGCTCAGTTGAGAGAAGTTCTATTTTAATTTTTAAAAATTAAAAGTAACAATTCTGTTAGTACAAAACTGCATATTTTTTCAAGATATTCCAAAATCCATCCCTGGATCAAGCAGGGAACTGAGTTCTCATGGAATTATTTATCTAACTTGCACTTGAGTGTGACACCAGCAATCTGGGTTGAGAATTCTAAGGGAAAAAACAAAACATGAAAACCATTATTCTGTACATTTCAAAGACATTGTTGAGGATATTAATCATCTCTCCATGTCTTCTTTAGGAAGATCCCTGGAAGAAATTTCATTCTGATATTTTAATAGCAAGGAGCAGCCAAAATTCTCCCAGTTGGTCTGTTTTCATCTTGTGGATATTATAAATGGACTGACCAGGGGTTCCTCTGTAATTGCTCTGGCACAGCTTAGAGCCAAATGTGTGGCCCAGCTGCAGCAAATGTATGAATGAATGCGGTATGTGTTTTAGACTTAATTCTTGACTCAATTTTATGTTCCTGCCATATTTTCCTTTCTCCTGACTTTTTGGTTTTTGCTTTTAAAAAAATCCACTGAAGTAATACATATGTGCGGGAACATATCAGTGAGGACAAAAGAACTTAAGGTCTGAAAAGCAGCAGCCTCTACCCCTCTGCTGTCTGCCTCCACCCCATCCCGCTCCCCAAATTCAACCTCTTTTAACTGTTTGTTTTTGGTTCTTTTAGCAGTTACCTCCATAAATCTAGATAAGAGGTTTAACCTCTTTTTCCCCATTTATCATCTTGAGATAATATCTCTAGACACCTTAATATGAAAAGGGGAGGATTTAGCTCATTTATTCTAAGTTTCCTCCTTCACCTCCAAATGTTTTATATTTGAATTATTACTTTTTGTTCTTCTACAGTTCATACCATTGCAACTTTAAATAATATATAAACCTGCTAATCAGAGGCTCTCACTCCAGCTTTTTAATTGTTTGTACTATTGTAGCCTGCCTCATTTTAAAAAGTGAAAAGGCTGAGTGCCTGTGATTCCAGCACTTTGGGAGGCTGAGGCTGGTGGATCGCTTGAGCACAGGCATTTGAGACCAGCCTGGGCAACATGGTGAATCCTTGTTTCTACAAAAAGAAAATACAAAAATTAGCCAGGCATGGTTGTGCATGCTTGTAGTCACAGCCACTCTCGGGGCTGAGGCAGGAAGGTGGCTGGAGCCTGGGAGGTTGAGGCTGCAGTGAGCCCTAATCATGCCACTACACTCCAGCCTGGGAACAGAAGGAGACCATGTCTCAAAAAAATAAAGCGAAGACAACTAACAACATAAATTCAGGAAGAATAAGGCCAGCAAGTCTTCATGATGAATACAAAGATAAATAGTTAAGGAGTCCTAGAAAATATAAAGGATGGTAACACAGGCTAAGTAGGCCTCTGATATCATGGTGGGCTCTGAGGTTTATTATGATGGCAGCCTCCTTTATGGTTAAATTTAATATTTGAGCTTAAACTGATACTTGAACAAGTTGTGGACATGCACCCTCATACACAAGTGAATTTCCTTCAAAACTCTTTGTGATTACTTAAAGCCTTAAGTTTCAAAATGTGTCCTTCCTAAATATTTTAAGGCACTCATTAAATCTTTTTCTTTCCTATAGAAAAGCCTTTTCTCCTTCTTGTCTCCTGTTGCTTCTTATCTGGTGATTGCCTCGAGGCTCAGGGTGATGGATTAGGTCGACTTCAGTCATTGGGATGGGGTTTGCCTGTCTATCTCAGCGAACACCTCACCACGTTTTAACTGGGAGGCTCTCCCTCCCTAGGAGTTCCTCACACTAGGACCCACATCAGACACACGGGAGACCTGGCAGAAGAGCATTCATGACAGCTCTGGCAAAGGCAACGTCAATGGCAGCCAAGGAACTTACCCTTCCGTGCCTTTCAGCAGCAGCCACTCCGGGGACAGACAAGAAGCCCCGTCCTGAGGACACACACAAGGGCTGCTAATCAGGCAGTCATTCAGCTTGCGCCCCAGGGCAGGTGAATGAGTAGGGTGGTGATTGAATGGGGGATCCGCTGGCAGTTTTGTTTTGTTTATTTTTTTCAAATAAGACATTAGTTTGTATTCTACCCAGTCCCTTTCAATCCTGCTGCTCTTAAGTGCTGCTGGTATTTTTTTTTTTCTTTTTTGGTTTTAGTTCCTTCATATCCGCTTCAGCAGCAAGGACTTTGTGGCCACCAGAGGCTCTTAAACTTTAGTATGCTTAATAATCATACAGCAAAGTTATTAAAAATGTACATTTTTATACTAGAAACCGCCCCCCACCCTGTCCTTAACACACACACCCCATCCCCCAATCCCAATTTCCAATATAGTAGGTCAGGGTGGAAGCTGGGGGATCTATTTCTCACAAGCAACCCAAGTGATGCAAATACAGGTGGCCTTTGGCCCAATATTGAGAAATATTTTCCGCCCACCCTGCCCGGTGACTAAAGGGGAAACCAACAACCGCATACACACAAAAAAGGTGTATGAGCCCCCGCAGAAAGAAATCGATTCCTCCTTTCCCATGAGGAAAACAAAGTTCCAGAGGCGCCAAGACGCCCATATTTCAAGGCCATGAAATCCCTGCCACCTTTTCCTCCTCCACATTTAAAATTTTTCTCTTCCACCGCCCACTCCTCCTCTCCCTGCAGAAGACAGAAGCAGACGCGCCGCGCCTGCCCTTCCCGCCGCGCCCCGCTCGGTTCATTCATTACTCTGCAGAGGCTCGCGTCCAGCAAAAGAGAAAGTTCCCGAGCTTTACAACTCTCCGGGAAGTGCAGGGAACGCTCCTCTCGGAAAGCTCTTCGCTGCGATTTTCCCAGGGCTGCACTTGACTGAAACCCCCAAAGGAAATTACCACTTAAATGAGGCAGGATGTGCCGGCTGCCTGTTTGGCCTCTGCGGTGCAGCCTGGCAGGCAGTGCAGGAGGCTCCAGAGCCCTGCCGAGGGCGCCCGCGGTGTGCGGGGGGCCTGGGGGTGCATGGGGGGGGCTGGGAGATGTGATGGGGGCCAGGAATTGCTCGAGGGCCTTAGGGTGCACGGGAGCCTGGGGATACGCGGGGTCAGCATTGTGCGCCGGCTAGGACAGCTCTCACGGTGCAGGGTGTGTGTCCCAGCCCAGGGAGGTCACCTGTGGAAAACCGACGCTGAGAAGTGAAGCTAACTGTTTCTTTCCTGCCAAATCCTTCACTGGCCTGTCACGGAGGGGACGGATAAAATGATGCGCCCGCTGTGAGGCCAGGTCACCCCATCTTGAAACCTGTCCTAATAAGTGCAGAGACCTCGAAGGGAGCCAGGCTTCATAAAAGCAAGAAGAAGATCTGTTTTGGTTTGTTCTGAAAATCTGTTTTTAAATTAAGGTGTAATTCAGATACTATAAAATTCCGCCTTTTAAAGTGTACCATTCATTGGTTTTCAGTATATTCAGGAGGTTGTGTAACCATCACAGCTAAGTCCAGAACATTTTCATCACCCCCAAAAAACCCTCTGCTTATTACCAGCCATGCCCCATTATGCCTTTCCTACATATCCTTAGCATACCGCTAATCTACCTTCTGCCTGTGGATTTGCCTGTTTGGGGAATCTCACATAAATGGAATCATACTATATGTGGCTTTTGTGCCTGGCATCTTTCACTTAGCATAAAGTCTTCAGATTATTTCCATGCACCAGGACTTTATTCCTTTGTACTGTGAAATAATATTCCATTGTATGGATATACCATATTTTGTTTATCCATTCATCAGTTGATGAACATTTGGGTTGTTTCTACTTTTTGGCTATTATAAGTAATGCTGCTATGAAGACGCATGTACAAGTGTTTAAATAGATAAATGTTTTATTTCTTTTTCATGTGTATGTAGGAGTAGCATTGCTTGGTCCTACGGTAACTGTGGAAACCTTTGAAAGGATCTGCTTTTACCTGTGCAGTTGATAGCCCAGCTCCTGGCACATTCTTTGACAAGTAGATGAATGAATTGAATGGATGAATGAATGGATAAATAGAACTAAGAATCAAATAAATGAGATTATGAGCTTTGAGTGTGAAAGTATTTTACACTTTATTAAGAGCAATACAGATGGGATTTACTGCTATTCTTAAGTAAAGATATCAGAAGTTCTTAGCTTGGGATCTATGGAAGAGCTATAGGACAGTTGTGAATCCCAAAAGCTGTATATAGAATTGTGTTTGAGTATGTGTGCATGTACTGTTGTTCTGAGATCAGGGAAGAGGGGTGCCTTAGCATGCCGCACTCTGGCTGTGCCCCTCTCTACCAGACCTGATGTCCCAGAGGTCCAAGCAAAGTGCCCACTATAAGCCTGCTTCCTCCTTTTTTGTCTTATGGTTCTGCCCCTAGAACTCAGGACTTTTCTACCTAAAGAGCTTTAGCGTCATCCTAAAGTCCATTCTTCCTCAGCCCCCACCTCCCTCCGAGGATTGGGAAGGCCAGGGATGAGAAAGTCACCACTTTCCAGAGAAAAATTCCAAGGAGTCCAAGAATTATATATTTGAACTTGGCCTTCCTTTGAAGAACTTAAAAGGGTCAGACCAGTGATGATGGGGGAACCTGAGAGTATTTCGGGTAGCACAGGACAGGGTGAGATGAGGGGAAACCTGTGGCATAAGGTGTATGGCTCTCCCTCTGTACTCTTATCCCAGGTCTTACAGCTGATAGGAAAGGACCTATGGACATGGATATTGTTTCAAGGAGAGGGTATTGTAGCTGTCAGACTCTCAATGGCTTCCAAAGTCTGAAACACAGTGGAAAGAGGTGAAAACTAGAGACAGCGCCAGACTAGAAGACAGAAGTTGAGTCCCAGCCCTCTTCTTCCACATACCAGCATAGCGAACTTGGGTAAATTCTCATAACCATAAGTCACCTATGCAATAAAAAGGAAATAATCATAAAATACATTAAAAACTTCCATAAACCATAAAGGAATGCAAGATGTCATTTTAATAGTTATTTCCCCACCTTGTTTTTTTGACTACAGCTCCTTCATTAGCAGACCCATAAAATTATTGATTCAGGCTCATAATATTGCTATCAGCAAAATTTCACTATGATATTGCAGAAGATCCACATAAGACAACATTGGGCTACATAATTTGTATAACGTTATTTGGCAGTGATTAGTGGCAGTTAAAAAGCACCTACCAGGAATTCTGACGATCCTGTCCAAGCTGTCATCTCTACCCAACACCCTCTCTCATCTGAGAAAGAGAAATGATGACCATTTCAGAACAAAAATATTTTTCTTACAGCTTTGGCTGTTTAAATGGCTTCCTTTTTCTCCTATGATTCCGTACTATTTTTTAGAGTTTCACTGAATGAATTTATTCTAGTATTTGTTTGTTTCAATGCTCTTATGTTTAATGGGACTGTATTGTGGTATGTGAATACATGAGAAATTTCAGCTGTTGGCCATGATGGCTGATACATAATGGATGATTTTTTTAATTAACAAAACTAATTCTCTTTCTACATGGGGGAAAAAAAGTAAGACTCAAAACTAAAAATTAAAAATAAAATGTTTAAAAACCCAGTTCAGTCTATAATGTAAAATAGCCAGCTCAATGTTTTATTTCTTTATTCAATGAATTCATTATTTTTATTTATACATTGTCTATAAGGTGAAATTTTAAAGAACATAATTATTCTGGTTGTTGTACTGTTGTTTGAGGTAGGGTGACCAGTTGTTTTGGTTGGCCTGGAGCTGAGGGTGTTCTGGATGTGGGACTTTCTATGCCAAATATGGGACAGTCCTGGGCAAACCGAAATGCTTGGTCACCCTAATTTGAAGGTAACATGTACCATTTTGTCTGTGATTTAAATATAAAAGCCTTGGTAGATTGTTCAGGCAATTTAGATTTTCTGTTGTCTACATCTTTTTGGTAAGCGAATAAGTCATCTATGTCAGTATGATGTTTGTGTACTTTAAGTAGAACAACAAAGGCCTAGAGAAAAACATAATAATTAACATTCTAAATGGATTTTTGTGTGATGAGAAAGAATTGCAGTTTTCCCTTGTTGGTTTTATGTGTTAAATACATTATTTCATATACAGATATTGTGAAAAAATCTATTTTTAAATTACAGTATTGAATGTGGAGGTGACATGGTTTTTTACTTTCTCAACGATGACAGCTCTTTCTCTGAACTTCCACTTTGATAATTATGGGCCCAGTTTGAATGCCTGACTGATCAAGACTGCAGCCTGAGTTTGCACACCTTTTGATTGTCTCACTTGTCTGGAAGGATGGTCTTGTATCTGTTGGTGTTGATTTTAGCTATTGATATTGCCGTTCTTTCTCAAGTGGTTTTTTTGTTTAATGAGGTTTTGCTTCCAACTTTTTAAAATAACGTTCTATGGTCATCATGATTATTTAATATCTTTTCTTGAAGGGTTTCTATCACTATTGATCAGTGCTAGTGTCAATGATTCTGCTAATGCCAATCTGATACGGAAGTACAAAGGATTAGTAATCTATGCTTGACCAATGGTTGGATGCAGTAAAATTAATAATGTTCCCTCATTATTAATCTTTAAAATAGACACTTATATAAAAGAATCAGAACCCTTGGATACAAATCCTAGCTTGCCCACTCTCTAGCTATCTGAATGTGGACAATTATATCAAGTCTCTGGCACCCTGTTTCCTAGCTACAGATGAGAAAGTGGGACTTCATCAGGGATTAACAGAGTTCATGAGTGGTGTGCAGGGGATCTGTGGACCTTCCTGAAATTGTAACACATAGAGTAAATATGTCTATATGTGCAGTCCCCTCCCCAAGAGGATCCATTGCTTCCCACACATTTGAAAGCAGGCATTGTCCTAAGAAAGATTGAAAACTTCTGAGCTAGATGGCCACTGAGAAGACTCTAGGGGCAGCATATGATATACAGTCATGGGTCACTTCATGACAGGTACACATTCTGAGAGATGCATGATTAGGTGGTTTTGTCATTGTGTGAACATCATGGAATGCACTTACACAAACTTAGATGGTATAGGCCCCTACACACCTAGGGTATATGGTATAGCCTACCGCTGCTAAGCTATAAATCTGTACAGTATGTTACTGTTCTCAATACTATAGGCAATTGTAACACAAGGATAAATATTTGTGTATTTAAATATATCTCAACATGGAAAAGCTACAGTAATTATATCCTATAGCAGATTTTTTAAATGGCACACCTGTGTAGGGCATGAATGGAGCTTGCAGGGCTGGCAGTTGCTGTGGGTGAGTCGGTGAGTGAGAGTAAATGTGAAGACGTGGGACATTACTGTATACTACTGTAGACTTTATCAACACAGTTCAGTTAGGCTACACGACGTTTATAAACAATTTTTCTTCAGTAATAAATTAACCTTAGTTACTGTAACTTTCTAATTTATAAAGTCTTTAATTTTAAAAATTTTAACTTTTTTGTAATAATACTTAGCTTAAAACATAAACTTGTGTTATATAGCTATACAAAAATATTTTCTTTTTTATATCCATATTCTATAACCTTTATTTTGAAAAATTTTAAATATTTTTTGCTTTAGACTTTTTGTTAGAAACCAAGATACAAACATGTACATTAGCCTACACCTACACAGGGTCAGGATCATTAATATAATTGTCTTCCATCTTTACATCTTGTCCCACTGGAAGTTCTTTAGGGGAAATAACACACATGGAGCTGTCATCTCCTATGATAACAATGCTTTCTTCTGGAACACCTCTTGAAGGACCTGCCTAAGGCTTTTTATAGTTAACTTTTTTAATAAATAGGAGTACACCCTGAAAAATATAGTATAGTAAATACACAAACCGGTAACATACTCATTTATTATTATTATCAAGTATTGTGTACTGTACAAAATTGAATGTGCCATTTTTTAATACAACTGGCACACAAGTGAATAATGTGTTGCTCTACTGCAGTTTGGTGGCTATAAGGTCACCAGGCAATAGGGTACTTTTGGGTCCTGGGATCACCGTCATGTATTCGATCTGTTGTTGACTGAAACGTGGTTATGCAGCGCATGATTGTAGGCATTTAAAAAAATCCTTGTCATCAGCCTATTTAAGACAAATTCGGCAGACTCTGTTAAAATTCCCTAAATGACGACTGTGAATGCTTGCTTAGGGTCCGTGGGTGTCCTCGACCTCCTGCTGCCAGAGAGCTGCATGGGCGAGAGTCCAGGGTAAAGGTGGTGAAAGGAGTTACCTTCAGTCTCAGGCTGTGGAATTTGCAGTTAACCTTGTTAGAAGTAACACAGAAGCTATGAGATCGTCTAGAAGAGGCATTTATCCCCATCTTTCAAGGCATACAGGTTATTCTCTAGACAAAGGGATACCTAAGCCATGTCTTGAAGGATAGTCAGAGTTAGCCAGATCCAGAAGGAGAAGGAAGAAAAGGTGTGCACAGTCTTGGAGGTGCAAGAACACCTCAGCCAGCTAGGGGAGGTTGAAAGCTCAGCATGGTCAGAGGGGAGACTCACAAGTCAGGAAGTCGCAAAGAGGATACTGGCCAACCACTGAATCCTGAAGGCTCACAGCGTAGAAGGGTCCCGTTTTCTGTGTTAAAGAATTTTATTTTATCCTAAAGACAAATCCATGGTAAGGTTTTAAACCAAACACTAATAGAACCAGACATAGTTTAGAAAGGTCATTCTAAGTTGTTGGCAGCCTTCCTAAACTTCTACTCTTCCTCACGGGTAAAACATGAACAGAGCAATGTCTCCGTTATAAAAGGGTTCTGAGGATTCCATGAAATTGATATAAATTTCTGAGCACTGTACTCAGTTAATTTTGATGATTGCGATTATTATAAATCCCAGTTCTCACTGGTCTTTTCTTCTGATTGGAACATGAACTACCAAAATGGTTGGGCTAGACAGGGTAAGATGAAGAGTGAGCAAAGAGCAAAAGGGCAAAGAGAACCTCAGAGGGATTCCGTTAATTTCCCAAGGTCACTTAGCTGTGAAGAGTGTGAGCTGGCACTTGCACCCAGGTCTGCCTGCCTCCGAAGCTTATACTTTACCCCCTACCCAAAAACCTCTGCTTCCATCTTTTTAGACTCTAGCACTATACATCATTTCAGAATCACCTAGAAACCCTGCAGTCTTTTCAGAGAGACAGTAACAATTTCCTTTTAAGAGAAAAGGTTTTCAGCACCTCCCTGCCCTAGCCCAAACTCTGCATGGGCAGCTGCTTTTCAGTTTGTAAGGTATCAAGGGTTTGGAAAGAACTAGAACCTGCTTCCTGGCTGTGAGAGGAGAGCCTGGCCAGGCCTCTGAGAGTCTTCCAACAATGCCTCACTCTCCCCATGTAACCAACCCCCAGGAGACCCCAGGACAAAAGCCTGCCAGGTTTCTGAGGTCGCTGGCATGGGGCCAGCTCCAGGGGTGAGCAGGGGACCTGCCTCCTCACTGCTGGCAGGAAAACAATGACCCAGGGCCCCCAGCCAGGTGCAGCAGACCCTTCCAGGCACATAAGCTCAGAAGTGGCAGGCTTTTTGTGAGCTCCAGGAGCGCCGGGCAAGAGGGAGGGAGCTTTGGCTTGGTCCCTTACTGAGCTCCGTTAAAGGGGCTTTCAGGAGATCTTGGGTTTCAGTTCACACCCCATTGGATTTCACATCAACCTGAAAACTCACAGGGACGGTCAGCTGAAACAACTGAGTTCGGTTGGCTCTCGCCTCAGAGCCATAAATTACACTATTGCCACTGAGGAAAAGAGGAGGGGAGATGAGAAGCTTGGTCCATCCTCGTTCTAATTTATCCCAAGCACGTGGGGGGTGGGGGAATTGTTGTAAATGACAAGGATTTTCATTGCACACTGCTTAGGTTTTCATCATGAAATGTTTCTATCATGGCACTGAGCTGTGTTTCCTTAGAACTAGGTTCTGCCTCATATGACTAAGATGTCAATACCAGGCCCAAATTCACCATCATCATCACTTAGGTGTACTTTATATGGTCAAATATTATGCCAGGCTCTTGACTTTCATTAGATCCTCAAGAAAAGTAGGTGCCATTATTATCTCCATTTTATAGAGAAGGAAACTAGGCCTAGCGGGAAACGTAGCAGAGCTGGGATGTAAACCTTGGCAGGCCAGATTAAGCCCTGGATAGACTGTGAGGGAACTTTCTAGCCCAAGGCACAGGGAGCTTCTCTTCACAGGGTTGGTAGAAGGGGCTGGGCCACCGCGGGTTGGGGACACTTCACAGGATGCTGGCTGGAGGGTGGAGGTGCTGATGAAGGCAACATGCTAAGGTCCAGCTTCCATGACTCTCTGGAAGGTCTGGCGGGAAGCAGCAGAGCTCTGTCCCTTTTCTGCTGGTGTGGAAGCCCCAACTGGAAATGCAACCCTGGAGTTTACCCTTCTCTTCGTTAAATCCCATGAACACTGGTGGGAGTTACACCCCTGCCTCAAGGAGAACACAGACCTCTAATTGCTGTGAAAAGAGGCCTGCGGAAGCCTGTTCCGACACCACCCCGGACTCTGAGACTCCGCCTCCTCTGCTCACCGCTTGTGGGGAGGGGGCTAAAAGTCTCTCAGGGGCTCTTCCAGCCTCCGAAGCCCTGGCTTGGTCCCCTAGATTTTTAAGTCATTTGTAAAAATAAAACTCATGTGCTTTCTAGAATGTCGTCTTAAAATCAGCTGTCACAGCATGGTCCTCTGAATTTTTTTCTGGGTGCATACAGCCAATGGCCAATCCCAGTGCAGTATGGAGAGATGGCAGGTCTGCGGTCTCTTTGCTCTTCGTCCCCTCTGGGAAATCTTTTACTCTCCCAGTGCCACAGACTAATATTCTGGTTCACGTTTTGTAATGCGCTCTCGCTCGCTCTCTCTCTCTCTCTCTTTCTTTGTGTGTGTGTGTATATATATATATGTATACCCGCATAGACAGCGATGCTCCAAGTTGTGCAGACCAGCAGTAGGCCAGTGATGACCCGTGAACCCCTGAACACTGATTGGATGACATTTGCAAAGAATTGCGCGAAGCGTCTGGGAGCGAAAGCTTGCACTTGGCAGCCGGGCGGCTGGCGCGGGAGAGTCAGGGTCATCTCAAGAGCTCTGTGATCCCAGCCCAAGGGCCGGAGACAGGGCTTTCCATGAACGGAGGTACTGAATAAAAGGTGAGTCACGTAACCACAGCGGAGAGAAAGGGAAACAGAAAATGGTGAAGTCAAACAAAGGGGCAGGAAGAAAGAGAGACAACAGTGTTCCTCCCACCCTGCAGGGAGGAAGGAGCCGCCGCCAGGGCTTCAACTCAGTCGTCTCCCGCCATCTAGTGGCCATGCTTGGAGACTGCAGCACAGACTCCTAAGGGGGATCCTGACACAGGGAGGTGTCGGTGAGATCGCTACCTTATGGCCTGAAGAGCAGACATACTCAACACAAAGGGTAACTCGAGCCAAAACCACCACCAGGAAAGCAGGCCCTTTTCTGTGAAAGGGCTTGTTTGTTTTGATTCGAAATACTGTGCAATTAAAGAACAGATGTGTGTCTTGCTCAATCTGCAGGTTAATGGAGGTTGGCTTGGAAATTCCCCAGCCCCCAGCAATTTCTTCAAAAAGGCTTCACGTGTATAGCGCACGATTAAAATCGCTGTCAGGAAAAGCCAGTTCTTTATGAATAAAGACTACTTGTTACTTCTATTTTCTGACACAATCCAGAAGCCAAACAGCCCTCACATTTTGAAGAGGAGTGGGCAGGAACCCTGTCGCATCAGGTCCCGTGGCTAGAGTCCACTCCCTAATCAGGGAACCTCAGGTTTTTATACTCCTCTAATAATTAGCTTTCCTTTGAAAAATACAGAAGGCAGGTTCTGGGCAGTTTTTTTTTTTTTTTCTGCAGATTTTTTCCCCCCATTCTCAAATACAGAATATTTGAAGTTCCCAGTGATCAAATCTTGGTACAGGTGTTCGCTGATTAAATTATAAAATGTAGAGCTTTTTGGCAGTAAGAACTAAGGCATGAAGAATAAAACACATATGTACATAAGGAGTTACACCTTCAGAAATATATATGTCTACCGGAAGTAATTGTGCTTGCATATGCCAGAATTTTCACATTAGATTCTAAGAGATGACAAAAAGATCAAGTAAATACAGCTTATCAACATTCCTTTTTTTCTGTGCCTGTAAATATGAGAAGAATGAAAATTGTAGATCTAAGCAGCAAGGTGCTTTCTCCAGATTCCTCTGCATTCTTTTCTGGGTCACTATAAATGTGTATATCTTTGACTGGATATAGATAAAACTGCAGCCTAGACCTGTCCTTATAGAGAAGGTTTGATGTTTGTACTGCAGCACATCTGTGCAGGTCTGTGGGGTCACTAGTTATTCTTGGAGTGATATTGTATGCTCCCTCGTGTAAGGCAAGCTGTGTTTTTCTTCGGTACTGGAGACCAAGGGTCCAAGGATGCTTGGAAAACTCGTTTGATGCATTGACTGCTCTGGGGCCAAAGACTCCTTAGAATTGACTCTACCTGAAGCCTGACCTTCGAGAGTACTGAGCCTAGAATAGTCAGAAAATCTGGGTTCGTTCTGTCCGTGCTGCATTCAAAGGCATGTTCTTTAAGAGCCAAATGAGCAGAAGGATAGTAATTGTAGGGCAAACAATAGACTCTCACAGAGATAGCAGAGCAGGAGGATGCTGGGGGGTTGCTGGTTGCTTTAGTGAAAAAGTTATTTCACTTAGTCCTGTGTTTTACCCTTAGAGGTTCAGTCTTCTTTTCTCCTCCTTTATTCACCCTGGGGCCAATCTTAGGAAGCTAACACCTGCAGGCAATGAAAGGTATTTATTTTGAGCCACAAGACATGGACTCCTTATTGGCTCTTGAGGAGGAGTCACTTGGCAAAATAACTCCTTTCTGAAACAGTGATGCCTGTGATCACTGATTAGATTCACAATAGCACTAAGTATGGACTCTTGCAAATCCATTTTCTAAGATTTCACCTCCAAACAGGGTGCCAATAGAATATACTATGGCATGATCCTTGAAATAATATGCTTGCTTTGAGGATAAAAAAAAAAAATCCTCGAAAGACATTTGTTTAGACCCTTGTTATCCTTTTCCCAGGAGCCCTAGGATCATTGGTAAAATCCAACTTAACACCCTCAGTGGCTTCTGTAGGGAAGATGTCTGGAAGCACTTATTTCACTGATGGACACAGCTGACTAGATCAGTGATGGAAACCTGAGCAATAGGACATTCTAGAAGCCACAGGGGGTATAAGCCATGAAAAGAGGAGAAGCAGGGAACAGGTAACTGCAAACTACAGGAAAAATGGGGTGGTGGACTCCCCCAAAAGCAGCCATTATGGTAGAGCTCTAGCAAAGAGAAACACTGATATCTGAGGCTGGGGATGACACAGCCTAAATTACACAACCACCCTAGACAATTTGGCACATCTCAGCTGAGAAGGGCATCCTGGCCACTCCCATTTCTGTTTTCCTTACCCCTATGCAAATAGTTTGATAGTAACCCCCATTGCCTGAACCAACTGGGTATGTATCCGTGTTCCTTAAAGAAATTACAGAAAGTTCCTTAAAGAGCAGAGCCACCTGCTCTGTTCCTTTGCAGGATGACAGTGGTACAATGGAGTGAACATAGTGTCAATTCTCTTTGTTCATCGCCCTTGCTACCCACTTCCCTTTAGAAATGATCCAACTCTTTGTAATCCCAGCACTTTGGGGTGCTGAGGTGGGTGAATCACCAGAGGTCTGGAGTTTGAGACCAGCCTGACCAACATGGTGAAACCCCGTCTCTACTAAAAATACAAAAGTTAGCTGGGCATGGTGGCACATGCCTGTTATCCCAGCTACTCAGGAGGCTGAGGCAGGAGAATTGCTTGAGCCCAGGAGGTGGAGGTTGCGGTGAGCCGAGATTGTGCCATTGCACTCCAGCCTGGGGGACAAAAAAAAAAAAAAAAAAAACCGAAATAATGTATTTGTCTTTGTAGGGGGACACTTGGCAGATTGCATTCTCCAAAGGTTACCACAACAATATCCCCATTTCACATGTTCTTCTACAATGTGACCTTGTCATTCCTCCATGAATGGGGTGGGCTTGTGACTGCTTCAACCAAGAAGACAGCAGAATTGATGCAATGTGGCTTTCCAGGTGGGCTGATAAATGACTAAGGACTGCTTTTGATTTGTGGCTGGGTAGGTAGGGAGGGGAGAGAGCCAGGTCAGGAGAGATCCCGGGGCAGGGGTGACTGCTTCCTCATCATGGCGAGGGTGCCATGCCTCCTCCATTCTAAGATGTTGCATATTTTAAAAGTATTATCAATTCAGTGAACACTTTTAAGGAACAGAGAGCCACCACTTCAATGTTAAAACGTGTCATCTATTAATGCATTAAAGAAAACATTAAAATATGAAAGAAATTCATGAAATGCAAGAAAATATGGTAAGTCCTTTATTGTCCATGGACATCCTTTAATACATTCTAAAAGTAGAAGGGTGGAAGGCTTCTAGGCTTTATAAACCTCTTACTTCCCTAGTATGTGCCAGCCATGCCAATTTATCCGCTAGGCACAGTGTGGAGGGCCCACAATACTTTTAAGGTCCCAGAAAAATGTCTTCATTTCTTTTAAAAATTAAAAAAAAACTTTTAGGTTGAATTAAATGTTTTATATATGTAAATATTTGTAATATATAACAGGAATATATTTATCTTTAGTCCAACACACTCAAAAAATATAGTTTTTAATATTTAAGATATTTCACATAAATATTTATAAATATTTAAGTTATTATGATCATGCATTCGAGTTGTCTCTGATCACCTAAGACTCAGACATGTATAAGCTTCTCTTTTACCCTCTCAGTATCCAGATCTCAAGGAGCCTCCAGGAATGAATCCCAGAAGGGATTTTTTTCCTTTCAGCACTTCCATATTTGGAGTCTAGATGGCCCCATTGCTCTAGAGTTAGCTGTGTGTTGGGCTGTGATTTACAGTGACTGTTAGGATGCTCGCCAATGCCCCCTATGAAGCAGGCAGAGGTTACTACTTTCAGTAGAGATAGTTCAATGTACACAGCTTGGAGGAGGCCTGGGATTTTTCATAGCTTTCATTCTTTGAAACCCTCAGTCCCTGAGGATAATCCCATGGAAGGTAAAACCTGGCCATTTTCCACTCTGCTTGAATTATTGAGCATGCTGGCCATGAAAAATTTAAATGTCTAGGAAAATAAATAGGGTACATAAAAAGATTTTATTGCATTTCTCCAAATCAGAGAACACTAAATGGCTGCTTTTAAAAAATATCATAGGAAGTCCCTGCAATTTGTTAGTGAGCTCCTGCCTCCGTTGAAAATCATGGACTCAAATACTGAGAGACAAACTAACAGAAAAAAATATAGCTCCCTGAAGCTATTTCTTACTTAGGGAGATGGCTTATGAAATTTTTGAGTGAAACAATAAATTTTCCACTTAAAAAATGTTTAGATTAGTCTTTTAGACTGGATGGTTGCTCATGAAACAATGGGAACAGGCAAATGTACCCAACTTTATTTTCTCTAGCTGCTTGGGGAAGGACATACATGCAGACATGTATGAACAGAAGTAGATGAATCAAGGTAGATCTTAAGAGCCTAAAAACCCACTCATAGCATTCTTGGGACAGGAGTGTCATTTCTTATATTTCTGCTTTTAATTTGTCTTACATCAATAGAGACTTCTTAACCCTTTTCTCCTCTCTTGGCCACTTTGAAAAGTGATTTGCTCCTATCACATTAAATTCAAATTTCATATAAATAATAGATGTGCTTTTTGTATTGTGAATTGCCAGCAGGACTTGGAGTCTCTTGTCTGCAAAAAGAGGTGAAAAGAGGACTTGTACCATACAGTTCCCTGAGGAAATGCATGCTTAGACGTTGTGTTATCTCTAGGAAAATATAAGACTCTCTCAGCTAAACTTTACCAAAATATGTTCAGGTGAAGGGTCTAAATGCTCCCCCAAAATGATGATGAATATATTCTTCCCTGTATGCATGGAAAATGAGCTTTTTTTGATTGAGGCGAGATTATTCGATATTGCATATGGCATGTTAAGTTCTAAATTCTTAGTGAAGGTAGTAATACTATAGAAAGGTCATTAAATGAAATGTTATCAAATAAAGGTGAGGAGAAGACAGGTAAATGGTAACTGTTTACCACAGATGCACTATAATGGCAGGTTGATGATTTACTTTGGAACCCCCCCCCATAATTATGAATAAATAGTACATGGCATATGTCAACATTATTTTTAACTCATTACTTATATTGACTCACTTAACAACCCTATGAGGGTAGTACCATGATTATCTTTATTTTATAGATGAGGGAACTGAGCACCAAGAGGTTAAATAACTTGCTCAGGGTCACAGACAAACAGGAGCAGAGCTGATTTGAACCCAGGTTGGCTTTGGACTGTGCGATTTTATACTCAGTCTTCTGCCTCTCCAATCCAGCTCCCTACAGATACATGCAGTGTAGGTTGTGGAGGTCAGTCATTCCTAGAACTCACCGTTGTGTCATCCCTTACTGCCCAGGACTCTGGTTACAGATATGCGTCACACACAGGCTGGTGGGAAGTGTGAAAAATTGACACCCACCCCTTCCCTAGCAGCTCTCAACCAAGGCCCACATGGAGATGGTGGATAGACACCAGCTCGCTGCAGGTGGGCTCCTTCAGCCTCCCAGAGGCTCCCTGCAGGTAGCCCACAGTGATACTTTGGCTCTTAATGTACCCAATGCTGGTTTCCTTTCCTTCCCTGTTTTACTTTCTCAATTCCATGGCAGTATTTCCTGAGATCTCCTCCCAAATAAACTGCTTGCACGCAAATCGTGTCTCAGGGTCTACATCTGGGTACCCAGCCTAAGACATGGACTTTGTATTTAATAGTTTGAAAAAATCATGACTGCTGAAGTAATCATTGGCAACCATTAAAATTATTAAAACTAACTCCATTTCATTCTACCATACTGCATTGACCAAAAACAAACAAATAGTCAATCTGCATAAAATACTGAGAGTCTACCAAATGATTTTAAACAATCCTTGGTAATGGAGGAGATCATTTATTTCTATGCCACTGTACTTAAATGAATCAGTTTGATAAATGTTCTTAACAGAAACTTAAAAAAAAAAGGAAATATATAAAATGTTGCATGACTATATCAAGCGCCCAGAATTATTTTTAGATTCTGACCTAAAAGGAATAATACAAATAAATAGGATATGGAAAATACTCAGGTCAAAGCAAAAAGTGCCACGTTCCATTATAATTTTTCCAATATATTGAATATATTGGGCTCTGATATTCTTTGGTTGTGTCCCCACCCAAATCCCATCTTGAAATTTAGCTGGGAGGAACCCAGTGGGAGGTAATTGAATCATGGGGGCAATTCCCTCCAGGCTGTTCTCATGATAGTGAGTTCTCATGAGATCTGATGGTTTTATAAGGGGCTTTTTGCCCCTCTTTGCCCCACACATCTCCCTGCTGCCATCATGTGAAGAAAGACATGTTTGCTTCCCCTTCCTCCATGATTGTAAGTTTCCTGAGGCCTCCCAGCCCTGCAAAACTGTGAACAGATTAAACCTCTTTTCTTTATAAATTACCCAGTCTCAAGTATTTCTTCAGAGCAGTGTGAGAATGAACTAATACAGACTCTTTTGGGAAAAAAATGTTTTTATCCACAAACTGTACATTTTGATATTTAATTGTAATTTAATTTGTCCTAAGCATATGTTGGTTTCTAGATATTTTTCTTTTGCCAAAAGCCCATGTGAGCTATTTTTCTTGCTCTGTTTAAACGCTTTCCTTGTTCTTCCATTTTATTTCAATTAGAGATCGTAGCAATAAAAAGCACATCACAGTGTCCAAGAATGAGCTTAACTGGTACATTGCCATCACCTCCCAAAGCACAATAAAGTAGAATATTCTAAAAATAACTGTGTGAAAGAAGGTGTGGAATCACTCTCAGTGACTATTCTCTAAGTGCCTCTCTTTGGGCCTGTTTGCTTACTAAGCTGAACCCCCTGGGAGCAAGCCACATTGTTCTTTCCCACCACAACCTCCTCTAACTCTCTTCAGAAATCATTTCCCCGAAGCAAGCTCAGATAGGTTCCATAGCTTTCTAGGTACTTTCTGGTAATAAAAGTGCTCCTGAAATTGTTAAATAATTAAAATCCCATTCAGTGTGATATCAAAACTCCAACCTTCATTTAATTTAAATTTTCTGTCCTCCTCTCTTCAGATCCTGGGGAAGAGAGGAAGAAACCTTATAACTCAAATGATCCTTCTTGCCCAGAACATTTTAATCTGGCAGCAGTACTGTCTATGTGGTGGTGGCACAGTGGTTGGCCTCCTTTTATATAGGAGTTTGGTGGTTTCCTAGAAGTTCTTCCTATTAGGCATGGTAAGGACAGTTCCTCGGAGGCAGACAAGGCAGCATCTGGCTGGTCACGTGGGCTGTCCACCTCCCAGGATTTGGACTTTTCTTGGACCACCTGTGGGTGGGTCTTGGAGTCATATGATTCTCTTGGTGAACACCTTTAAGATGAATCTCACTAGGACCTTTTTTATGGCATATACACTTGGAGTCTGGGGAACACACACAGGACTCTTCACTGGCAGCAGATAGACAACCTCAGCCAGCATCTCATCTTTAGAGCTATCATGCTCCAACACAGTGACATGGGGGTGAATTGGTGGAAATCAGAGATGCGGAAAGGAGAGGGGAAAGTGTGAGCCAGGGAGCAAGAGGGGGAACCTGCACAGAATGAATCTAAAACCCACATACTGTCTCAGAGCATAGGAGATGACAGAGGAATACTCTCCTTTTTTTTTTTTTTTTTTTTTTTTTTTTTTTTAAATAAAGGCAGAATAGCCACAATATCAAAATGTGACACATATAGCACAAAACAACAACAAAAAATGCCAGGCCAGTCTTTCATAATATAATAATGAGAAGTGCCAACTGCAGAAAAGTAAGATTCAGCAATAACTTAAAGAAATGCTACACTACAACCAAATAAAAGAGTTCCCAGGAATGAAAAGATGGCTTATATTAGGAAACACATGCATGTGTATGTATACACACATACACACACACACACACACGTAATGTCACTTGTTAGAAGAAAAAATATGATATTTCAAAGGATAATAACAAGGTTGTAATAAATTTCAACTCAAATTTTTTATTTAAAAAAATGATTTTGCAAACCAGGAGTAGAAGGATGCTTCCTTAATACAAGGAAGAATTTTTATCTTAAGCCAATAGCTAATTATTCTCTTAACAGCAAAACAAGCACTACCGGCATGGCCATTACCAAGGAAAAAGATAAGGATCCCCTTTGTCCACACTGTTATATAATACTGTTGTTAAAGTTCTAAATATTCTACTAATATTTGAAAAAGAAAAATGACATATGTTACTGGAAATGAAGAGACAACATAACAACTATAAACAAATAATATCACATAATCTTAAAACTCCAAAGCATCTAAAGGCATAAATTTGAGACATAAATACAAATTGAAATGTTTATTAAGTATCTATTAAAATATATTTTAAATAGAAAAGCAACGAAAGGTTTCTATTCATGATTCATGATTTTAACAAGACACACAGAAAACTTGAGGGATAAGCTTATGTGCATGATCCATATGAAGAAAATCACAAAACTCAGCTGTAATTCATAGAAATAGAGAGATAGATGATGTTCCTGGATGGGGAAATGAATACTGTAAGGACATCAACTTAATGTTGAGGTCACCCAAATCTCAATGGGATTTTTTGAAAATTTGACAAGGTACTGATAAAATTCATCTGGAGGCAAAAGTGCACACTAAATGCCAAAAAAGACCACAAAAAGACAGAAAGCTCAAGATCAGTTCTAGCAAATACACATTTTAAGACCATAAGAAACAAAATGTTATGTCTAAAAAGTTACAAAGAATCAAATTAGATAGTTCCTAAAGAAATAACACTAAAATAAACTTCAGGTGGCTAAGTGAGATCAAAACAAAACCTGAAAGGAGAGAGAGACAAATATCTGCGGTCCCTTTGTGAGTAAGGACATTCCAACCTAAAACAGTTAAAGAAAATACAAAATGAAAATAAGAATGAAACCTAGAAGATTTAATTTCAAGGAAAATCTGAAGCTGCCATAAGTCAAAATATTTAAGTACCAAAATTAAATGTAGATACAAAAAAATGAGAGGAAAATTAGCTATACATAAAACAGGTAAATTATTTGCACCCATACATAAAGAACTTGGAATTCATGTAGCTCATTAGGAATGGTACAGAATTTAATCATGAAAATGCAGACTCTTAAAATAGTCTTTGATCCAGTGATTCTACTTATAGCATCTATCCTAAGAAGGGTATTAGAGATGCACAAAAAGACACATAAACAAGTTTATTGCATCATCATTTATGCCAGGAAAACAGTAGAAATAGCCTACATATCCATCTCTCGAGAAGTGACTGTTATATATCCATATAACAGAATGCAGCTGTAAAAATGACATTTTCCAAGAATATTTAATAATAGGGAAAATTGCTCCTGATATAATGCTATGTTGAAAAAAGCAAGATATGAAGCTATGCATTTCAGTTTCCATAAATATGAAAATGTGTATTATTTATGTACTTAGATGTACATACAGACACATTTGTAAAAGTGGAAGGAAATGCTTCAAAATGTTAACAGTGGGTTGACAATGACTGGTAAAGCTTCTCTCTTCATTTTTATCTTAAATTCTTAAGTAAATTTTTAAGTTATATAAAATAAGCACATAGTAGTTTAAAATTATTTTATAAGAAGATGTACACAACCTTTTAAATTATTGAAGTAAATAAGAATGAAGTTGACTCACACTTCTCAGTTTCAAAACTTACTACAAAGCTGTAGTAGCCAAAACAGCATGGTACTGACATGAGTATTAACATATATACCAACGGAATTGAATTAAGTGTCCAGAAATAGACCATACATGTATGGTCAATAAATATTTTGCAAGGATTCCAAGACCACTGAATGAGGGAAGAATAGTCTTTTCAATATATGATCCTGGGTTAACTGAATGTGAACATGCAAAGAGTGATTTGGACCTCTACCTCATACCATTTATACAAATTACCTCTAATGGATCTAAGACTTACCTAAACATAAGTGTTAAACCTGTAAAACTCTTAGAAGAAAACAGCTGTGATACAGCTTTATGACCTTTGGGTAGGCAACAGTTTTTAAAATATGACATCGAAAGCCCAAGCAGCAAAAAAAGATAAGTTGGAGTTAATCAAAATTAAAACCTTTTATGTATAAAAGGAAACTATCAAAGGAAAAGATGACCCAGAGAATAGAAGAAAATTTATGCAAATAATATATCAGATATATCCAGAATATATAAAGATTTCTCACAAAACTCAAGAATAAGACAACCCAATTAAAAGATGGACAATGAATTTGAATAGATAGTTCTCCAAAGAAGATATGCAAATGGCTGTTAAACATATGCATAGATACTCATTAGGAAGTAGAAAAAGGCAAATAAGAAACCACAATGAGATGCTACTTCATACCTACTAGAATAGCTATCATCATCATTTTAATAATAAACCAAGAAAATAACAACTCTTGGTAAAGATATGGATAAACTGGAATCTTTAATATATTGCTGGTGGGAATATATTATAAAATGGTGCAGTGCTCTGGGAAAAGTTTGGCAGTCCCCCAAAAGTTAAAGATTTGCCATATGACCCTACAATTCTATACCTAGGTATATAGCCAAGAGAATTGAAAATATATGTTCACACCAAAGCTTGTACAGGAATGTTCATAGTAACATTATTCACAAGAGCCAAAAAGTGGAACCAATTCAAATGTCTATCAACTGATAAATGGATAAACAAAATGTGGTATATCCGTGCAATGAAATATTATACACAATAAAAAAGAATGAAGCACTGATACATGCTGCACTATAGATGAGCCTTGAAAACATTATGCTAAGGAAATAAGCCAGATAAAAACTTTATTCATGTGAAATATCCAAAATAGGTAGATTCATAGTGACAAAAGTAGTTGCCAAGGACAGGTAGAGGGTGGGTTTGGAAGGTACAGGGTGTCTTTTGGGAGCGATGGGAATATTCTGGAGTTAGGTAATGGTAATGGGTGTACCACACTGTGAATATACTAAAAACTATTATATTGTACAGTTTAAAATGGCTAAAGTGGTGAATTTTTACATGAATCATTTTTTTTTAATTATTAAAATGTATGTTTTAAAACAAAATGCAAATCAAATGTATGCAGAACTCCTGAAGCACCTCAATTCAGATCTTTTATGTAGCCAGACTTTGTAAAGACCTGGCTACAGAATCTGGATCCCATTCTGTCCACACGACATTGGGGAGGATATTTGTTGTCTTGAGCCCATTTTCTCATCTATGAAATGGGATGCCTTCCTGCCGCATCTGAGTCATTACATGGTTCAAACGAGATAACTTTGGTAACTTTTGGTTATGACAAGCCAAGCTCATAAGAGAGAATTATTGCAATCTTTTTTCACATTTGGCTAGAATGTCAAATGCCAGAGGAGTAAACAGAATGCCTTAAGAGAACATGTCTTGCCTGGCTCAGAAAAGATGGTATTTGAGCTGGTCTTAAAAGATGACTTTGCCAGGCCAATACCTGAGGAAAGCCTTTTTAGACAGAAGGAAATGTATATTATTAAAAATGCACAAACTCAGAAAATGCCACATGTTTAATTAGTGACTGGAAATCACTGGAATGCAAGTTGTGGGAGAGAGCAATTGAGAGGAATTTGGACCAGATCACGTACGGTCTTTTGTATAGGGTGTCTGTGTTTTTTTAAACAAAATGTGGTATATCCGTGCAATGAAATATTATACACAATAAAAGAGAATGAAGCACTGATACATGTTACACCATAGATGAGCCTTGAAACATTATGCTACGGAAAGAAGCCAGACAAAAGAGGCCACATATTGTATAAATTTATTCATGTGAAATATCCAAAATAGGTAGATTCATAGTGACAAAAGTAGTTGCCAAGGACAGGTGGTGGGTGCATACTAGGAAGCCAGCGGACATCTTTAGGAGGCATGTGTGAAGATCTAGTATGGGTCCTAGGAAGAGGTCTGATGACATCATGGAGGATGAGCTGTGTAGGGACAGGTATTCAGCAGGTATCTGACAGGAGGTGGTTGAAACACCTAAGTGAGAGGTATCAAGAATCTAACCTGAGGCAAGGTAAAAGTAAGGACAAAAAGCAAGATCTGAAAGGAAGGGCATTTTGAGGTAAAACCCATTTGGTAATGGACTAGATGTGTAGTGAAGCAGAGGAGGAATAAAGGGCAACTGTGAGGTTTCTGGTTTTGAAAACTAGGCATACTACCCAGTTAATCGAGTGTGCATACTACCACTGATCAAGATTCTAGGCTTTTGGAGAAGGAGTTGGCATAGTGAGGAAGACTAGGTTGGTTTGGGATATATTAAGAATTAAGTACTTACCCAGAAAAACAAAAATTTTTAAAAGGAAAAAAAATAATTACATGTGAATTGATGGAATGCAAGAAACAAACACACTCAAAGAAATGCAGGTAAGCAAGAATTTACTGTGAGAAGGCAAAAATCAAATGTAGATCTGTGGGGTCATGGACCACGTTTTCCTTATTCGGCAAAATTTCTCTTATACCTAGCAAAGTTCCTGCCATAAAGTAGGTTTTCAAATTGTATTCAAAAAAGGAATGGTGAATCTCACGAAATACAGTGAAAGCAATAAAGCATAGGCTTGCTGGCACTAAAAATTCTCAGGCAGCCACATGCTCTGTCTTTCTGAATTCACAATGTTCTTTGCTTTGCTTCCTTTTGCATTTCTTCCCCAGTCTCTGGATTCTTCCTGTATATTGGCTTTCTCTGCTTATTTATCCTCAGGACACATTCTAAGCTGTATATCACCTTACAGTTGGAGGTGATTGATTCCCACACAGGGGAATCTGACTGGACCAGCTTGAATGAGATAGCCACTTGGGTCAAATCAGCTGTGGCCTGAGGGATGAAGTCACAGGGTGATTTATGTGACTACTCTTTATGGGATGTAGGCACATCTCTAAGAAGGGAATGTTGGCAGAAAAAAAATGACTGGCATCTCTGGTATAAGGCTGCAGCCAAACATTTAGGTGTAAATGAGAATATGAGGCCTCCATTTGGAAAGACTGGCCATAGATCTTGGAGTCATTAGCAAATAGATGGTGGTTGTGTTCATCAATTTAGATGAGAAAACCAGGGAAGAGTATGTAAAAATGATGTGAGAATGCAGAAGTGATAAAAACTGGGCTACAGAAAATAGAGAAATCGCCAACGAATTAGAGAAATAATTGTCAGAGAGATATAAAGAAAACCAGGAGACCTGGGTCATAGACTTTAAGGAAGGAGAGAATATTTAGAAATAGGGAACAGCTTCATTTTAATTTTTACAAATGATTTGCTGATTTGCAAGCCTGTAAGTTGAGGAAAAAGTTAAATATAGTGTTTCTGTATGTCAACCAGGCATTTGACATCTTTCATGACATCATTTTGGGACAAAATAGAGAAATAAGGGCTGGATTGAGGTCAAAAGGAGAAATTATCAATTAGGCAAATGAAGAATCCCAGGAGATGCAGGTTGATGGGATAGTATACACCACTGGAGTTCTAATGTGAGCTGAAAGTCTCCAGTGTTGTTTTGTCTTTGTGAACGTTTTATAAGTGATGTGAATGTAAACTAAGATGATTTATTTATCCATTTTGCAAACAGGACAAATCTGGGAGGAATACTAAGAAACGTGTGACCAGGCGAGGGTTCCACATGCATTTAGTGGAAGAGGGGTAGAATTGTTTATTGTTAGATAGATGCAGGAAGGCCATGTGTTAATACCGTAGAGAGAAGAGAACCCATGTTCTAATCCTGACTGTCACCCAATAACTTGACAAATTACTGAAACCAATGATTTCCACCCTACACCTGAGTTAAATCCCTGCTGGGATAGAAACAGGGAATTCATACAGTATTTATAACCATTTTTCCAGGACATTCAAATGCTACCAATCTCTATCCGCATGATAACATCTGAAGGCACTGACCTAAAATTTTAATAGGCTCAGTGTCTGCATCTCTAAAATGATAGCTCACCAGGATGATCCCTAAGGTCTACTTTCCAGCTGTGACATTTGTGTCTGTGCTTGTGTACAGGAAACATGTGTCTCAGCAGAAGAGCTTGCCTAACATCTGTCTGCTGGCCTCAGTCCCCACCCTGGGATTTAAATACCTCCACGACACTCCATAGTCAAGAATCCTCATTCTCTGGTCATAGCAAAGCTATGTGGTGGCTTTAAAAGAATGCTTAAAATGTAAATATACATTTATATAAAATTATTGGGTAAGCAAACAAATAAAACCGTAGGTCTCAGACACTAAAAGGCTCACTGGCATGTAATGCTGATTGTCTGTGTGTCAAATGTATCCACATTTGTTTGCTTAACCCTCAAGTTCACCCTTAAATGTCTGATTTTAGTCTAAATGGAAAGAGAACCCGGCGTGCTGGGATAAGATCTAGGCAAGTGATAGTGATGGTTCATCATAGACTTTTCTCCCACAGCCACAGGTCAAGTGGAGTTCTTACCACAGGACAGGCTTAATGGGGCAGTGAGTGAAAGGCAAAGATAGAGCCATTAATGTCTCATTGCTAGGAAGAGAATCTGGGTATTCAATGACACTTTCAAATAAAACCACAGTTGGGACTGGGTGCCATGTCAGTAGCTCAGGGAATCTCATTCAATCATGGAAAAGCTCAGATCAAGGCTTATCTGATGCCTCATTCCACAAACATTAGCTCAGTACCCACCATCTGCCAATCACTTTTCTAAAGGGCCTCATTGCCTGGTGAGAAAGATAAAATAGAGAGCTATAAAATAATGTAAAACACTGCTATAGAAGCATAGAGGAAGAACACCAAGTCTTCCCTCCAGAAGAAGCACTCTGGGAAGGCTTTTCAGAGTTCTATAGGTAACTGTAAGCAAAGCTTTGAAGAATAAATCTAGGAACATCTGAGGGTAGATATAGCTAGGTGTCAGTGGGCAAGAAGGCCTGAGAAAGGTTGTTCCAGAGAGTTACAAGATTAAATACATGCAAGTACCAAACATGCTATACGTGGAGACCTGCAAGTAGAGAGAGTACAGGGAGTTAGTGAGGCTGGAGCTGGAGGCAGTGACAAAAATATGAGACCCCACTGAGGAACTTGCACTTTATCCTATAGGAAATTGAGAATCTTTTTGAGGGCATATAAGCATAGGAGTGACCTCTACAGCCTCTATCTGGAAGGTGGATTTCATGGAGCTAAAATAGAGGCAGGAAGACCAGTTATAATAACCATTGATGAACAAAAGATGATTAAGGCCAGTCTAGAAACATGGCAGTAGAGGCGGAGAGAAGAGGAATCATTGTGAACATTTTAGATCATATCCACTGGATTTGGTGATAGGAAAAGTAACGAGCAGGATAAAACTTGGATGAGCTCCTAGGTTTTTGGCTTGGATGATAGGATGGCACTAATTTAAGAAGAGATCACAGGAGGAAGATCAGGCAGCATGGATTACCCTGAGGTTCAGATGAGGCGGAAATGAGATTGGATAATAGCTAGAAGGGATGGAGACACTAGACTATACATTTCAAGAAGACAGAGATTACATCTGCATTATTCACCCACAATACCCTCAGCATCTGGAACAATGCTTGGCCTTGGTAAGCACTCAATAAATATTATTTTGAGTGAATATGGAAGGGCCAGTGGAAGGATCATTGAAATGAGAAGAATTTGAACATGTTTGCAGAAAGAGAGAAAGAAGCAAGTGTAGGAGGAAATAAAGCTATAACAAAGGAAGGTTGTGTTTAATATGCTGGGGGGATCGGAACATGCCACCCCAATATACACCACTCTGGCATAAGAATTTTTTTGAGCTGAAGGCAATTGAAAATCAACAGATGCAGGAAGGGTATACTGCCTTCCTATCATGTGCTTAAAATCAGGGCATAAATTTACCTTTGTGAAGATGCCCTCCCTGCCACCAAGAAAAAAATGACTCGTCACCAGCGACAGAAAGTCAACATAGAGATAAGTTTGCATAAACAGACCTTTCTAAAATATCCCTTCTGTTTCATTAGTTCTCCCACATATTTCTAGTCATTTCCCCATGATTTATAGTACCTTAAAGCCCAAAACCCCTTTCCCTTGTTAAGATTGTATATAAACCCAAAGTTTAACCACTTCTTGAGTTTCACTTCTTTTCTGTGACCTCTTGTGCACATAAGTATTAATGCAAATTATGTGCTTTCCTCCTGTTAATCTGTGTTTTGTTAATTTGCAGATCCTCAGGGACTAAACCTAAGAGGGCAGAGGAAAAGATTTTTCTCCCTGATAATAGGAGGTCCTTTAAGAGGTGGGAAGGGATGGAGTCAAAGCACAAGTATTTGACAAAACGTGCAATACTGCATTCTCTGAGACAAGAGAAAAGTTGCTGCGGATGAATATAAATATAGGAATTTACTGGGACAGTACTGGGGAACTGAAGGTAGTTGTGCCTATGGGCCCTCATTTCCTTGATAAAGTAAGAGACGGTCTGAGTGAGACCCCACTCTTTTTCAATGTCCATGAACCAACTGAGCCACAGGGCTGGGCTTTTTGTTTCCTCCCTGTCAGATGCTGAATGATGCCTCTCTAAGCATCATTAAGTCCCAAAAGGCCTGGCATTTTATCTGTTAATTGGGAGTAAAAGAATCTTAGAAACTCCTTTACAACAACAATAATAAATCTAATTTTCAAGACTTGCTATATATCGTACATTGAGACTTTTTTCTTCACCTCCACTCTCTTCCTCTAAAATTAATTCTTTACTACATGGGTCTTTATTCCATTAAGTAAATAGAGTCCTGCCAGCCTTCTCTACCAGCTGTGTAGGTATGTCCAGACTTGCCTAAATCCCAGGGCAGAAAAAAAAACAAAAAACTCCGCTTTAAGCTGCATCTCCTATTGTGCAAATAGACTTATGGATCCATTCAGTAAGAAATGAGTCAAAAAAATGTAAATGCCCAAAAGACTATAAAAATTGGTGAGGAATATGAAACAGCAAATGAGAAACCATACAATGTATGCAGCATTCATATTACCTGACCGAGAAGAATCATGAGTAATGAAAACATCAAAAACCAGGAAAATAGTCTGTATTTGCTCCCTAAATGCAAGGATCATTTTGTGGCAGGTCTTATCAATCTAGCCCTACTACTTTCAAAGGGGCAAAGAAAATGTAGTTTTATTTTTTCACCTCTGATTAATCTTGAGGGACCAGTTTTGGTCCAATCCAGTAAACTTAGTCCAATTCAAGAATTCAGTTAATGTCGTTAGAAAACTGAGTCTCTGGCTAATTCTTGGTCTTCTCATTTTCTCCCCCATCTTTTACCTCTCTCCAAGACAGCACATGGCTACAGAGGGTGGTTTTGGTGTATAATCTCATGGCGGGTTATGGGAGAGAGGCAGATGCCTTGGATTCATATAATGTCCTCTATTTCACTGCTTCTGAAACTTAAATGTGACATGAATTAAGTGTTCATCTTGTCACACTGCAGATTCTGATTCAGTAGTTCCAAGATGGTACCAAAGATCTTCATATCTAACAAGATCCAGTGATGCTGGTCTGCTGGTCTTGCAAATACTTTGAGGAGTGAGGCTCTAGGTCCTTGCACGCCTCTGCTACACGTCCAAGCTGCTTAACTTCTAGGCTACTGATCTCTGAGGCATGATTTGTCCCATTAGCCCTGTCGAGGTGATGTACTGGCCCTTACTACTGACATCCGTGGTCTCAGCCACCTTCCCTTAGTTACAAAATCTTTGTGCACTGGAGCCTCTTTGATTCTGTGTTAGTCAGGACATAGGGGAACGCCTGGGTTACCTAAATGCTATGCAAGGCATAGGAGATAGAGTGATGCCTCCTACTCACCTCTCAAGCTTCCTTCCACCGCTTTTTTACCCTATACTCGGCCATCTTAAAGAGGTCTCATGTAGTACTCGTTCAGACTTAATGCTTTCCTCTCACTCCATCCATCTCTAATGCCCACCGTCTTCTCATGGCTTTCTGGACATTTGAGGTTTTATATTAGAGGGAACCTTTAAGAAGGGAAAACAGGATCATAAAGTGCTTCCTGCTAGCTCTACCTCTGCCCCTCTTCTTGCTGCAGCCTACTTGAGTGAGAAGGGAGGGGCTTTTGCTTCCTTTCTGCCATATCCTGAGTTATGCCTCCCTACTATAGACTGTGTGTTTGTGTTCTCCCAGAATTAATATTCCAAAGCCTTAATCCCCGATGTGTTGGTATTTGGAGGTGAGCCTTTGGGAGGTAAATAGATTTAGATGAAGGTGGGGCACCCATGATGGGATTGATGTCCTTATAAGAAGACGAAAAGAGACCAGAGCTCCCTCTCTCTCTCTGTCTGACTCTGCCATCTGCCATATGAGGATATAACAAGAAGGTAGCTGTCTGTAAACTAGGAGGAGGGCCTTCACCAAGATCCCAACGAGGCTGGCGTCCTGATCTCGGACTCCAGCCTCTACAACTGGGAGAAATAAATATTTGTTACCAAAAACACCCAGTCTGTGGTATTTTTTTATGAGCTAAACTAAGACACTCTCTAAGAAGAACTGAGTCTCACAAAGTCTTGCACTCGATCTGATCATGGGAGTTAAAGAAATTTAAAAACTGGCTTATTTTTAAGCTTGATTTTCAACATTTATTATCGACTTTGATACTCTGTGACTCTTTTTCCTAGGTAGGCTCTGTCCTCACTTTCCCTAGAGTGATGGGCCTCCCAGCTCAGCCGTGAAGTTGCAAGGGAATGTGATTTGGGAAGGAAACAAAACTACATTGGTTTACTATGTCAAATATGTTATATCTGTAACCACACTCACACTGTATTGCAGAAATGTTGGTTCATGTGGCCGATTTCTTCATTTCTGATGTAATTGTAATATAGTGATTACCTCTTATGCCTGTCTTCTCACTCTGAAAATATGGCTCTTTCTGGAGATCTCCAAAATAATGTTCATTGATATGTGATACTGATAGTAAAAGTGTGACAATTCCAGAGACTCAGGCAAGTGACTCAGCATCCTCTTCCAGAATGAGCCTTTGTTAAA
Organism: Cebus imitator; assembly: GCF_001604975.1. Taxonomy (NCBI): domain Eukaryota; kingdom Metazoa; phylum Chordata; class Mammalia; order Primates; family Cebidae; genus Cebus; species Cebus imitator. The sequence continues at coordinate 2,351,597 of NW_016107582.1, forward strand.
TACAAAGGACACTAATTCTGCCTGGGCTAATCCTGTGGGTCTAAACTTAACAGGTTCTCGGGGTTTTGGTTGTTGTTTATGATGATCATGATGAGGAGGAGGATATCGAGTTTTCTGTTGTTAAAAGCTTTACCCGTTAAAAAATATCTGATTACTGATTATCTAGGCTCTTTGATTTCTGTCAGGGCAGGATTAATTTGTTGTAAGGTGTAAGCATAAGGCTTTTCTCCTCATCTATAATGTCCTTTTTCCATTTGCCTGCCTTGAGATTCTTAGTCTTGTAAACTAAAAGTAAAATCCCAAGCCTCCCAACTGACTGAATGGACACCATCACACCATCTTGGCCAAAGGGAGCCCAGGGAAGCCTTAAAAACTGAGTTCCTGGCCATGACAGGATGGAGGTTAGACACGTCTCATTATACCCTTCACTTTTGCAGTGTAGACGCAACCAACAAGCATTAATGTTAAAGTAGCCAGAACAGACTCTCTGTGACAATAAAATACCAAATTACAAACAGGGCCTAAGCCTGCGCCAGGCAAGGGTTAATTAAGTCCTGCACCCTACACTTAAAGAATGAAGTATGCTCTAACTTCACAAGGCTTTTCTCGTTCTGTGGCAGCCAAACAAGCACTTATCTCAGGGTAAGCAATATTCAAACAATTGGCAACTCAGTCACATTCAAGTTACTGCCCACTGACTACTGACTAACTGACCAGCACCACCTCAGTCCCCCTCCTACCCTACCTGTTCCACAAGCCATAACTATAGCTTTGACTAGATAAGAGATCAGTAACTTTCTCCTGGTAAGAAGAGCACCAAGCACGGACTAATCCTGGCCAGTTTTACAGAGATTGCACACTTGATTGCCTCCATGTCCCAGCTTCAGCCTTTGATATCTGGGGCCTAATTGTATACATCACAATATTAAGTCTCCACCCCCAAAACGAACATGGGTCATATGTTACATGAATGTATAATGAATACACAGGCATTAGGACCACTTTCATGAATATTTATAGTTCCTTTTGTAACCTGTTGAATATATGTAATAGCCAAACCCATTTCAGCATACAGCTCCTCCTCCTTTGACCTCCATTGAAGTGTCTGTCTTCTGGTCTTTGCCAAAGGCTACACTTTACAGCCTGGAGCAGAACCATCCTGCAGGTTGTAACCCCCTATAGGAAATAAAGTTTCCTCTCAAAACTTATAGATCTCATTATTTTTTTGGTTAACAGTCTTTGAAACCCAGTTGCAATGCTGCCTACTGTGTACAGCATCCTCTGAGTCTTCCCCTACACCCAGGAAGTCTTAAGCTCCCTTTGTGCCAGCATTACATCTTGTAAACATCTCTGTTAGCACATTTTTCACAGTGAGTCATGAGTATTTTCCACCATGCCTAGCTCCCTTACAGAATTTTCTGTATCATTCATACTGTTCACATCTGGCACATGACAGGCGATCAGTAATGTTTGTTGCCTGCATGACTGGCTGAATGAATAAATGAGTGGGTCTCAAATGCCATTGCCGAGGTCCCGCAGCTAGGAAGGAAGAATGCTGAAATTCAACACTGGATTGTGACCTCAAGGCCAGCTTTTGCTCTACATCACGCTGCTTTGCACTTTTGGGATTTAAATTAGTTTGTTGTCTACCTGTGATATATAGGTGTGAGCTTCCATGAGCCTTATGTGCTTTTCCAATCCTTCCTCCTCATCCTTTCTTTGACGAAGAGTGTGTTTCCCAAAATCATCAGTGGAACCAGGTTTTAGGGTGAATGTTAGTAAGAGAATAGAGAAGACTATCACCAGACCAAGCCCTAAACAATGAAGAGTATGATAGAACTACTTACCTTGAAGTCTTCCTATAAGAATTGCTTGCATTTCTTAGGTGTTTCTTATGTGCTTGACATAGTAGTAAGTTATTTACATACTTTATTTCATTTAATTATAACAATTATCCTTTAAAATAAGTCTTACTACTGTGCCTTATTTCACAAATCAGCAACTGAGACTCCTAAGAGATAATGTTAATTTCCCAAGGCCTGATGGTTTTAGTAGAAGCGGAATTGGGACTCAAGCCTGACCAGGCCGCCTGATACCAAAATCAACTCCTCAAGATTATGGAGTCCACCAAGAATAGGCGAATAGGGAAGAGAGAGGGGAAATTAATTATAAATTAACATTCATTGGGAGTAGTAGATATCTGTCAGGCTTTGTGGTGGTCACCCAGTGTTTTTAACTCTCTTTCCTACGTTTGGGGAATTTTCCATATTGAAAGTCTCACATCCCAAAGGTGGAAGCCAGTTTCTTGTTCTTGGGTAAAAAGGGAAAATGCTATTTATCACACACACCAGAACTGGCTAAATGAATAAATGAATGGCGCTCAGAAAGATAGAAACAGTAGCAGTTGTGCAGACCCCTGTAATCCACTGCATTCTGGAGCAGAGCACAGTGGCTTAACAGGGCCAGACAACAGACTCCTAGAGAGAGACCTCAACCTTAGGCCATGGTACTTATGAACTACGTGATTAGCAGTGGCCTCTCCCCTCAGGAAGTAAAGGTTCAGGGTATAATAGTGATATGACATGTGATATGGTTTGGCTGTGTTCTCACACAAATCTCATCTTGAATTGTGTTAAGATGATTAATAGTTCCCATAATCCCCATGTGTCATGGGAGGGACCCGGTGGGAGATAATCGAATCACAGGGGCAGTTACCTTAATGCTGTTCTTGTGATAGTGAATGAATTCCGATGGTTGTATAATGTAGCAAGCTATTGGCTTGAGCTCCAGCACCTCAATCTGCATTCAAGACTCAGGAAGTACCAGCCTTTCTCCTGGGATCCACGACTCACGTCAGCCAGAAATGAATGCCTTAAGCCTGTCCTATAGCCAGTTTCCACCAAGTTGTAAAGGAGCAGCTCATTTGCTAGATGGCAGCCTGCAGAGAATCAGTCTTTGACAAGTTTCCAAGGGGACAGTTTCCCCTTTCTCCCTTACTTTCCCAGTCTCCCTGGCAGCAAGTTCATAAGTGTGTGATTTAGGCTCTACCAGAGACATGCAAGGCTTCTCAGATTGTCTCACAAGCTCTGACTCACTCCAGGCACCAGTGCTTCAGGGAAAGTGGCTAGAGACTATTCCATGATCCTCTGATTCCCTCCTCCAGCCAGGCTTTTACTTGTCAACTCTTCCACAATCATGTAAACTCCAATTCCTCTGCTATAGTCATGATTTCTAAAATGTGTAATTTTCTTTCCCTGACCGGACTGTGACTGATACAGTCAGCAAAGTGAAAAGTGGGATGGGAAATAACACGTGGTAAAAATAAACTGTGATGCATAATTCTGTTCAAAGCCCTAGAATAATGGAAAAATATTGAGCTTTGGGTATCACACAGGCTTGGATTTTAGTCTCAGCTTTACCCCTTGTAGCTGTAAAATGTTCAGTAAATTACCAAACATCTTCAGTTACCTCATTTTAAAATGAGGATCATAAATAATACCTCCCTCATAGGGTTTTTGATGATAAAATGATAATGTTTTAAAGTGTTGTGAACACAATAGTCCCAAATATCAGAATGTTTCTATTTAATAATCAACTTTTAAAAACCAAATATAATGAGCACATGTATATGTTGCCCATTCTATCTTGGAACTGTTGTTTTATATGTACTTTCAAGGTAAAAATAATATCTTTACCAAATACATTGTTTTAAATTATATATATTTATAATTGTGATTGCTCTGGGTTTGCTTCCTCAAATTGGTTTTTAAATGATTCTATGTATGCTGTGCTTCTTTTAATACATGTCAGAAAGAAGAGTAAACTTTTATAGGCAATGAATTTTTAAGTTTTGGGAAAATGAAAATTTTATTTTTCACATTTATAGATATGAAAAAACATGTTGAACTAACAGGTACTTGATTAATAACTAATATGGGGTCACTATTTACAAAGGACACATTTGAACAATAAAATGGAAGCAGAAGGGTAGATAAGAGTTCATTGTACTTACATGATGTGGCAAATCAGCAACTTTGAAGAATTCTACCAAGGCCCGGTTCCCCGTCTAAAGCCCCAGTAATGACTGGGCTCTTTGGACCCCAATTTCCTCATCAATTACTGTGAAGAAGGCTTAATGTGGACTCCTCCAAGTTCTATCAGTGTAGGACCACGAATGTGAGCCCTGTTGGCAATAAATGTAGTTTACTCAGTCCAACTTCTATTCGCCAAATGAGAAAAGTGGTTGGTAATTAGATTTTTCCCAACTCTTGAATTAGACACTTTAAAAGAATAATCATAGCATGATGCACATAACAAGACATTTACTGAATGTTTTATATTCAGTATATAATTTAATCCTCACAAACCAATGATATACAATTATTTTTGTTCCCCTTGTATAGACAAAGAAATAGAGGCAGAGCAAAGCTAAGTAACTCCTGAAATGACATCCAGTTAGGAAGACGGACAAAGTCTTCACCATAACTAAGTGAAGGATACTGGCTCTGTAAGTCAGACTGACCTGGTTCAAATGCCTGACTCTGCCATTTAGTACCTTCATGAGTAATTTGGGGCCAAATCTGGGGCCAGATTACCTAACTGCTCCAATGTTCCATTTTTGTTATCTGTTAGATGGTGATTATACCAGTTGTACTTTCTTCCAAGGGTCGCTGTGAGAATTAAATGAAATATTTTGTTTAGTGTTTACTCAGTTTTGCCTATGCTGGAGATAATAATAATTTAACCTTGCTCCCAAAGAGTTTTCTTTTAACAATGCCTATTATTCTGAGCAAATTGGCATTTCAGAACTCAAGCAGTGTATACCAATGTTGTTAGACAAATGTTCATCTTTTTAACTGACTGGAAAGACCAATGCCACATACCTGGCTAAGCTGTTTCACATTTCATACGTACTCACAAAGTCCAAAACATTGGCTCTTTTCGACAGATTGCTGTACATCATATTTACATGTTTCCCACCACCCGCTAGAACACACTTGGCAATCCAGCAGGAGTTTTTCAACATGCTAATTAATGCAAATAATTCATCTTGCCTTCCTTTGAAAAGGGCAGAGGAATGTGTTAGATCTCCCTTTCATCTATTAGAAAATATTTACATTCTTCTGAACTTTCATCTACTTTACCCTCAGAGCTGGCAATGCCATCAGGACTTATTGGATGATCTCCCCCAGAGCCTAATGGCAAGAAACATCTTGACGGCTTGGGCTCTGCTGTGTTCATTAGGTTCAGAAAGGCCCTGAGAAGACAGCAAATGTATTCAGATTTTTATTTGTCTGCAGTTTGATGTAATAGTGTTTTATTTTTGGCCCCCAATTGCTCAGCAAAAGAAAAAAAACAACAAAATAAACCTTGGTGAAGCTGCTGATTTCCTCTAAATCGCTGAGCACAGGGATTGTAGCTTGATGAAGTCATTTAGTGCTGGATGTTTATATTCAAACTGTGCCAATGGCTCTTGCTGGAGTTTTTCATGAGGAATGTGATGATGTTTACTTCTTTATGGAGTTAAAATGACTATGAATTTGCCAGAACTAACTTGCAAGGGATTTTCAAACTTTTGTCTTTAGAGCTTTGAAATATTCAATTTTATTTAGGTTCTCAGGGAAGGAAATGTCACAAAGAGAAATCATGTAATCTTTGACCAAATAAAATTAGCTGCAACTTCTCTAAATATTTCTAAGTTCATTGGTCATCAGGCTGCTTGAAGGTAGCATCTTTAAACCATTCCCCAAGTGTATTGTGGAAGTCCATCTGGATAGAAAAATTCATTGTTGTGGCATCAAAAATAAACAGAGAGAAGAAAGTAGGGATGAGAGAACTTAAAAATATACGTTGCCCCATTTTTTTCTTTTCCTATTTTATTTTCTGTTTTCTCTCTTCTCCCATCACTGAAGAGAAAAGGATAGGCTGAGAAGGTAGGCCGTGCTTACTCAAAATCAGAAAAAAATATTGAATTAGAAAAGCCGTTGGCTCTCCAACCATCAATTCAATAAACATATATTTGTTGAATACCGGTAAAACACTAGACATTATGCTAGAGATACATAAACAAAATTGGCTGGTTCATCAATTCAGTCTTTCATGTAATAAACATTACCAATTAGCTAATGTTTGATTCAGGAAAACTGAAAATAAACAATGATAACATATGGGATGAGTGTATAAAAGTATTCAAAACACTGGAGCAAAAAACTGAGGACATTTCTAAGATAACCTATAGCATGTGTCTCATGCTTAGAGCCTCAGGCCACCTCAGGACACATAGGAAAGCTATCTTTGGCACTCTGCCTCCTCTCCTTGGCTGCCAAGTGCTCAAGAAGCAGTGTGGGACGATGAAAAGGTTCTAGTCTCTGGAACCACATAGTCCTGGGTCCACATCCCTGCTGTGCCAGACTGCTAATTGTCTTTCAACATCCCTTTCCTTTTCCTCCTCAAAAACAGAAATCCTGAATTTAGCCGGGCATGTAGCCACCCAGAATAGACTATGTTTACCAGTCTCTCTTGCAGCTGGGCAAGTCTTTGAGATATAGTTCAGATCAATGATTGCAAGTAGAAGTAGTGTTTGTCATTTCCAAGCAGTGTCCTTAAGAGAAGTGGAAATTCTCTTCTTCTCCCTTTATTTCTTCCTCCTAGTGAGTAGTTGGCGACCCACTGCAGCTGTCTTGGACCATCAGATGGAAGCCCTGTGTGGAGGATGGCAGAGAAACATGAGGCACAGAGTTTAACAATTGGGAAGCCATGATCCCAGCCTGAGAGAGGAAAATACAACTCACATTCTGTTTCAGACAATCTTGGGTTGCTGTCACTTGCAGTCAAAGCTAATTCTAACTAATACCAACAATGAGAACTTAAACCCTATGAGACTCAGTTTTCTCATATATAAAAATGAGGACAATAACATCTATTTTTACAATTGTTGGGAGGACTGAATTACAAGAATAAATACATTTAATTCACCTAGAATAATGCCAGTATCCAGTATTATTATTATTAACAGTAGCTACTATTATAATGTTTTCCGCCTATTTAAAATTCCTGCTCCATGAGTGTCTCCAAAACTTTAATAGAATAAAAACTCCTATTCCCTGACTGTTGCACCAACCAGAGAGGTGTTGATCTAATCCAAGATGTGTGATGTTTGAGACCTAGCCTTCCCAGGAACTTTATGGAATATGGCTCTTTTCCAGATTTGATACAGCCTTGGGAGAGAAATGCATAGATTGATGGGGGAGGGAGAGGCTCCTTGCTAGAGAGCAAGGCCAGCAGAATTGACTCTGATGATGGGCAGGGAAGCTAATTTGATAATAAAAGCAATCTCATATCTTCTGAGCTATCCCACCATAAGGCCCCTCCCTGCCCCACTTGCTTCTCTGCCTGCCACTCAAAATACTATTCATAGAGACTTTCTTACATGCTGGACCAAAATGGGAGCAAAATGAAAACATTATTAATGGGGAATTTCTTTTTAGTGGAATGAGTTTGGGGAAATCATGGAGATGATTTTTCTCTAGATAGGAGCTGCATGTTTTCTTCCTCTCTAGAGGAAACTAAACCTCCCCTTGTTTTGCCTGGTCACTTGCTCCTCTAATGATCTAAGGGTACTTGGGCAGCCTGTTGGACAAATGAGGCAGGTTTTCAGCCCTTGGAAAAGCATTTGGGTGGGTATAGATTTACTGACAGTCAGACTGAGTTCCAGTGCCTGATCTGCCACTTACCAGCTGTGTGACCTTAGGCCACAATTCACTTTTCTTCTCCAAGCTTCAGTTTCTTCACCCATAAATGTAAAAATAAACCAAAAATTTTTCCAGGCATGAAAAAAACCAGATGATCCAGTTAATTAATTGGATAATAATGAACTTTAGAAACGAATTGGATATTAGCCCCTTGGTTATCACTTAGGTGGATTTCCTTAGTCCTTAGGTCGCTCTTAGCAATAAAAGTTAAGGGCCTGTCTTGAAGGTGTGTGGACAGCGGGTATTCAATTACGTTTGTTGGTTGGATCAGGCAGTCAGTCAGCAAACACTTATAGAGCACTCGTGATGCGCCATGCATTGCTCTAGGCACTAACCATATTGTGAAGAACAAGAGAAACAAAGACCCAAACTCGAGCTCATTTTCTGGTGGGAGAGAGGGACAAAACAGACACAAAAACATTGAAATAAAGTAATTTTGTTTACTGATAAATATCATAGAAAAATGACAAAATAGGACACGATAGGATCCCGCTCTCATCCCAAGGATCCCTGCCTTGGGATGAGAACAGGGATGGATACTACTTTACATGGGGTGGTCAGGGAAGGTAACTGAGAAAGCAGATTGTTTAGTAGAACATGAACTAAAAGAGGCAACTCTGCAAAGATTATAGGGAAAAACATTCTAAGCAGAAAAAAAAAGGAAGTGCAAAGACCCTGAAGTAGAACGAGTTAGTCATATGGGAGGGACAAAAAGAAGGCCCATATTGGTAGAGAGTGACAAATGAAGGGAACGAGGGAGGGAACTGAATTTGAAGAGGTGAGTTGAGTTAAAGACATAGAAATGAATTTGAAAGAGGTAGATTATTTATTATCTGGTGATACAGTTTGGATATTTGTCCCTTTGAAACTCATATTAAAATTTGATCCCCAATATTGGAGGTGAGGCCTAATGGGAGGTGTTTGGGTCTTGAGGGCTGATCCTTCATGAATGGCTTAGTGCCATCCTATGGTAAAGAGTGAGTTCTTGCTCTCTTAGTTCAGCTCTCTCACGAGCTGGTTTTTTATTTTATTTTTAACTTTTATTGATGTTTTTAGAGACAGGATCTCACTCTGTCACCCAGGCATAGCTCACTGCAGCGTTGGACTCTTGGTCTCAAGCAATCTTCCCACCTCAGCCTCTCAAATCACTGGGATTACAGGCAGAGCTGGGAATTTAAAAGAGCATGGCACCTCTGTCCCCTCTTCCTCCCTCTCTCACTATGTGACATGCTTGCTCCTCCTTCACATTCTACCATGAGTGGAAGCTTCCTAAAGCCCTAACCAGAAGCAGATGCTGGTGCCATGCAGAACTGTGAGCCAAATAAACCGCTTTCTTTATCAATTACCCAGTCTCAGGGTTTTTTTAATAGCAACACACAACAGACTAATACATCTGTTTTATATTAGAGAGTGAAGGAAGATTCTAGATTTAATTCTCATTACTATAGGAAGGCTTTGAAGCATTTTAACCAGGACATTGACATGCTCTGACCTATGCTCTAAAACATTTTCTGTGGCTCCCTCTGCAGAGGCTGCTGTGAAGAGGACAAGACCGAATAAAAGAAGAGACAGGAGGCCACTTCAGTAGTCCAGGTGAGAGCTACAGCAATGGAGATGGGCCAACCAGGTAAGATTCAGCACGTATTTTGAAAGGAGAGAATAAAGGACTTGCTACATAAGAAGGTAAATGATGCTATGAACTTTGTATGGATAGAAAGGAGTGGATGAAAATATTAGAAACGCAAACGGATGAGGCTTGGTGCAATACCACAATAACTGAGAAAGAAAGATAAGAGGTAGTCAGTGGAAAGAACAATGCTTTAAATTGATATTTCAAAGCTGGTATTGATGAGGTCACATCTACAGTCCAACCCTAAGAACAAATGGTCCACATGGAGCAAAGGAAAAAACTAATGGTGTAGAATGAATCATTGATGTAGGTGTGGAAGTCATCTAGGACTTTGACAGCCATCGTGGTAAAACTGACAGTAAGACAGATGTCAGTGCCATCAATTCATGATTCCATGTGAGTGGCAAGTTGGCAGAGATAGAAACAAGAGGGGATAAAATATCAATGACATAATTTAAGAATCCTGAGTTGAAGGAGGAAGGACAGAAAATGGTTTGGAAGCGGCAATGGGCACCCCATGCTAACCTTTGAAAAGGCAATAGAGGAAGAAGTGTTCTCAGGAGGAAGCCTTGGTGATTGCTAAGCATGAATGGAGGACTACGGACTATTTTGGAACTACTAAGGATTAAGTTTGTATTTCCTTTCAAGTGATGAGTATCAAAGAAAGTCAATCTGAGTATGCTGCATCTGTCTAATAATAATAATCTCCATTTATGGAACACCAACCAAATGCCAAGGGCTTTTTTCCCCTATAATAAACTTGCACTACAGTTGAGGAAATCAGAGTTCAGGTGGATTATAGACACACCCAGTGTACTGGCTTTCTACCATGTTTGTTTAGCTAAGCTGAAACTGAAAGTCCTAGGATTCCCTTCCCAGTGTAAATCCAGGTTGGGGGACGTTCCCAGAACTTTGTGCAGGGGTTGGGTGGTAGAAGAAAAGCAGCAGCCGTTGTGCTCTGAAGGTTGATGCAGGGTGCCAAGCACTTGCTTATTCAGTGTCTCTGCTGTGCTGGCTCACACTGACGGTCCGAGGCCATGGCTCTCCTCACCTGGCTTATCTGACTCCTGAGCCAGGGGTGTGTGTGGCTCCACCAGATTCTCCATGAGAAGGCTACTAAGGTCTTTGTCAGGATACCTGTGTCACAGGGTTAGATTCAGGGAGAAACAGACCAGGTTCAAATTTGTACTTGTGGATTCCAGATTGTCCTCATGGGTACCAGTTGTCTTTGTTTTCCCCTCCCACTCGGCCTTTCACAAGAAAGGGCATTTGGCACTTTTTCCCAAATGCCTTCTCAGTTGACCTGTAGAGACTTCAGGCCACCACTGGACACAGAGGTAGCAAATTCTGTACTTTGAATAAGTCTTTTATCACTCAGAGTGGGTTATCTTCCCTGACACCCAGGATCATACATTAGAAAGTAGTAAAACCAAGATCAGTACCATAATTTCTCTAAATATAGGTCCTTTGCATTTCTGCTCTTCCAGAATACCTCTTAGGCCTACAAATAAACATTATATTTAATGAAACACCACGGAATCAAAAGTTAAAAGCCCACAGATAATAACGTGCCACCAGGATTAAACACTCTAAATAGGGAAGTCACGTTACACACAAGATTGGGGGTTTTATTATCAATAAAAGAGAAGAAAAAATTGGGTTGCTTGGTGCATGTTCCTCAGTCACTTTACGTTTTATCAGTGAATACCGAAGGTCAGAAAATTGGAGAAAGGCAAAAGGAATAAGGGAAATTTTTGGAAAATGTAATGAAAGGGAAGTTATGAGAAGATCTTTCAAGTCATTTGCACCTACTCAGAAATGGACTTAAAAGAAACATTATTCTATTACATAAACATTTTCCAGAAAAATTAAAACATAATGGAGGCACATTGCTTGTTAACAGGGTGACTAGGTGAACAGCCCACTAAGAGGTTGGAAGGGATACTTTTAAAATCCAGTTATTTCCATAGGATTTGGGGGAACATGTGCTATTTGGTTACATGAATAAATTCTTTAGTGGTAATTTGTGAGATTTTGGTGCACCCAACACTCAAGTAGTATACACTGAACCCGATTTGTAGGCTTTTGTTCCCTATCCACTCTCAACCTTTTTCCTGACTCCCCAAACTCCATTGTATTATTCTTTTTTTTTATGCCTTTGTGTCCTCATAGCTTAGCTCCCACTTATGAGGGAGAACATGTGATGTCTAGTTTTCCATTCCTGAGTTACTTCACTTAATAGTATCCAGTTCTATCCAGGTTGTTTTGAATGTCATTAATTCATTCCCTTTTATGGCTGAGTAGTATTCCATCATATATATACAATTTTTTTATCCACTCATTAGTTGATGGGCATTTGGGCAGGTTCCATATTTTTGCAGTTGCAAATTGTGTTGCTATAAATATGTATGTGCAAGTATCTTTTTTGTGTAATGACTTCCTTTCCTCTGGGTAGATACCCAGCAATGGAATTGTAAGATCAAATGGCAGTTCTACTTTTAGTTCTTTAAGAAATCTCCACACTGTTCTCCATAGTGGTTGTACTAGTTTACATTCCACCAGAAGTGTAGAAGTGTTCCCTTTTCACCACAGCCATGCCAATATCTATTATTTTTTGATTTTTTGATTATGGCTATTCTTACAGGAGTAAGATGGTATTGCATTGTTGTTTGGATTTGCATTTCCCTGATCATGAGTGATGCTGAGCATTTTTTCGTATGTTTCTTGGCCATTTGCATATCTTCTTTTGAGAATTGCCTATTCATCTATACAGCAAAAGACACTATCAACAGAGTAAACAGACCACCTATAGAATGGGAGAAAATATCTGCAAACTATGCATCCAACAAAGGTCTAATATCCAGAATCTACAAAAAACTTAAGCAAATTTACAAGCAAAAAACAACCCCATTAAAAAGGGGGTAAAGGACATGAACTTTTTTTTTAATTTTAAGTTCTGGGGAACATGTGCAGTACGTGCAGGTTTGTTACATGGATAAACATGTGCCATGGTGATTTGCTGCATCTATCAACCCATTACCTAGGTATTAAACCCAGCATGCATTATCTACTTTTCCTGATGCTCTCCCTTCCTTTGCTCCCTCACAGGCTCTAGTGTGTGTTGTTCCCTTCCCTGTGTCCACGTGTTCTCATCATTCAGCTCCCACTTATAAGTGAGCGCATGCGGTGTTTGGTTTTCTGTTTCTGTATTAGTTTGCTGAGTATAATGGCTTCCAGCTCCATCCATGTCCCTGCAAAGGACATGGTCTCATTCCTATTTATGGCTGCACAGTATTCCATGATAGATATATGTATATAGATATAGATATAGATATTATATCACATTTTCTTTATCTAATCTATCCCTGATTGGCATTTGGGTTGATTCCCTGTTTTTGCTATTGTGAATAGTGCTGCAATGGACATATGTTTGCATGTTTCTTTATAATAGAATAACTGTGTTCCTTTTGGTATATAGCCAGTAATGGGATTGCTGGGTAAAATGGTATTTCTAGTTCTAAATCTCTGATGAATCACCACACTGTCTTCCACAATGGTTGGACTAATTTACATTCCCATTAACAGTGTAAAAGCATTCCTATTTCTCCACAACCTTACCAGCACCTGTTGTTTCTTGACTTTTTAATAATCACCATTCTAACTTGTATGAGATGGTATCTCATTGTGGTTTTGATTTGCATTTCTCTAATGATCAGTGATGTTGAGCTTTTTATTCATATGTTTTTTGGCCATATAAATGTCTTCTTTTGAGAAGTGGAACAGACGCTTTTTAAAAGAAGACATACTCACAGCCAATAAGCTGATGAAAAATGCTCAATCATTAGAGAAATGCAAATCAAAACTGCAGTGAGATACCATATCATACCAGTCAGAACGGCTACAATTAAAAAGTCAAAAAATTACAGCGGCTGGAGAGGTTGTGGAGAAAAGGGAATGCTTATACATTGCTTGTGGGAGTGTAAAATAGTTCAGCCATGTGAAAAGCAGTGTGGTGACTTCTCAATGAACTTAAAACAGAATTACCATTCAACCCAGCGATCATATTTTTGGGTCTATACCCAAAAGGAATATAAATCATTTTATGATAAGGACACGTGCATGCATATGTTCCTTGCAGCACTATTAACAATAGTAAAGACACAGAATGAACTTAAATGCTCATCAGTGGTAGACTGACTAAAGCAAATGTGGTAGATATACACGATAGAATACTATGCAGCCATAAAAAAGAATCAGACCATGTCCTTTACAGCAACATGGATGGAGCAGGAGAACTTAGCATCATCCTTAGCAAACTGACACAGGAGCAGAAAACCAATGACCACATGTTTTCACTTATAAATGAAAGTGAAACAGCAACAACACGTGGATAGATACAGGCAAATAATGCACACTGGGGCCTACTTGAGGGTACAGGGAGTGAGGAGAGAGAGGAGCAGAAATAATACCTATTGGGTACTATGCTACCTGGTTGATGAAATTATCTGTACACCAAACCCCCATGACACACAGTGTACCTATATAACAAACCTGTACATGTACCCTTGAACCTAAAATAAAAGTTTTAAAAAATTATCCTTAATCATAATTAAGTGCTTAATTACTACTATACCACATGCAAGCTGCTCAACTCTGAGCTTGTTTCTTCTGTAAAATGGGGAGGGGATAATAATGAACTTTCATAGAGTTTCTGTGAGGACCAACAGACATTGTGTGTGAACACGTTTTATAAGTTGTAAAGTTCTCTGTACATTAAGGTATCATCATCATCCACCTGAAACAGCCAAGATTCCATATGAACAACTAGTGTTTCTGTCTACCTGGGCCCCTGCCCCGCTTCTTTCAGTAATAGAATAGCTCCCCTTCCTTTGAAGAAATGTTCTTCATTACTCTGATGGAAGTGCCTCCCCACCGAAGCACATCTGGCCACAGTGATGGGTCAGGAAAGGCATGACAGTTAAACAGATCTAATCAGAGCTCTTCTTGGGAAACTTTTTTCTTTTCTTTCCAAGAACCATAAGGATATGTCCCCAGAGATACTGGTGGCCACATACCCTGCCATATGGAGACACTCCCAAGGATAAAGCTGACATGCAGAAGCAATGAAAATTGAGAAACAGAGTCTGGAAAGAATTCCAGTCCTCCTGTATGGCCAGTTCCATGCAACCTTGTTCACTCTATAAGAATACAGATGCTCCTCACCTTACCATGTGGTGACATCCCAATAAATCCATCGTAAGTTGAAACAAATCCTAACTCAAACATGTATTTAATTCACCTAACCTACTGAACATCATAGCTTAGCTTAACCTACCTTAAACACACCCAGAGTACTTACATTAGCCTACAGTTGGGCAAAATCATCTAACACAAAGCCTATTTTATACTAAAGTGTTGAATATCTCATGTAATTTATTGAATACTATACTGAAAATAAAAACAATGATTATATGGATACTCAAAATATGGTTTTTACTAAATACATATCACTTTGCACCATCATAAATTGAAAAAAATATAAATAGAACAATTGTAAGCCAGGAACCATATATTTATATATAAGAATATGTTTTAGGAATATATGTGTGTGTGTGTGTGTGTGTGTGTGTGTGTGTGTGTGTGTGTGTGTATCTATGTAAGCATATGAGTTACATTTCATTCACTTCCAACCTCATGTCTGGCTAATACAAATTTCACAACGAAAAGCTTACAAATTAAAAAATGGGAGAGTAGGAGAACTTGCTCATAGTCTCTTTTTCAACTATACAACAGTGTTCAGAATAGTGAAAACACAAAATTCAAATACAAAACCCAGATACAGCACCAGGATGGTGTATACAGAATGAGAAGCTGTCATCCAATAATCATCAAGCAGCAATATTAATTAGCAGGCATTTTGTACAATATGGTGGAGGAAATAAACTTCTTTAGAAATAGTGCTCATAAACACTGAATTTCTTAAAAATTAATCGTATTGTTTTGGTTTAGCTATCCTAACTAATACACATTGTTATAAAATTCTAAGTAAAAAAGATCATTATACATGAATTTCTAGACTGGATGCATTGACCCTCTTGTGAGGGATGATTAGCATATGTCATATACTTAGAATGAAGCACAAAATTTAGGCATATCAAACATTTGTCCTATTATTATCACATGAATATAGTTGATATTTAAAGCCATTGTACTCAATGAGATCACTTGACTCTAGCAGAGACAAGGTTCTAAGACTGAGACCTGGGATGACATTTTTCAGAATAAGTAGTACCTTTTATAGGATAGATCTTTAATAAGGCCAATTTCTGTCTATGTATAGTACATATTAGGACAGTGATCGAGTTGGAGGAGCCTTAGAGATACATCTAAAACAATGTAGAGAAACATCATTTTACAGATGAGGAAACTGAGCCCCCAAAATGGTAAATGACTTGAGCAAGTCCACGTGCTTTGCAGATAAATTAGGTGAAGATTCTTTACTTATGAAATAATTCTTTTCCCTATAAAATGCTACACTCTAGTTTTAATTTTAATTGCTTACAGTATAAATTTCTTATCTCTATTAAATTTGTAAGACTCTGATTTGTACACAATTTAGGAAGGCATTTATTGCACCTGTATGTAATTTCAGTCTAGACATACCACTTATGATACTAGAAGTTTATCATCTTTTCAATGAGTCAGCATTGAGATAGATAAAATGGTTTAGATTGGCAAATCGCAATATCTTTTAAGAAACAGAGGCATTTGCCTGGTGCAAACATGATATTCATAAATAATGTTCTAGCAGTTCTTAAAGCAGTAGACAAAATCCTGATTGCTATAACTCTTGTATTAGGTAATTTTTAATCATTTGGTATTCTAAATCACAGATGTTTAATCAAATATTTGTAATAAATGGAGATCTTACACACAGCATGAAGGCTATCGTTAATAAAATTATGCCATATTTGGGATTTCTGCTAAAAAAAATGTTTAGCCAGATTCTCTTAAAGTGCAATTATTTTCATCAGTCTTCCTGCATATCACTAGCACTGAGAGCTCTAAAAGGAATCCTGCATCAGCTGCTTGGGGGAGTAGCCTTTCCACCCAGCAGGGCACAGCTCAGTTTAAAAGATTTTAAAAGATGACATTTTTCAAATGTTATTCAATGTCGCTTGCTACTGGGTTTTATTTGAATCATTGAGCTAAATTCTCTAACACGTGGGGTGAGTTTTATACATCTTTAGAAAGTGTTTTCCCAGTAAATGACTAGGTGGTGCAAATCTATTTTCTATTTTTTTTTAACCACCTCCTATACATCCCTGTAGATCCTTAGGAAGCTTTTGCAGAGGGACCAAATCCCCAGTAAGTTCAAGCTGACAGTGGGCAGCACTGAGCATCTGCCTAGAGTCAGGACTGTGATTTCTATGCCATTTCTTGTGCCCATTGCTTTTCAGGGGACTAAGGAAAGTGGGGATGGAAGGAGTGGAGGGAAAAGTTATTTCATGAACTATCAGTCATAATGAAGAGATCCACACATATCAAGATGACATATAACCATAGTAATAAAAACCAAAAAAGAGCAAAGAACTGGAACATAAAATCTCAGAAGGAAAAGAATTCAATGCTTAATAAGCAAATAAAGATGCTAACCTTTGGACTGAAAATTAAAGCAAGAGTATGATATCTTTATTCATGGAGAAAACTGTCACAACTTAAAAATGCATGTTCAGTATTGGCCAGGGTGTGGTGAGGTAGGCACTTTATCTTTGTTGGCATATCTTATACTGGTATAATAATTCTAGAGAGCTACTTAACAGCAGCCTTTAAAATATTCATGCTTTAATCCCATTTTTGAAAACTACCCCTTACCCCAAGGAAATACAGAGAAGGCCAAAGATTAATGTATGACAGATTAATATGGTGGTGTTTGAAACAATTAAAAATTATAAACACCATCAACATGCAAAAGAATAGTTAAATGAATTATGGAACAGTCATACGTTGAATTATTAAAGTTATTAAAAATGACATTTGTGAAAAAAATTTAATAACATGCAGAAATGCTCACGATTTAATACTGTGTGAAGAAAGTAGGACACAGGACAAATGTACTGCTGGGTCTATGAAACCAAAATTGCCCACCACTTCCCAAGTTCCATTTTGAGGAAACCACCCTTAGCAGTTGCTTACGTCTAATGTTGACTTAGCTTGTAATAAGGCAGTGGTATTACGTGGTTTGACATGTGCACATTTAACTCTATGTTTGCAGCAAAAAAAAAAAAAAAAAAAAAAGACACAGAGAGAGAAAAATAACTACTAAAAGAGTGCTGGCAATGTTGCCTACTATTCCACTAAATAAGTGTGTACCCCTAAGTTAGCATGAGATAAGGGTTGTGAATTTGCTGTGCCCTCAGACAGTCTTAGTCTCTAAGGAGCTGTCATAGTGGGGGTTCCTTGCAAAAATAATCATAATTCTAGTGTATAAAGATCCAAGTCTATAACAGTATCCTTTACAAATTACCTCTTTTTTGTACTGTACTTTCCAATCAGAATAGCTCTTGTACAGGTCCCTTAAAATCTCTGTGTAGCCAAACTCAGGAGACAGTTCTCAGGCCTCATCTTATTAAACTTGACAACAGCACATGGTATTTTATCTCTGCTTTCTTCTAGATATTTTCAGTTGACTTCTGGGGACACTATTCTCTCTTTCCTCTTATCCTATTCACTCTTAAGTGTCCTCTAGTGTTTTCCCCCTTCTACAATCTAAAGATTGGAGGATCTCAGCTCTCAGTCTTCTGCTAGACTCAAGGGATCTCACTGAGTACAATGGCTTTAAATGTCAACTAGACTTATGTGATAATAATAGGACAAATGGTTGATATGCCTACTTTGTGCCTCATTCTAAGTATATGACATATACTAATCATCCCTCACAACAGCACTAAGATTGTTTCTATTATTATCCTCAACTTAGAAGGAAAAGGAAGGCATAGATAAGTTAAATCATTTGCCCAGAGTCATAGCTAGTAGAGAAAAGAGCCAAGACTGGAACCCAGGCAATCTGAATCCAGAGTAGCTGCTTTTAAGCACTACACAACATGCCTCCTTGATGACTCCCGAATTATACCTCTATATCCTGCGTCTCCTTTAAAATCAAGATTTGTACATTGAACATCTTTGTTTTGATGGTTAAGATGCATTTCAAACTTAACATATCCAATCCCCCCAATTTCTTCCTCCTATATACTCCTTCAGTAAATGGCCCTGTCTATCCCAGTTGCTCAAGCCATCCCTGACTTCTCTCTTTCATTTCCCACACTCATTCCATTAGCAAATAATGTTAGCTTACCTTCTAAGTATACCAAGAATCACTGCTTTTTTCACCTTTTCTGTAGCTAATATCCTAAGTCACATCAGCTTCTCTCACCTGGATTCTCACATTGACTTTATACGCTAAATTCCACGTATGTTGAGACTGTACTATGTGCTAAGAGAAAGTAGTCCCACTTCCATGGCCATGAAATATTGGCCCAAGGATCAGAGTCTAAGCCAGTGGTAATTATGTAAAAGTGGACATAAGAAAGGTTAAATCCCTTTGGCCAATAAGGATGCTCCATGTGTGGTGATGTACACCAGCCCAATCAGATGAGAACTTTGGAAGATATATGATGTAAAGTTGCATGCCAACCAGTCCTGAGTTACTTCCTTGGTTTTCCAGGTGCTAATGTAAGTTTACTCTTGGAAGCATTGGAATGCTGTGTCCAGGCTAAGAAGAAAACATATCATACTACCTCTCATGCGATCTCACCATTGCTATAAACTCTCTTTAAAAAAAGTAATTGCATTATTATACTGCCTTACACTGTTAAATATCCATAGGGAAATGCACAGGAAAATAGTGGAAAAAAATAAATCAAAACACAAGTAGATTTTGACTCTAGGCCGAGTCATTTTATTTTGTTATTTTTTACTTCACCATCCTTCTCTACCTTTCAGAATATCTTATTTTGATAGTCAAAGAAAATGTTAAGAGCGAGGTTTAAGAGGAACTGTAGGAAGGGCATTTTTATATTTAAAAGTGAGGGGATCAAGGTAATTATAAAATACATTATTATTTTTGTGCTACTTTTATTATAAAATTTATTCATTCTACTTTGCAAATACTTAAATTCTCTAAGCAAACAAAAATATAAAAATTCCAAATGCTGACTTTTGCATTCATATTTGAAGTAACTCTTACTCTTTAGGGGGAGGAGGGAACAGCAATAGAGATCACTCAAGAGCATTTTTATTTCTAATCAACGTGCCCTCTACTGGCTTTTTCTTCCATGTTTTTCAGTTGTTGTACTTTTGAGTTGGGGAGAATATTTTCTGATACCACTATAACTACAATGAGGCAAATGAAAAAAAATAACTATTCAGATACGTAAAACCAAGAACATTTTAACATACAAGTCTTTATAACAAGGTGCCATTGTACCCAAAATAACTTGCTATTTCCTTTAAAATAAATAGGTAATAATGACTACACCAGGCATTTATATGAGGCTCTATATAGGTTTTCCTAAACTCAAAGCAATTTGACTTGCCCCAGCAATTCCTGCCTACCGTGACGCACACATACAGCACTCAGCTATAAAATAGCTCTTTGCAGACTGCATGCAAATTAACTTACCACCGTCAGCCTCCTCGCAGGGCCACTGCAGATTGTTTCCTTGACGCTCAGCCTGTCTGGCCTCACAGCCCTGTGTTCCAGCATCTCTAGCTTCATGCCAGTAGCAGCCCCAGCATGGCCTCTCTGGGGATATAACTACTCCTTGTGTAAAGGCTGAGGAAGGGACAGGGGTGGGAGGGGCTACATTCAACAGAAAAAAAGAAAAGGCAGAATAAAGATTAGAGGACTGATACAGAATGTCTAATTGCCATAAGGTAATGATGGAGTTTTTTTTCCTGTGGTGATAAATGGTTTTGAAGGCTTCTAAAGAGAAGTCCAATATGTTTTGAATTATGGAGTGTTGTCTCTATCCTCTAGAGAGAATTATTTTGAAGACAATATTCTATGGGTGACATAATTTGGGGTTTCCTGGAAGAGCAGGGGAAGGAGATTGTATTAGCTTGTTCTTGCACTGCTATAGAGAAATACCTGAAACTGGGTAATTTATAAAGAAAAGAGATTTAATTGACTTCCAGTTTCACAGGCTGTACAGGAAGCATGGCTGGGGAGGCCTCAGGAAACTTACAATCATGGTGGAAGACAAAGGGAAAACAAGCACATCTGACATGGCCAGGGCAGGAAGAAGAGAGAGATAGGAGGAGATGCCATATACTTTTAACAAACTAGATCTGGTAAGAACTCTACCAGCACCAAAGGAGAAAATCCACCCCCATGAGCCAATCACCTCCCACCAGGCCCCATCTCCAACACTGGGGATTACAATTCTACATGAAATTTGGGTGGAGACACAAATCTAAACCGTATAAGAGATTGTCATGATCATTATGCCATTTCTTATTTTGTTTTTAATTATTTCTATCCTGCTTTCTTAAGATAATTTCCAAAGATGTTATGGAGTAATAAGTAGGATTAATTTTTTTTTTAAATCCAAGTGCTCATCCTGGATTACCCAATGGAACTGGCCCCACTCCAGCTCCTACTAAGAAACTTGTATCTAATCCTTCCCCTAGCAGCAAGAACTTCAATTTCCTATTGGCCTCAAAGTCTCCAGGTGTTATGGAGCGGTTTTCCCAGGATTGCTGCAAACAGCAGCCACCTAAATTCTGGCAGCTTGACAATAAGAAGTCTTCTTGCTGATGAGGGCATTTTTGTGCTCATTCCAAAAAAATAAGTAAGAGCAATAGGTGTTGTTGTCCCTCCTTGGAGCAGTCTGGATCTGTCCAGCCCAAAATGCCTCTGCACAGGGGGGTAACAGGTCTGCTGTCTTTGTGGCCATGAGTTCTAGCCGAAAACATCTGCCCCTTGTGTTACCCCCAGGCCTCATAGTTTCACATTTTTCAAAAATTAAATAAGCACATACATAAGTTTATAGTAATGAGTAATGAAAAAAATAAGGATGAGAAAATAAGATGGAACCAGGATTAAAGATGTAAATTAAGTGTACACCACAAAATTGTATACTCGTGTAACCTAAAAGTCCCAGTTACTCCAGACCTTGTTGTTTCACTGATCTTTAATATCCAAAGCAAGAGTCCAAGTATCCATTCCAGGGGACCAAAGGCAATCCAGTCTTCCACCAGTTTCCTGTCTCTGAGTGTTTCTGGAGCTCTGCAGAAAGCCTCCATCTGCCACAGTTCTATCTCAGGGCTTGCTTCCCTCCTCAGCTTGCTATCTCACTTTGGGCGACTCACTTCTGGTCATCTCAGATCCAGCTTTGTCCTGACTGCTGCTACATTCCCAAACATTGTGCTATTCCACACTTGAGGTCAGTTTCTGCAATGCATAAGACTTTACTAAAAGTAAAGGAACTATCACAAAGAAGTTGCCACACAGAAAAGGAAAATTCTAAATTGGATATGAAAATGGTCAGTGCCTCTAGAATCTGTAGGCTCAACTATGGAGTTTGGAGTTGTAGGTCAAACAGATTCTAGAGGCACTGACCATTTTCATATCCAAACTATGGACCTCCATAGTCTCTCTTCCCAGCTGTCTCTGCTTTTCCTCAAACTCAGTCTAATGGCAGGCTCCAGCTTGCTTCTTACAGAGGAATTTTTCTTTCTCTGATTCCCCTCCTTTTTGAAAGTCAAGGAGCCTAGCCCTCCCTGGGATCCAATAAGAAGGGAAGAACATCACTTTTCCCTCACCCTCAGTCTCAAGCCCTTCTTCCAGACAATGGTATGCCTGGAAGAAGGCATACCATAATCTGTACAGACATGAGTCCCCTAAAGAAAGGCAAAGTTTCATATTAATGTTTAGAGAAATTTAGCTCCCATATTGTCCAAAGTTTTCCATTCTGAAATAAAATTTTTGGTTTTACCTTTGCAAAAGATAAATGAAAATATTTCTTGTAATGTAGAAAATAGCCCTCCTCTAAAATGAAGCAGAAAACAGCTGGCAGCTTTGAAATAGCAGCTTGAACTGACTTAGATCAAGATCTCAAAAATATTGACTCAATATTTTTGGTGAACCACAAATATGGTTCTAAATCTTCTAGCAACCCCTGTGGAGAGAAACATGATTCACTTTGTGTTCCAAGGTGTCCATAAGACAGAAATAAACTTTTCCCATGGCTATGAGAGAGAGACACACACAAAGAAAACTGTATAATGTAATAAAAACATCTTTCATAATATCTATTAGTTAACATAGCAACAAGCTCTATGAAACTATTTCTTACAATGATCCTCACTATAAATTGGAGACATCACCATTCATTAAAAGCAGTTCTATGGAGAGCCCATTTAAAATGGGTTAAGAGCGTAATTTGCTGCTGACCTGACTTAATCCAGAAGAAGATTGTAAAGAATTTAGCCTGAGGGTCTTCATATAGCCCCTTATGTATGCCTTCCAAGAATTCTATGAATTAGCAGAATTGGTGCACGCATGCGCGCGCACACACCCACACACACACACAGACACGCCTTCAATAAACATACATTTTAATGTCAATCCATGCGTTGAGATATTATCTCATTCTAAGTAAGTGTGGGATGGCATGAGATACAATTGTATATCCTCAGGATTTTAACTTATGTAATGATGTCTCATTACTTCCTATTGAACATGCCCTTGTGGCCATTGACTCACATTCATGATTACGAGAATCTTTCTATGTTTATGTGTTGTCTGGTTAAACTGGAAAATATTCAAGAAGCATAGTAATACTAATATACTCTTCGATTTGGCTTTAATAATCAAATTTGTTGCTACTAACAATCCTGAAGGAAGACTTTACATGATGCAAATATATTTGACAGAGGATTTTTTTTTTTGGAAAAAGTCTTGGTATTCTACTAAATCTTGCATTTTTCCCAAACATTAAACTTTGTTTTGAAGTATTGGATAAGGTTGGTTATCACATTACCACACACAACTGGAGAAGCCTTGGTTAATCCGTGTGCCTTGGAAATCATTGAGCAAATGTATGACTTGAAACAGAAAAGAATCTGAAGCAGTGTGTTATTCAAGTGACATGATCTACTTCCACATTATTCTCATATTTTAAGCACTTTCGTAGAAGAATTGGCAGCTATTCATCATTCCTTTCAGTATGCAACTGGATGTAACCACTACATTTCTCACTGTAGTTCACAACTGATTTTCAGCTGCTGGGATCAGGCCTACACTTCAAAAAAGAATTCCTCTTTCCTGAGCCCTGTTTTGAAATTTCAAAGGCTCTCACTGTCTTCAAAATGGTGGCAAGTTTCTTTGCATGAAAACCTCCCCATGAGGATAATCTTGATATTCTGCTCACAGATGGAGCCCTTGCAGGACTTGGTTACCCATCTGAGTTGCTGCTTTGATGAACAAATAGGCTCCGTATGTCATAATGACTCATTGCTGTCCTCATCAGTATGCTTTTCAGTTAGAGACTCTGCCAACCAACTTGGAAGAAATTTTGTCATCATCTACTTAGAAGTAAGTCCTCAATTTCATCAGAGTCAGGGCTTTATCCACCTCATTTTCAAATGATTTTATGAAGAAATGAGAGCAAAATTAAAATGTTATCTACTAAGCAGAAGTACACTGGTTTTTTTTTGAAGACAAGTCTTAAAAGGATTGATTGAAGCATCAAGAGGAAAATTCAGTTCTTTAGGAGAGAAAAGAAAGCTTGTTCCATATAATCTGACACAAAGATATCTATTTATGATTGGGTTTTCTCTGTAATACTTTTGGCCATAGGCAAGAGTAAATTTTCCAATGAAGGCATCAAGTCACCATATACATGGTAGTTAAAAACAAATAAGGCAAAAACTTTTTGCTTAGCTATGTTTTTTTTGCAATTCTGGAAGATAGTTAAACATAGAAAACAAAATTAAGCTAACTCTCTGAAGATAGAAGTGCCTCTGTAAATGAAAGAGAATTAATAAAGCCTTAGAGGTTTGATTGTAGGCAGAAATTTAAAGACAAACATTGAAGAACAATACTCTGCTCAGATTATTTGCTTACAATTTGGAAAACTGATTAAGAAGACTTCCTTCCACTGCTAAGATAGCATCAACAACTCAGACACAGACAAAGCTGACCTCAGAGATCAGGACAAATGAAATGATGCAGTGTAAATTCAACCTGAAGAATCTTGAGGGAACTCAAGTGTCTAGAAATAAGCCTGTCCTTGTCTGGCAAGAGAGACGTGAATACCATAGACCTTTCTAAAAGTTTTCAGACATTGACATGAAAATTTAAAAAGTATTTGGGTCAAAGTCATGCACATTTCCATATTTAAGATCTTTATACAGTTTCCAACTTTCTGTTCATGGCAACAACAACCTCCTTCATCTTGCCAAAAACTTTTCTACTTTTCAGAATCAAATTCTACTTTAAATTTTGTTTTACATTTTGGATTTTTTCCTAGCAAGTATTTTATTTTCTTCAGATAAAAAATAAGAATAGGAGATACTGTCTTTTCTGGGCAACACTTTTCTAATCCAACTTTGTGGAGCAATTAAATTTTCAGGGCAATGAATTACAATGATTGAAAAATATGCCTGGCCACCATGGCAAAACCCCATCTCTGTTAAAAATACAAATATTAACTGAGTGTGGTGGCAGGTGCCTGTAATCCCAGCTACTCGGGAGGCTAAGGCAGGAGAATTGCTTGAACCTAGGAGGCAGAGGGTGCAGTGAGCCAAGATTATGCCACTGCACTCTCCCCTGGGTGACAGAGCCAGACTCTGGCTCAAAAAAGTAAAAAGAAAAAGAAAAATATCACATGTACAAGTTTATAGAATTTCTGCCTTCTGTAGCTTTCAGCCATTGTTTACAGGGATTTATTGCTTCAAAAATTTTAAGAATTGCTGATCTAGAGAAACAAGTTGAACAAATTATCCTTAAAGCAGGCAATAAGTGTTGTTTCTAGAAAGTGAGATTTTGATGGATATTGAGAGGTGGTGATTTGGTGATCTGGGGCACTGGGCAAGTACATGGAGTCCAGTCAGATCATTTTGTAGCTTCAGTGCTGTGTAATATGCTTTATCCCCCTTCCCCGCCATTACTATGGGTACGCTCAAAATTCTCATAATAAAACGGAGTTTTGTCTCCAAAATTCACACATAGTATAATTCAGTCCCTCTTATTAGGTGGTGAAGATTCTCTTCTGAATATAATCTGGGTAGTTGAAGCCCCAAAGTTCTACATCACAGAATATAATAATTTCAGCTGGAATAAAGAAATAAAATTGGACATAAAAAATTAAGTATTCTCTCTCATATGACAGAGACTGAAGAAGAGAGTCTAGAAACCTTTGTGGAATTAGAAAAAAATCAGTTCTCTGTGAGCTTTTAAAACTGGGATGTAAAGTTGTGGTCAAGTTTAAAGAAAGGAAAGTGAAATTCAGGAAAGGG